>NW_008825114.1:15527255-15556915 GCF_000699105.1 Pygoscelis adeliae
GTTGTGTGGTGCTCCGTTGCCAGCTGAGGTTAAACCATGACAATGACAAATGCCAAATGATTTTTTTTTTTTTTTTAAATCCTCTGAGATGTCATCCCAAATTTACAAGTCATTAAGACAATGTCTTGATGGAGTATGAACTTGATTCTCCACATTCTTGTTGTATTTCTGGATGTGATTATTTGGTCTTAACTGAGTGTTGAATAAGTTCACTACTCATTGAGCATTTTGAAAGATTTGCCATTCATGGCATCTTTAACATTTTACAAGTTGCATTTGAAATACTTATAAAATTGCCCAGCTTCATAGGTTTTTTATATTATAAACTTACGCTAACATATCAGTATACATATTTCTTAATAAAATGTTTTTGTTGTGGGAAGACTGATATGTCTTGTTGCAAAAATTTCTTTGTTAGCCTGCCTTGTGATGGATATAACCTTTTTCAAAATCAGCGAATGCATTTTTTCCTTGGCCAAGCAGAATGTGAAGTATCGTAACATCTTAGTGCATTGACACAATTCAACAGACACAAAATCTATGTTTTTAATGTTCTCTCTCCTTCTGCAGTCTTTGACAAATGTTTTCAGGTTTATTCTTTTAATGTTTACCTACTGTGCTCCTTATTATTACAATGACATGTATTTTCTTTCAGCTGGAACCAATATGTGATTTAAAGCATCTCCTGGTCACACTGTAGTGTATTTTCGTAGTGAAGGTTTCTTTTTTACTGAACATGTTAACTTTCTAAAATAACTAAGACTGTGCTGCTCTGTACAATGCCAGGTGCATAGAGTTTAACTTTGACAATAACTTGCAGTGCATATTTCAGATGATGAATATCCATCATTTTTGCATGCATTTGTAATTACAGAGGAAGATTTCAGAAGTAAAATATTTGTTCTCCTTTTCTCCAAGAAACAGCAAGCTGTTTTAAAAATTGAGTGAAGAGCATCCCATCTTGTCACATTTGTTATTTCTAGACCTTTATAGTTTTTTGTGCTACAGGCAGTGTGATGTGTAGGACTGGAAGGCATATCCTTCAAGCCCAGGCCTACGTCGCTCATGGCTAATGCTCATAACACTCTCTTGCAAACGGGCATGTTCCAGCTGAAAATTGCAGAAGCTCTTTTCCTTACCCCTTTCCTGAGTTCATATGTTATCAGCGCTCTCAAATGCTGTTGTCAAGCCTTGTATTCTGACAACTAGAAACTTCCTTCTCCCTGCTTATTTTTGTCTAGTCAGTATTTGTTTGGTCTTGTACCAAGGTTGGCCTTAAATAGATTTTTTTCTGTCCTTGTATGTAATTCTCTAATGCATACTGGCAGCAACATAGTTCCTTCTTAAACCATTCTCATTTTCACTGATAAGATCTGTTGCTCTCCCTTCATGGTATTTGCTTTTTTTTGGTTTTGTTTGGGTTTTTTTGTTTGCATTGGTGACTAAAGCGGCATGTTGAATTACATATATGTTTCAGCACTGCTGTGTGCAGCAACATTAATGTTTTGCCAGGTACCCAGAAAAATGTGCTGGTTTTCTATGCCTGTCCTGCACTAGTGACTTATCATCATGCTGTTGCTTACTGACAAATCTGGATTCTTCTCATCATGTTGGAAATGATCGAAGAGAAGCCACTTAACTCCCATTTTAACCAATTCCTTACCTCGCAGAACTTGTACTAGTCTCCATCTTCTCAATTTCAGCTTTCCGCAAGTACTTCATCCATTCATTTGCAATGAAGCCAAATGAACGTGCTTCATTTTGAAGGAGTTCTTTTTGCTTTAGGAAAAGTTTTATGAAAAAAAAAAAAAGGGATACTATTGCAATGACTTAAAATATTAATTAAGTAAATACTTAATTAGTATGTTCTCCTCATGAAATATTCCACCTTAAAAACAGATGATAGTGTTAAAAAGTTTTGAATTATGGTCAAAGGTAAGTCCTTGTGCTTGTTTATAATACTCTAAAGAGTCTGTATGGATGCTTTTAAATGTTTCTCAAACCTTAAACATATGCCTTCTCCCACCCTCAAAACAGAAAAACATCAAAATGAAACTTCTTATAATTCTGTTTAAGAATCTATATTTATTTTCTGTGTGGTCAAAGATATACACAGTTATTTCATTAGTCTCACTGAATTATCCTGTATTTTTAAAAATTTCAAACACACTTTTCCCCAGGGAAATAAAAAGGGGAAGGAAGGGGAAAAAGTATTTTCAAGATTTTCCAGAGAACATTTTAATCAGAGAAAGTAAACAATAAAGAGGAGATATTAAAGTAAATGGACAGTGCAAAAACCCCATGTTAAATCATAGAATGAGTGTGGTGGGTTGACCCCAGCCAGCAGTCAAATACCCACCCAGCTTCTCACTCCCTCTTGCAGGATGGGCAGAAAATAGAAGGAGGGTGAGAAGACTTGCCGATAGAGCCAATGACAGTTTAATAAGAAAAACAAAAGCTGCATGTGCAAGGAAAGCAAAATGAGAAATTAATACACCACTGGCAGATGCCGCTCCCTGGGAAGCAAGGGCCTCAGCAAGGGCAATGGTTGCTTGGAAAGACAAATGCCAGAACAGCAAAGGTCCCTCCTTCCTCCTCTCCCTGAGCTTTCATGGCCGAGCAAGATGTCATATGGTATGAGATAGTGCTTTGGCCAGTTCAGGTCAGCTGTCTTGGCTATATGTGCCCTCCTAGCCACTTTCCCACCCCCAGCCTACTCACAGGGGGAGAAGGGAGAAGAGAGTATGCCTTAATGCTATGCAAGCATGCACTGTTCAGCAATAGCCAAAACACAGTTGTGTTACCAGCACTGTTCTAGCCATGAATGCAGAGCACAGCACCTGAAAGGCTGCTATATAGAAAGTTAATTTCATCCTGGCCAGACCCAGTACAATGATAAATACAAATACCATATAGAAAAGCTAATTTTATGGACTCTCAATGTTTCAAAATGAATTTTGTTAGTCAGTCAAATACTAGATTTTTTTTTTCCTTTCCAACTAAAAAATAACAAGGACATACAGTGCAGTTTTACACTTCTCAGAAATTCATCAGTTTGTTACAGCAATACCTTTTGGAACAAGATAACCAGGTGTTTCATTAAGATCAGCTTCATTATTTTGCTGGCAGTTGTTATCAAAAAGGAAATGGAAATTTTTCTTTGAAGATGCAACATCTAAATGTTGGGCATGTAGTACAGAGATCTCAGTTAATGTAGGCAAATCCGTTATTGCAACCTCATGTTTGTCTTCCTCTGTCCTTTGCATTTTCTTGTAATTCAGGTTTACAGTGTTTATTTGCTCTGTCCTCAGACCAGTGCTGTGCTAAAGACCTGATTTTTTTTCCTCCTTCTGTCTCTTTCCATATGATAATACACCTCTTTTCTCAACTCCTTCCTTCCTGCCCTTTTGGCAACAGGCAGTCATTTTTTGGTCATCTGCAATGTCTGTGCCTGTACAGAGAATGCTTTACAGCACATTGCAACTAAGCTTGCTTCTTTGTCTAATGAAGGATAAAGCTATTTTTGCTTTAAGTCCAAAGGCTGAAGGCTTTTACTTTTCTTTTACCACCACTGGAGTTCTCCATAACTCTTCCTCAGTTATCAGATGACTGTGTGTTCTGTACAGGTGACCTATAATAAACAGAAACTTCTGTCCTAGATGTACAACAACTAGATGGTGACCATCATGATTATGATGCGCAGGAAGAGCTCTTATAAATGTGCTAATGATCTTGAGTTAACAGTTGATAAAAATAGCTCAAGTTAGGAAAGATCTGAGGGATCGCATATCCCTCTTCTTTCAGCAAAGGAAGTCTTCTCCTATTTCGGCCACCACTGAAATGTTTCTTGTAGGCTGGAGACCCACAAGTCATCCCTAACACACACATGCAGAGCTCTGTGCTGCACTTGTGAGACTGGCTTTGGCTGTCTACGTCACATTGCACTGTGATGTTTGATGTAGTTTGCCTTGCCTTTATTTGTACATGGTCTAGTGTTTATTTTCTAAACCTTAAGAAACATTCCTGATTACTGAAGTAAGGCTTGCAAATTCATACTTGAAGTTATACTTTCATCAGCCAATGCACTGCAGGTGCCAAATGTTAGTTCAGAGGATATTAGCTTGGTAAAATTGTCTTTTCTCAGTATTTATTGCTCATATAGCCAGGCCCATTTTGAACCAATTGCTTTACAGAAGTATACTTAGGACTGGCCTGCTCAACCTCGGTAGAATGCTTTCTGGAAAAAGTTTCCTACTAATCAAAGAGACACTTACAATCTGGCTGCTTGTCCAAACAGCCCCAAATCTCTACAAACAGTAACTACTGCAGAATATTTGCAGGTGGAAAATTGAGAGGTGTTGTGTAAGACTTCAGACACTGATTGTGTAGATACCTCTGCTTGTCTGTTAAAAACATGACATTCTGTCTCCAGAGATTGTCTTAATACCTTTAAGTGCTTTTAATAATGTGCTCTTAATTCTTATCTTTCATTGCTATGCTGTGGGTTCTTAATTCAGCTTGTAACACCGCCTGTTTTGAATAAGTACATTTGAACATAGTAAAACCCAATCACACACACACCTTGCTCATCTTTAAAACTTTAGACAGGCAGCCACTGCAAAGTCAAAAACTAGCTTGCCCTTTTCATTTAAGAACTTAAAGGTGTGATTTAAAGACCCTTCATTAGGGTTAGTTCCCAGCACTTGTGCTGTCTCTGCCATACGTCACCGTCAAGTTCTGGATTGCTACTAATGTTGGAGCTGTGGAGGTTTTCTCCTTCCTTTTGTCCAGAGCCTGGTGATGCTGTGTACTTACTAAGGAGGTGTGCAAAATCTGCTGCAACATCAAAAGCAAGAGGAGAAGAACATTTACAACTTTTAATTAGCATAGCAGCTAAGTCATGTTAGGTTGCCATTTGTTAGTGTGGTTATGTGAATTGCATGGTTCCTATGCCACAGCATGCAGCTAGTAGGACTAAGAAGAAGGGGGATTTTTTTATTCAGCTCTTGATTTTATTATTTTTTTAAAAAACAACTTGAATGAAAGAAAAACAAAGCCCCGTGCTTTATACCAGCTTTCAGATGAGTGTGAAAGTTGATTTTAGTGCTTCTGCTAAATTTACTACAGCAACTTTCCACTTAGTAGGATTAATTGGTGTAATGAAAACATGAGTTGGAAAATGCTATTATGAGGCCAGTGGGAAAAGAAGATACTGTGACAGAACTGAAAAACAGGGATCAAAATATCTTTCTTGTATTTAGATTCTTCCTTTTATTTATAAAAAAGCTGTTTCAATTTAAAAAAAGAGAATATTTTCCTTTCAAAATCAGTGCTGATATAAAATATAACTATATGGTGTATGGTCCACATCCTCTGTTTTAATGTGGCACTTTCCACCATTCCTTTGTTTGCTATATTTTCTGAGCCTGCCTTACAGGTGTATTTTGATATAGTGGATTTGTATCATAACCAATAGTTTACAATTTTTAACTGTATGTTTCATATATTGACAAATGAGAACACTCACACATTTTGGTTAAATTGTTTAACAAATGTAGTTTCTGTGATGCTTTTGTGTTGTGTGTTTTTAATTGCTAGTGGAATAACAGTGTATTGGAGGAGAAACTGCACAGAGCAAAAGACTTTCAAAAAGACTTCTTGTAACCCAACAGGTAGGAAACAGCTGCCTTAGAGTAAATAAACAAGGTTAACATGACACTACCTTGTTAATTGACATGATAATGTTATTTCAGTTGCCCTTAGACATATTTCAGCTACATAAACAGACATCATCCTGTGGATTTATTTAGACTTTTGCAAAACAAACAAACAAGCAAACAAACAAACAAATTAACAAAAAGATGGACCTCTTTATTGGCTAAGTAGACTCAAGAAATTTCAACAAAAAAGTAAAAAGTGCTAACGGTAAGGACAAAGACACTTTTCTTATGGTTGGAATCCCTATATCTTCTAAGATATACTGTATCAGGTGCCAACAAAGGTTGTCAACTTTCACTCGGGGAAATCTTTCCCTGTTCCGCCAGCTCCCTGTTCCAATGAACAAATACAGAGTATATGTGTGGTTTTTTAAATCGTTTCTATCTCGAGTCTGGCATGCTTTTCTTTCTTTTTACTAAATGGTTTAATAAGTGTCTGTAAAATCTGACATGTTTACGTGACTTCATTAATTCCCTTTTCCTGCTTGACATTCAAGGGTTGTGTCAATTCCAGCATGAACAGCAAAAAAGAGATGGAAATAATGTTTGGCAAGAAACTAAATAATTTAGAAAGTAGGATATTTGAGCTGGAAAACCTTAATGAAAATCTTGCTGAAAGAAAAGACAAATCTGAATGTCATGAACAGGAGTTGAGGTCCAAACTTTCAGGGACTGAAGAGGTACATAGAAGATCATACAATCCTTTAGTAGTTAGTTGAAAATTAGCTCATACAGTGTTAGGGGGTTTGTACACAAGGGTGTTTTAGTCTCTTAAAAAAAAATTAAAATAATGTTGGGACAAGTGTGGCAGGTCCTATTGTGTTTTCCCCACTTTCTTTTCTTTTAATGAAAGGACACTGTGATGCAAGTAAAAATAATATTTACCTTTCAAAAGATAAATATCTTTCAAACTTTCTTTTTATGCATTTGTGAAACTTAAAATCAAACTAAATGGGCCAGGCACTTACCTGTTGTAGCTGGAGAAAGATTATACCTGAAGGCATTACTAAATCATTTAATCCCATCTTCTGAAGGCAAAACAGTTTTCCTCAAACAACTGCCACTAAGCCCAAACCATACAAGTCCTGTGGATGCTGGTGTGTAGCACAAGCAGAGAACTGGGGAGACCAGGATGCTGCCAGCACTTGCAGCTTCAATACAGGTAGGGAATCAATCAGGTCTCCATAACATCAGAGGTGATCCCAGTTCTAAACGACATTTCATGCTGCAGGGAAAGCTGAAAAAAAAGTTCTGTAATTCTCTAAAAATTTTTTCTTTGGTTCCATGTCCTTATCTTCTTGATTGCACAGCACACTGACTTTTTCTACTAGTGCTCTGTTTCTAGCTGTAGAAATTGGTGTAGGTCCGTTTCAATCAGTGAAGCTGTGCAGGCCTTCAACAGCTGAGGATTGGTACTTTATTCTGATGTGTAGAATGAACTTTTTCATGGGGTTCATATTTCTGTAGACAGCCTTAGCATGCTGCATCTATTCCCATCAATTACTCCACATTTTCAGTTTAAATACAGTTGATACTGAAATATTTCCTCTCAAGTACCTCAATGCTGTGCCACTACTGACCTATAATTGTATGTTTATTTCTCAATTATGCAAATCCCCACACTCTGACTGAGGAAGGTTTGATTTGCATAATTATTAGATAGTTATTTCCAAATAACCATGATGTGTCTATCAGATATTTCCACATTAACTGGCTACAGCCATCAGATTGTCTTTCCCCTGAAGCCATGCTAGAACTTTTTGTTTCCATGCCTACTATGTCTTTCTTTGCCTCAGAAATTTAAATGCAACTCATCTTCAAGAAGAAAACACTATCTCAGAAGAGGAAGAAGAAATAAAGACTTGACAGTAACATAATCAATTAAGATTGACTGGCTTGGTGCTTCCTTCTCTCTCTTCCCTTCCTTTCCTCTCTCGTCCCTTCAGTCCTCTGGTCCAGAGGACCATGTCGTGCATTTGAAAAAATGTAGCTTCTTTGTATATCAAAGGTCTTGAACAAACAAAAAATCCCTTTGCGGAACAAAATATAAGAGGTAATAAGAATAAAAGGAAATTGGTATCAAGCCAAGTTTAGGGCAACAAGTTTTGTATATATAAAATTAGATTTAAATAATCAATATTAAAAAGAGCATTCTGTGAAACCAATGAATTACAGGTTGGATGCTAGCTGGCTATGAGTTCTAATAAAATCCTTTTATGGAAGTTGCAGTCTTCAATTTTGATGTGATTAGAAGTCTGAATATTAGAAACAATTAAATAGATAAAAATGTTTTAATCACATTGTGAAAACTGATGGGAAAATTAATAAAAATGCTGCATAAATGGTTTATTCTTTTTTACAACCCATCTAACTATGGTTAAACCCATAGTTTTTCACAGCCCACCTAACACTGATTAAAAACAATTTATGATCATGTTTGCCAATTGTCTTGTGGATGGGATAGTGTCTTGGTAGCTTAGAACATTTTTTTTTTCCTATTAAAAGGTACAGTTAAGTAGGTTTTAAATCAGTTGAAACCTGTTTTAAGAGACAAAGATCATCAGCTTTTTCTAAAACGTGTATTACCACGCTTAAAAAAATTAGGGAGAATGGACATCAAGGAAGAAAATATTGAGAAGCCTGGGCCTAATGGCATAGGATACATGATTGCACTAGTTGCCTAACCAGACACTGAGGAATGAGATGTCCATTGATGATGCCCATTAATTTTGTAGTGAGTATCATTTCAGAGCATTCACAAGAATCTGAGGTCTTTTGTTGGGAAATGAACTGCCTAGGTTTGCAAAATAGGCTGAAAATTTTGATATAGGTACTGATGTTCCGAACAATCAAAAACTTTATATTACCTGTGGCAGAATTACAGCTATTTTTGCTAGCCAGTCAGCAAGAGTTGCAATAAAGTTTGATGTCAGATTCTCATGAGCAGGCCTTTTGAATTATGTGGGTTTTAATCATAGAGCTCATGATATTTGATATAATCTGATGTGACTCAAAATTTGTAGTTCTTTCCTACCATGTTGGAGTCACAAATGCATGAAGCCTAGAAATCTGACACTGTTGCAGCTGGACCTTGGGCCCCATACGTTGGGAGAAGTTTATTGCAAAGACTAGGAAACTAAGGTCTGTGCAATGAAGGTTGTCCTTAGTTGCTAAACCTTCTTCCATCTTACAGCCACAAACTTATTTTGCTAAACCTTCTTCCATCCTACAGCCACAAACTTATTTCGCTAAACCTTCTTCCATCTTATAGCCACAAACTTATTTTCTGAGGTCCTGTCAGGTACTGATTCTCCACTTGCATGAAGCTTCTTGAAGGACTGTATTTTTTACCTGTTATTTCATTCAATTCTTTTAATTTGGTGCTATTATATATCATTAGCAGCAGTAGTAGATTTCCATTACAGTGAATTGAACAGGATGTTATCGCTGTCGTTATTATGCATGCCATACGTATAATTATTCCACTTAGTTTAAATTTTAATTGAGCAGAGAGACACTTGTTTGCAATTAGTAAGAGGATTTTTTTTCTCCCTCCTCTTTCCGCTTTCAACAAACGCTTATTTGTACTAGGAGCCAGACTAACCAAATGCATGCGACAGACCAGACTACATTTATTCTGTATCTGACAAAAAAGAAATGTTTCCTGCTTTTATTATTACTTTCTTAGCAGAATTCATCCATAAAATGAATTGGTTACTCTGTTGGTGGCCCTCGGTTACTCTGTTGGTGGCCCTCTTTTTAGAAAAGATTTCCATATTTTTAACTTAGTAAAAAAGAAATGGATGTTTTTGAGCATTAGTTATAGTCACAGATTAACTTAGCTATATTTTGTGTTTGTCTTTTGTTAAGTGGTTTTTTTTTTTGTTTTCCAAATGTTCTTGAAACTATTCTACGCAATTTTCTCCATCATATAGCCAGCTCCTATGGTCTCCATCAATGCGATGATGAGACTGGTGCTTTACCAGCATGACGATTTACCTTACTGTGTACAGGATTCTGTGTGTACCTGTTTCACATTCGTGCAAGGGTGCTTGTGACTTCTGAGGTCAAGGAGAATTACCACCTAAAACATAACTGTTTCAATTTATAAAGAGATTAAAAGATTAACACATATTTAATTTCAGATAAATGAAAATTGACTTCAGTATATTCTTTACTTCAAGAATTGACTTTCAGATGCTAAGTATGAGAACCTCATATGTTCCAGGGAAGATTTATAGGTAATAAGTTTGTTTATTGTTTTAAACTGACGCCTTGTATAGCCCCTGTTTAGGGTCTACTTAGGAGTTGTCATACATGTACCAAAAACCTTATGGTCTAAACATAGTTACAAAGTCATAGAGCTGAAGAATCCCATGCTTCTTTCTGGCACTACGGCTGAAAGTAAGATGTATTTTTATAAAGTTTCCACTGAACAAAACAAAGTTTAATTGGTTATGAGAAAATTCAAGTTAGATAATAGTATAACACAGAAGCTTAAAAATATTCATTCTTTGCATAAAGAAGACCAAAATGTCTTCTGTTTAGTTCCCTCCTCTCTCCTTTTCTGAATGCTTTCAACTGCAGTCATCAAAGAGAATTTGTTTTGCTGTTGATTCTAACATGCAGTTTCACTATTTCTGTCACTATCTCCTGTTGTGTCTTCATTTAATAGGAATATCAGAAGGTTAAACAAGAAATATTTCTCTTCAGAGAAAATATTTTACTCACAATATGAAAAGAAAGAACTACTGAATCAACAGGATGCATATTACTGCGCTGGAACAATAAGTGAAAGATAAAGAGCAAGTGATGTTAAGGGCCACAGATGTCTATGAAATTGCCCAAGAGCACGGGTCTGCAATTTATTTCAAGAGCATGAGACAGCAACTTGCTTTCTCAAAAGTCTTCAAATTAAATGGTGAACTGTTAAGTCCTGAAGTTTTTAAAAAAACTCACTGCTGAAGGGAAACTACTTTTGAAAAGTCATGATATCTAAACACTTATTTAGTTGATCAGCACTTCTGTCAAGTTTGAAATACACATGTATTTCTGGAAATTTTATTTCACGAATACTGACTTAATTATTAACTTCAAAAGGCATATATTAGTAATAAAAGTATAGCAGTGTTTGATTTCCCCTCTTCTATTGAAAGCTACAAGAAATCAGACATAATTATTTTCCCCACTTCTCTCTTTTAATATAAAATCTGTGTACAGATCACAACCTGCTGTAGGACCTTGACTCTGTCACACAGAATCGAGCTCTGGAGGTGACTGTCCTTCATTGCTGCCCAGCGATCTTTCTCAAGCTGCAGCAAGGGCACACATTTCAGTTATGGTACCTGACAGTGGTATTCTGTACTGGGCACTGACTGGTTTGTCAGGAAACTACCTGTGCAACCCCTGTGCTTTTAATATAAGCATTACTTTCTTGCAGCTTTTCCAGGCTTGCTGCTGACTTGGATTTTGCAAGCTAAAAATTGACCTAGGAGCTAAATGCTTTATCTCCTATTGTGGGTTCCCCAAGCTTTCAGTCCCCAGTAGTGCTAAATTTCAGTGTTAGCTTATATTTGTATTTCCCTGCCATTAGTCCAAAGTTTCCTTTCAGAACAGATTGGAAGAATCTCCTGGAAAAAAGCAAGCCAGCAAAAAGAACAACCCCAAACTGGAAAGCCTGAAGTAACTGTGACATCTATTTCCAGACAATTTCTGGAAGTAGGGTGCATTGTAAATATTGTTAATGAAGCAAGTCTGTAGTTCATTGTGTTCCTGTTTTATAGGCTGAAAGCTCCAAGGAGAGATGAAACATTTAATGGAAAAGATTAAGCTAGAGCATACAGTGATACCGCAACAAGAAAAAAAAAACTTGGGAAAAAATGAGGAAGCTGTACAAAACAGAGTTTAACACCATGTAGCAGGCTCTTTTGGAAAAAGAGGAAGATCCAGTAGTGTCAATATGTGTACCTACAGCAAATTTAGAAGAACAGGACTACAGAAACAAAGCTAAGCTATGGCACTCAGACTCCTGTGGCAGTTTCAGGGAAGACATGTTTCAATTCTAATTGAAATCTTTCCTCTTCCTGCTTATGATCGTATGCTAGAGATGTCCTACATCTTTTGGATAAGGGAGGCAGGGGAAAGGAAGACAAGAAAATCATCCCCTGTTTATACTTCTGCTTCCTTTGGAAAGCATACAGGGAAACTCTTGCCATCTTTCTTGTGAAGACTAAGTTGTCAAGTTCATTAATTTGCTATAATGTTACTTTTCATAGGCCTTAAAATTGCCTGATACAAACTGAACAACTGATCAAAGGGATCTTTGTTTTGCTGCAAACCAAAAGCTGCAAATAAAATGACTTCTTGTTTTTAAAGCTGGTTGTATAATGTATTCCTATGTATGCATGTCTAACCCAGACAAATTCTACTTTGTGTTTAAATGTATGGCATTTAGAAAAGAAGAAAAGCCTTGAGGGAGACCTTATAGCAGCTTTCCAGTACTTCAAGGGGGCCTACAAGAAAGATGGGGAGGGACTCTTTCTCAGGGAGTCCAGTGGTAGGACGAAAGGTAACAGTTTTAAACTGAAAGAGGGTAGATTTATATTAGTTATTAGGAAGAAATTCTTCACTGTGAGGGTGGCGAGCCACTGGAACAGGTTGCCCAGAGAGGTTGTGGATGCCCCCTTCCCTGGAAGTGTTCAAGACCAGATTGGATGAGGCTTTGAGCAACCTGATCTAGTGGAAGATATCCCTGCCCATGGCAGGGGCTTGGAATTAGATGATCTTTAAGGTCCCTTCCAACCCAAACCATTCTGTGATTCTATGATTCTTATTTAGACTTACCAACCTGTATGTGATGTGGCACAGATCAAGATTAGGTACAAAACTCTTAATTCTATGGTGTAGCAGAATTGTTGTCTAACAACCAACCAACCAACCAACCAAAAAAAGAATGAAAAACCAATGAGGAATATCTTTGCTATTTCTACACCACGACAGCTGGGGAAACCTAGAGCAATCATTTCAAATAGAGATGATTTTATATGTCATCTCATATTAGCTGTTTGACCTTATTGTAGGTTTCAGTTACTGCGCAGTGATTCCTGGAATTTTATTTAATTGACTTTTTCAGTCAAACTGCAGTCATCTATGGTATCTATAAAAAAAAAAAAAATTCTGATGTACATTATAGTATTACAATTTTATGTATGTTGTGTCCAAATGCACTTGACTACTGTTGGCTTTTTGGAACAGTAGTCTGTTATGCCTCCAGCCTGGAACATAAACACAGTTCTGGTTATTTTCAAGTAGACAATGTCAGCTTAGCCCATCATATCTCCTCAAACAATACATTAATTCATAATCATATTATGCTGTTCTTTTTTTATAGTACACAAAAAGTACAGTGTACTTTCAGTCAGGAATTGACAAAATAATCAGGAATCCAGTTATATTTTTTGCAGAGCTGGAGTCAATTTTCATTTAATTTTTCCTTTAGTAATTTCCTGCATAAATAAGCAAACGAAAGAAAATGAAATTGTGTGGGTGCATGGGATATTTGGCCACACTGACATGCCATGTGCTGGCAACACTGCTAATTTAGCAGCAGTGCAGTCTAGTCTAGTGTTTGTGCTCCTTGATGCTGAATTGTAGAACAGGCACAAACTCTGTATGCACACACACACAACAACAGAATATGGTTTGGGTACTAATGAAAACTAAAGAAAGCTCCTAAGTCCTCAGTTTGTCTGTGGATGGGTTACAGAGCAGACTGTAGAAGAAACAAGAGCTAGCTGAGCCACCTTGGATACTGCAATCAGTTCCTTCACAGGCTGGTTTACCTTTACAGGCTGGTTTACGCTGCTTATCGTATGAAGCTCTGTGCAATCACTGCTAGATGTTTCTGGTGCAAACTCACTTGTTTAGATAGAGTTTATGTACCTGTACCGCCATCTGAAGTACATACATCTCAGGTGCTGAGCCTCTGGCTCCACAAGGCTTAGTGTTGCCCTAGCCCAGAGCCATGATAAAGCTGCCTCAGAAGCATTTTTGAAAATGTGACTATACTTTTTTTCTTCAGTTTAGAATATTTGAAAGTTGTGAAAGGTTTTTTTCAAACGAGGGAAATTTCTGAAACAGATAATTTCCTTTCAGACCTATCAAACCTGAGTATATTTCTAAACATTGTTTCAAAGGACATGAAAAATAATCTACCTATCCTTGTCTTCACTCAGTTGTCTTCAAACCAGTTGCAAGTTCAGCACCAGAATTTACCCTTACTTCTTTCCTGGTCCTTAAAAACTGGAAAACTGAGGACAAAAGTTTCCAGAAAGGTGCCCATCCTTCGTAAACATCCAAACAACAGAGAGTATCAGCAGCACAGAAAATTTAACAAGCTTTCCTTATGCTGTCTCTTCTTCATATTTTATCACTTTCAAATCAGGAAAAGAGAGCAGTTCTATCTAGGATGCTTTGGCTCAAAATACTAATAAAAATGAAGGAAAGAAATATAAGTAAAATAGTCAGTGGAGAAACATTAAATTAAATTTGTGATTGTGTGATGCTTTCCAAATTATACCAATGCAGTAGGGGATTTTATGCCTCCAAATGATTACTGTTCTGAAGGAAAAGGCTTTTGTTTGGGAGTCCTAAGGTGTATACCAGATGGTACTGAACTGAAGCTGTGGATGATATTCACAGCAGAAAGAAAAAAGTCTTAAGATGATATTGGCAGGTTGTACAGAAGTGAAAATACATCCCAGTAGCTCTGTGAAAGATGCAGGAATATAGCAACAGGCTGAGGTATTATGAAAAAAACTAGACTAGATGGGCACGTTGATGTACATTTATTAACTAGTGTTTCATTAATTTTGAGCCCATCTGGAATATGTCTTCTAACAAATGTGAAAAGCAGGGCGATTGCTGTGCTGCTTAGTTATAGGACTGGCTACCCTTAATCTTTCCATCCTACTGATGAGGCATGAATAGGCACTTTGTGGCTATTAAAATCAATGCTTTTTTGTTTGGTGTGATTTATGGCTATGAATTAAAAAAAAAAAAATTACAGGTAAATGTAATTTATTTACCTGTAAAATTAAAACTATTTAGCTTTTAATTTATTTATGTTTAAATTGAACTGTAGCAACCAAAAAAAAAAAAAAAAAGGTTATACCCTTGTTCTTAAATGTTCTTAAAAATGAAGTACACAACAGCCAGATTGTGTCCAGCAGTACTGCAGCTGTGCAAAGTAAGTTGTCTAATAGGTATATATTTAACCTCCTGATCTCTCTTGAAGATACCAGGCCAGTCTTAAACTTGACTTCCATAGGCTTTCCCTCACCAGCTGCTGCTATAATGCTCTGTTAATTCACTTTAAAAGTAATAATGTAAAGATCATTCTTTTTTCAAATATCATTGTCTGCTTTGCAATAAACTGCTTTGAAAGCTTTTGTTTTTCCTATTTTCTCCTTTTTTTTTTGTTAAATCTGTCCTTTCTCAAAAATTGCTGGTGGTCATTCACATAGGACTATGAAGGATTTGCATCAAAGGACTTGACTTTTACTGAGCAAGTTTCTTGGCAGCAGTTTCAGGAGTAAAACTGCTGTCTATGATGACCCATACTTATTGATATTCTAGTGCTAGAAAAGCAATGTTACCTTTTCAGGGCCGACAAACTGACTCTGCAGTTCTGAAGCTAAGGAAATTGAGTCAGCTTTCCACAGGCATGCTAGGAGTTGCACCAGTTAGCTGTATTTTTGCAAAAATTAAATGACTGTTATTTCACTTCTGTTCTTTTTTTCTAAGGATTGGAAAATCATTGGTCAGTTTCTCCACTGATGAAACTAAAGTATAATATATGTCTGGGCATTTCTTAAGTGGAATCATGATTGTCAAAATGTCTTCAGAGAAATCATCTGGATAAAACTCTTTATGCTATTCCAATGACAGGCACAGCCGTACTGCTCAATTATTTTTTATGTTTTTTTTTATAGTTGGCATGAATTTGCACTGCTATCCGTTAAGATACAGGGCACTAAATGGGTTAAGATGTTTTGCAGGATGTATTCTAAGATGCTACTGGAATTGAGAGTGAGTCTATAAACATTTTATAGGTCATGTAAATATTTATGAGGCAAGTATGATGATCATCCTTGGTAAATGTGGCCAAGGTTAGCAGGGGGTGCAGATGTTCAGTAAGAGATTCTACTTCTGTGTAAGATTTTCTATCAGCAGTGAAGTTTTTCATGAAACTAGAGGACTACAGATTTTAATTTCCCTGCAGACACCTTTTGTATGTTTATTGAAGGTAGAATCATGTAATACTTGCCTCTTATGATACATACAGGCCTTCCATGATGTAGTGTTGGGATAAAGGTGTGCTGCTCCACATTGTAGAAGAGGAAGACATGTAGAGCTTTAGTCAGTCTCTCTCTTTTCCTTAACCACACTCCTGCAACAAAAATGCCCTTAAAAGTAGTCTGTCTAAGTGACCTATGTTTGTTTCCTGTGGCAGGCTGTGTTTTTGGGTAGCTTGCATTGAATCCTGCTCAATGGGAAGCTGATCACCATCTGCCACTCCTCCAAGTGGCACAAGTGCCATGTGGTGCCTGCACAGCTGAGAGAGCAGGTCCTCCCAGGCCTGAAGGAATGAAAAGAAATAAATTTCCTGAAGGGTGTGGAGGCATCTTTGCAAGCTTAGGAGATCTAGGCAAAATGTGTTTGTGTTTTGGGCACAGGCCAGAATACGCTGTATAAGTAGCCCTGACCTGTTTGGACCAGAGTTACACTTTTAATTTTTTTCTTTAAGCTGATGAATTTCATATTGGAGACAAGAGGAAAAGGAAGAGAAAACTTGGAATAGTATGGCTTTTTGCAGTTTCCCTAGTTGATTGGCAAACTATTTATGTTAGAGTTTTTGAACTTCAAATCTCTTTCTGAAGGGTCTGCTTTTGTAGAATCACAGAATCACAGAATGGTTTGAGCTGGAAAGGACCTTCAAAGATCATCTAGTCCAACCCCCTGCCACAGGCAGGGACATCTTTCACTAGTTCAGGTTGCTCAAAATCCTGTCCAGCCTGACCTTGAACACTTTCAGTGACGGGACACCCACAACTTCTCCAGGCAACATGTTCCAGCGTACCACCACCATCACTGATTGTAGCCAATCTAAATCTATCCTCTTGCAGTCTAAAAACATTGCCCCTTGTCCTGTCACTACAGACCCTGGTAAAAAGTCTTTCTCCATCTTTCTCATAAGCTCCCTTCATATATTGAAAGACCACAATAAGGTCTGCCTGGAGACTTCTCTTCTCCAGGCTGAACAACCCCAACTCTCTCAGCCTTTCCTCATAGGAGAGGTGTTCCAGCCCTCTGATCATTTCCATGGCCCTCCTCTGAACCCGCTCCAACAGGTCCATGTCTTTGCTGTGCTGAGAGCTCCAGACCTGGATGCAGTACTCCAGGTGGGGTCTCAGCAGAGCAGAGTAGAGGGGCAGAATCATCTCCCTCGACCTGCTGGCCACACTGCTTTTGATGCAGCCCAGGATATGATTGGCCTTCTGGGCTGCAAGCACACATTGCTGGCTCATGTCCAGCTTTTCATCCACCAGTATCCCCATGTCCTTCTCGGCAGTGCTGTTCTCAATCCCTTCATCCCCCAGCCTGTATTGATGCTGGGGATTGCCCCAACCCAGGTGCAGAACCTTGCACATGGCCTTGTTGAACCTCATGAGTTTCACATGATCCCACTCCTCAGCCTGCCAAGGTCTCCCTGGATGACATCCCTTCCCTCTAGTGTTTCTTAATGCTCAAAACTGAAGACAAAAAATGCTGTCCTGTATTAATATAGACTGGAGAGGGAAAGGAAGACTGGCAGGTGAGTTGGTGTGCTGTTGGAAGAAGGAGCTGTATTTTAGTTCTGGGTTTTTCTGTAAAAGAGTTTCCATCTACTAGTACTGCAGGTATTTATAAAGGTAAAACAGTTTTATCCAGGGAGCCATCCATGACACTATTTATATTTCTGACTTACCATTTACTGGTACACATGAAGTTCAGTCCTGCAGAAAGGGATCCGGGGGTGCTGGCTGGGAGCAGGCTCAGTATGAGCCAGCAGTGTGCCCTGGCAGCCAGGAGAGCAAACCGCACCCTGGGGTGCATCAAACACAGCATAACCAGCCGGTCAAAAGGGGTGACTATCCCGCTGTATTCAGCATTGGTGTGGCCTCACCTTGAGCACTGTGTGCAGTTCTGGGCCCCACAGTTTAAGAAGGATAAGAAGGTCCTTGAATGAGTCCAGAGGAGGGCAACAAAGCTGGTGGAAGGGCTGGAAGGCATGTCCTGTGAGGAGCGGCTGAGGACTCTGGGTTTGTCTAGTTTGGAGAAAAGGAGGCTGAGGGGTGACCTCATTGCTCTCTACAGCTTCCTGAGGAGGGGAAGGGGAGAGGGAGGTGCTGGTCTCTTCTCCCTGGGATCCAGTGACAGGGCGTGTGGGAATGGTCCAAAGCTGTGTTAGGAGAGGTTCAGACTGGACATGAGGAAGCATTTCTTTACCAAGAGGGTGGTCAAACACTGGAACAGGCTTCCTAGAGAGCTGGTGGATGCCCCATGCCTGTCAGTGCCTTAAAAAGAGGCATTTGGACAATGCCCTTCATAATATGCTTTAACTTTTGGTCAGCCCTGAAGCGGTCAGGCAGTTGGACTAGATGATCTTTGTAGGTCCCTTGCAACTGGAACTGTTCTATTCTATTCTATTCCATTCTATTCCATTCCATTCCATTCCATTCCATTCCATTCCATTCCATTCCATGTTTGATTTCAGACAGGATAAAACCTGAGAAAAATTTACAGGAAGTTGTGAAAGTGTGCTGAGTCAGGAAGTTGACAGGCATCTCGAATCCTCATTGAAGTTAAAAAAAACCCAACCCAAACACCTACTTTCAGTGATTTCTGTGCATGTGTGTGTGAGAGGCTGTATACACACCGCCCCCCGTGTATAGATGGATACGTACAAAACCCCCTCCCCCATATATGTTATAAATGTGTGTACACATACACACACAACCCCCACATGTACAAGTATATATTTATTTTAAAAAATGAGATCTATTCAAGCTTTGAGATTTTTGAATACAACTGGAAAGAAAATAGCTTATATCGTAAATAAATTTCTGATTTAATATTTCAGAAAACCTTGTAAGTAGCTAAAGCTCTAGCCTATCCAGCTGTTCAAACTGATGTTGTATTGTGCTTCATATAAAAAAATCAAAGCTGTCATATTCACTTTAGAAAAGGCCAGCAAGAGTAACTGATATTTACAGGTCCATAAGGTGAAGCACTATCTAACTCCTCATAATGCCAAACTTACCAGACTAGCTTTGCTGACTGAGTCTTTGCTGACTAATAAAATCATAGTTGGCACATTTGATAATGAAATGTCGAATTCTCAAAAATGATTGAGACCAAGACTGGAGAAACGGGTCGGGAAGGGACATTTTCATTCTTCCCCCTTGTCTCCATCACTCCAAAGACTGCAAAAATATTTCATTGGCAAATTTGATGCAGTAGTACCTATCATTTATCTGCTCTGAACATGATGTAAAGCCATTAGAGGCTGCCTCTGTAAATACTTATTATGAGTCTAATCATGTGGCCCAAAGTTAAACAGCAGCTCTCTGAAATAGCTGTCTAGAGCAAATGTCAAGCTGATTCACAAGTGGGCTCTGTCTGCTGCTGTTGCAGTCGTTTTTGTTCTGAAGCTCAAACTTTTTGTCCTGCATGCTAAAAATATGTAGTGGAAAAGGTAGTCTTCAACCTAAAGAACTTGTGGTACAAATTGAGTTTCTGTCAGTAACAATTATTAGCTGTAAGCCAAATGTAACCAATAAATTAAGCCGGATTTATTACACTGTTGCATCACTGAAATAGCCAAGTGCAGCTCAGTCACAAACGCCATTCTTTTAATACCTTAACTGGCATTGAAATCAATGTTGGGAGGGTACGGAGCCCTCTTTCTTACCCTGCTGCTGGACATCTGAACTCTTTTGCACAAAACTAAAAACAACGGGATGCCCAAGGCCTCATTTTTTCATTCCCAGGGTTTTACAGTAGTCTGTGACTAGGGATGATACTTTTGGGAACAGTGGGCTCAAATGCTTGTCGCTGAGTAGAAAGTGTTGAGATTTACATTACAAATTGATGTTCTTAATGCTTAACTTTGTGTAAAAGGGAGAAAAGCCACTTCACCCTGAAGTATGGTGACAAAACCACCTGTTGCGATTTATGTTAATGCAAATGTGTGTTTGGCCAGCTTTAATTATATCTGCTGTCTTGGGAGATATTGTTGGGAAGGGTCTGTTTTGTCAATCTTAAAGGATCTACTCCTTACTAACAAAACAGAAGATCTAATAACACACCTGAGAAGATCTCGTGTCAGTGGAATCTGTTTCCTAAAATCAAATACTCATGAGGCCAGGCAAGATTTTTAGGCTTGTGTTTCTGAATGTGAAGGAACTATAATTGCTGTAAGGTCCTCTTTGGAGCTGACATTTAATCTCCTAGAGGAATATTTTTCAAACAATTATCCTCAGGAGTTTGTGACTGTCACCAATGGAGTCAACTGGCTTGTCTTTTTCTACTATTTTTTTTCTGAATTTGTTACAAATTTGTTTCTAACATTATGAGTGGCTGTATCCCTAGTTTGAACGTATTACACTTCAGCCAAAATGTTAATTTGGCTAAAAGTTTTGGTACGTTGTTCTGTATAGATCCCATTTGTTCAAGCAACTTGAATGATTACAATTCTTTCAAGTTCTTGCAGGTTCTTAGAGTTCTTTCAAGTTCTTTTACCTATGTTACCTATCCCAGGTGTGATACTTTCTGCTCAGCTTCAAACTGTCTGGAGCCTTGCTGGGCTGCAGGCAGTCATCAGTATATTGTCTGCTTCAGAAACCATTTAAAACCCCAAATCTCTAAGATTTTAAAGATAGCAGCTGCTTTTAGATCTATAAGAAATTATTTTAAAACTTCTGACATCAACGAGTTGTTGCCTTTGGGGGGAAGGGATAAAAGTAGCAGAAGAATCTTCTAATCTAAATTCTTAGAAATGGGGTTGTCGCAACTGGTTTCAGCAAGCATGGTGTTCTGGGTAATGTCTTTTGCTACTCAGACAAGTTATTTAATTGAACCTGTTCTTTCCGGTGAGGGGAGGTCATGTGAAGAAATTTTATTTTCTGAGAGACTATTATGATATTAATGTGCCTTAAGAAGTGGTGGTCTTGTTGAGGAAAATTTGTGACAAGTTTATGAATGATATGATTGTCATAATCCTATGAATGGTAGGATTGATGTCTCTGACCTTGAAATTATTTTTTAAATATTGAATGAAATGAATGAAATTCAACCTAGAGCCACACCCTGGAAAAAGTTGTGTGGGAACTATTAACAATACCAGCAGTGTGGGGGTTTTTTGTTTCTTTGGGGGGTGTGTGTGTGTGTGTGTGTTTAAGTCTGTCTTTCATAACTGGGGGCAAAATGTGACAAGTCTTACTGTTAGGATGGTAGAAGGAGAACCATTTTTTGAGAGAATTTTAAAAAGGATACTTGTGTTCTTACATTCTTACATTTATTTTGGTCCAGCTCAGAAAAGAATTTTCTACAATGTATCTTACATTTCCTGTGTAGAATATAAAAAAGTGGAAAAAAGCAAATCACATAATTTTAAACAGTAAAAGGCCTATAGCTGTGTGTGGGTTTGGTGAATTTTTTGGCTGTTGAGTAAATTTTTTTTTTTTTTCTGATTTAGTATTTCTAAAACTCCTACTAAAATATGCTTTAAAGCATCTCTATGCAAAAGATATTTAAGGATATTTGGTTTTGATCTCTTATTTTTGGATAAATTTTTCATTTATATCCGTGGTTTGCACTTCACAGTGATTTTTCTTCTGTTTCTGTGATACCTCAGCCAATTATCTCTGCTTCTATCTCTAATTACCCTGAAGGCTCAACCACTTTGCAAATTAATATTCTGTCTGCAATCACCAGTGCTACGAGGTATGGCACTTCATACATAAATGTTATTTTTTTAATTGTGAATCTAGTCTGCACTATTCTCTGCTTCTGTAAGTTGTCATTGCTTATTAATAGGTTTATTCCCCATATTGATTTATCAGTTGATACATGTAGTCATATGTATGTCAACACATGAAACATATGCCAGTAATAGATTGCCTAATGCCCATGTTGACAGAATGTACCTCTTGGAAATGGTTAGTATTCACACCTAACATTTTTCTGCTTATTAAGTTTTCTTCCCTCCATAAATGTAGGATGCCTCCCAGTTTACTGTAAATTCTTTAAAAGCTTTTTTGCTGGATTATGTAGGTTGGCTGAACTCTAAGAATTGGATACTTGTTTAATACAGATAGCTTTTTCCCTGAGCTGCTCTGGGAATTTAGAAAAGATCCAATTTATATGTTGCTCTGGGAAAGCCTTATTTGTACTTAAAGTATAATTTGTAAAACCATGCAATCAGTTAAATTCATGTTGTCTCTTTTTCTGCCTTCTTGCAAGTTGCTTATTAATACATCTCTGCTGGAGTTATTTTTGTAGACAGAAAAAGGAAAACCTCTGAATTCCTTTTAAGATCTTCTAACACAGAAAATCTACTGTAAAGAACAATCTCCAAAAGTTACTGTTAGCTTCTAGTATCACCAGAAATTATCAGTCCTAGTTTGGTGCTGAGCAGAACTTGCTCTAGAGTGGCTTTTATCTCATGTTGCATTGTTGATCAGTGTTAGAAAGGTTTGCACTGAAAATCTAGGATGTGGCTTTTTCTAGTGCTAGTAATGTTTGTTTCTGGCCTTTGTTGTGATGAACTGGACCACTTTGTTTCCTTCATGACAAAAGATTTTATTTTAGCAGTTTTAATTATCAGTATTTATCTGATAACTTTTCAATTAAAAGATTTGAAATATTACTAGATTACATAGATTTGGAAAAAGCTTAGCGTAGATGGAATGTATAAGCATTAGTACTACAGGCATTTGTTAATTAAACTTTTCCAAAACACAACCTAAGCAAACAAATATATGATCAGGCATCTGTTAATTTCATACTTCTATTAACATTTGTGTGAGATGCATAGAATTCTCTCTTGCCTTTACCACATACAAATAATTTAATAATCCCAAACTTTTCTCCACTGATATCTTAATTTTACTCAGTCATTAAGTTAGATTTACTATCTACATAATTTATTTACTTTCAGTCTATTAAAGATAATGAGCTCTGTGCTGTAATGCAGCCAGAGGGTTAGCAAGTAGAAACAATATTAATATAATTTTTTTGTTATTGCAAATTGGTTACTTCAGATGTACCCTGATGTAGATGATTTGTCTTGTTGAAGTGAAGAACGCAGACTAGCAGGCCTGATCCTCATGCTACTAAATGCAGGAAGAGTTTTGTTATGGATTTTTGTTATGTAGCTACTATGGAAAAAATTAACTCTATCCCAGCCAAAACCAGCACAGAGACAAAAGCCCTTCACTGCCAACCTCCAGTCCCTTAGTGTCTTCTCATTCAAAGCATGTGAGCAAGTTACATTGTATTTGCTGTTGATTTGTAAATCACCTAATTAACATACTTGTGGTAGAGAGGGGGAGGAAGGTGTATAGTATCTTTTTAATACTTCGGTGAAAGAAAAGGTTTTTTTTTCCCTTCCTGCAGAGATTAAAAACTTTATTGCCAATATGAAACTGTGGTTCTTTTTTGTTTACTTCAGGAAGTCCTGCATTGACTGTCAGTCAGTGCTTTATGGATTTTGTCATTTTTGAGCCAGGAAACACTCCAAATCACACAGCTGCATTTTTACTTCAATTATGAATTCTTAAGGTTTCCCACTGAGAATTTTCCTGAACTCTGTCCGTACCTGTTATTATAGATTAACAGGCTAAACTAATCCAATTTTTTGTGCCCCTAGTGATTTCTATTTTAATCCTGGCTGTTTTGATTTCTGAGGTGTTTTTAAGCTCAACTGGTATTTCTCAAAGCTTTTGAAGTCTGCCTCCCTCTCTTCCACCCTTGCTTCCCACTCACACCACCCAGCCTTTGCCCTCAAAATCAAGCCCAAGAAACACCAATGCTGCTGTGGAAAACCACCTCCTGTTGACAAATGTCCTCTTCCTTGCTTAGTGAATGAAGGCACAGTGAGGGGGTGGTGAGAGCAGGGCTGCTTGGAGGGGTTGAGCTGGGGAACCCTGCATGGGCAACCAACCATCCACCCATCCAACAAGCCTGCTGTCCACCTCTCTGGCCGCGGAAAGAGAGGTTAATAGCCATACTGTGGTGGAGGTACAAGAAAGTCCTGTGGATGAGAGCAGCAGCTAGAGTATTTTAAGCCCCGCTTTATGCTCTGGCCTCTGTCCCAGCTGAAAATGCTTTGTGGGGTTTCAAAATGCTGTCACATTTCTCTGGCATACGCCTGAGGCTTGAGGAGAGTGAGACACTAAGGGAAGTCAAAGGTGTGAGAGGTGTTGTTTAAGAAAACACAACTTGGAAACCAAGAGAATGACATTTAGTTTTTTTTTTCTTTTGTACCACAGTATGAAGGAGAAAAAAAAAATCCATCTAAATCCTCAATTGCTCGCTCCATCAGAGCTTGCATAGTAGGAACCTTTAGAGCAACTGGTTTGATTTCACCACCAAATATCACAGCTTATTAAACTCAAGGAACAGTGACATCTCTTGCAGAAAATGTTATGACACATATAAGGTAACAACTTGATCCTTCTTGTGTGTGTTCTCAAGACACTAGAGATGAAGGCTGAGATTTTTCAAGAGTACTTGATGTTGGCCAAGCTCTGCTGCTCTTGAGGTTAGTGGGAGATTTAACACTGTCTTCAACAGGAGCTGTGTGAGGCAACTGATACTTTTTGTGGTGAAACATTGGGGTTTTTTTTCTTTTTATTTGAAGGAAAGAAAGGAAATATATGTATTTAAATATAAACAAATTTTGTGAGTACTACAGGTACTGCATTTGTAGCATAGTAAGGTGTTGACAAGAGTGGCGGGGGTTTTGGGACAGGCTAGGGATATTTGAGCTGCCTCTGAATCTGCTGGTTGACCCCTACGGTGCAGTGCAGCACTTTATAGATGCACTCAATGAGGTATCAGAAGATATGGTGCACAGACTGTTGGGACAGTACAAAACTCAGTAAAACAAATTTCTAGAGGTAGAACTGGATTGAAAAATATTTTCTGAACTCCTTAATATCATGTGAAAAGGGCTAGAGAGTGCATTTTGACATTTTGATCCCAAGCCCATCCTGGTCTTGAACATTTTTATGTTTTTCTGTGTTAGCTTGCTATAAAGTTGCTCACTTCTATTGTTGGCAAGTCTGTTGCACTGTCCAGGAAAAATGCAGTTAGAGGCCCCTGTCTAGTTGAAATCTTAATTTTTTAAAGACATAGATTCATTAAAGTTCTTGGCATTAATTTTGCCTTTAAATCTGGACATCTCTTTAAACAATGAGTGGATTCAGGGCCAAAATGGTGCTATACAAGAACAGGATGCTCTTGCTATATTTTGGTCTTCAACAAATGGGCTTGTTTAAACAATATGCTTCATATCTGTTTTCTAAAAAATGCATGGATTGCTAAGAATGTTTTCATATATTATTAAACCTGTATTATCCAAGCAAAGAAATCCACCTGTGAAGTCTGCTTTCCGGCGTCATGGCTTAATTTTGATGTTTCAAGCTTTAATCTAAAATGGTTGCATAAAGAAAGACTAGAAATTTGTTCAAAGAAGCAGTGGTGAGTATCTACTAATTTTAAAATGTCTGATGGAAAAAAAAATCTTGAGTGTGACTTTATGAACTATCTGAAAAGTTGTCTCCCTCCTGATGAAATCCAAGTTCATTGAAAATATTGAAGCTGCTCAAGAAGTAAAACTGACTATTGAAATAATCCAATTAATTTTCTAGATCTATACTTATTTTGGAATTTAAGAAAATAATGTAAAATTAGGAGAAAACTGTGAGTTAACTTTAGAAGTATAAATCTGCATACATGCTGTGGATGAATCAAACATTTTTGTGTGTTTTGATGCTTAAAGCTGTGTGTACCTATAAAAGATTGCAAACGATGTTAGTTTGTCAGACCACATGCTTTTTCAGCCATGTTTTAAAGTTTGTGTGTGAGGATAAGTCACACTGTAAAATAACAAAAGGAAGTGGTTTTTTTTTTTTAAACTTTAACTAGAAAGCTAAAGCAGAAATATTTCAGATAAAATTAAATATGTATTCTGTGAAATTCTGGTGATTTTTTTGATAACTATTGTCTCTGTGAACACAATGAGTCTCTGATAATCTGTTTGCAAAATCGGTTTTAATTGTGTTGCATGCTTCTTTATCAAAACTTCAAAATGCACCTCATATGAGCTGTCATGAATAATTACACTCAAATAGATTTTTTTTTGGTAATGATGCTTTCTGGTAAGAGACAAAAGAGTTACAATTATGAAGTATTAAGCTTGGATGTGTGTCTAATATTTATCCTTTAAATTTTTGTCTGTTACAGTTCAAGTGTAACTCTGAATGCGAAAACTGGTTTGCTCACCATCTCAGGACTAGTTGTAATTGTGTTAGGGTGGTGTAAATCAAGAGTGTAAAAGGTTCCACTTCATAATTTTTTTTTTCACTTTTAACCAAAGTCTGTAGTTTATGTGACAATCACTTGAACCAATACAGCTTTTAAAATGACTGAGATGCCAGCAGAGGAATTCACGTTTGCCTGGATCAGGGCTTCTGCGTCTTTTCTTTCTCTTTCTTTCTTTCTTTATTTCTTTCTTTCTTTCTGTCTTTCTTTCTTTCTTTCTGTCTTTCTTTCTTTCTTTATTTCTTTCTTTCTTTCTGTCTTTCTTTCTTTCTTTATTTCTTTCTTTCTTTCTTGCTTTCTTTCTTTCTTTCCTTCTTTCTTTCTTTCTTTATTTCTTTCTTTCTTTCTGTCTTTCTTTCTTTCTTTTTCTTTCTTTCTTTCTCTCTCTTTTGCTCTCTCTTTCTCTCTTTCTCTCTCTCTTTCTTTCTCTCTCTCTCTCTTTCTCTCTTTCTTTCTTTCTTTTTCTTTCTTTCTTTCTCTCTCTTTTGCTCTCTCTTTCTCTCTTTCTCTCTCTTTCTCTCTCTCTTTCTCTCTCTCTTTCTCTCTCTCTCTTTCTTTCTCTCCCTTCCTTCCTTCCTTCCTTCTCCTTCCTTCCTTCCTCTCTCCCTCCCTCCCTCCCTTCCTTCCTTCCTTCTCCTTCCTTCTTCTTCCTTCCTTCCTTCCTCTCTCCCTCCCTCCCTCCCTCCTTCCCTCTCTCCCTCTCTCCCTCTCCCACTCTCTCTCTTTCTTTCTCTCCCTTCCTTCCTTCCTTCCTTCTCCTTCCTTCTTCTTCCTTCCTTCCTTCCTCTCTCCCTCCCTCCCTCCCTCCTTCCCTCTCTCCCTCTCTCCCTCTCCCACTCTCTCTTTCTTTCTCTCTTTCTCTCTCTTTCTCTCTTTCTTTCTCTCCCTTCCTTCCTTCCTTCTCCTTCCTTCCTTCCTTCTCCTTCCTTCCTTCCTTCTCCTTCCTTCTTCTTCCTTCCTTCCTTCCTTCCTGCCTCCCTCCCTCCCTCCTTCCCTCTCTCCCTCTCTCCCTCTCCCACTCTCTCTCTTTCTTTCTCTCTTTCTTGTGTTTGCACAAGGTAATAAGCAGTTAAAGGTATTGCAAGCAAGTGATAACATGGATTTTAATTTTTTTAGGATAGCTAGCATGAATGTCCCTTGATATTTCAGTTTGAATGTTGGTTTGGGGTGTCTTTTGCCTTGCCTTGCCTCGCCTCGCCTCGCCTCGCCTCGCCCCGCCACGTCCCGCCTCGCCTTCCTCATACTGATCAATTTTTTCCCTCAGCAATTTTTCTGTTTCTGCCTCCCTGAAACAAACAGCAGAACTCCATGTATTACATATTCTATCAGCATTAAAGATATGCATATATATGTATATATGTATTTCTGTCTATCCATAGGTATGTATTTCCTGAGCTCTGTATTTTTCTTATTTTCCTATTATTTTTCTTATTTTTCTTGCAGCATCTGGTTTTCCCATGAATCCTCATTTCTGTCCGTGCTGCACTTGACTCTTTTTTCTGGAACTTGCAACTGCAGTGCTTGTCTCTGGGGCCAGCTTTCATGCCTGTAGTTCTCTGGGTGTGTCATTTTACAGAATAGCATTTCACATGTTTTCAGGAATGCTAGGAATGTATAATCTGTACTCAATGCCTGACCTGTACTTTAGCATTTCAATACTTTTTCAGTATTTTACAAAACCAGGATTGCTTTTGTTTTGTAACAGTTGTACTGAAACTTTCTTTATATCATAAATTAAATATTTGAACTTGGGTAAGTTTTTGTTCTATTAAAGACTAAAGAAGTAGAAGCTGTTTTGCAATAAATACTATCCCAGTGGAAAACATACAATATGAGGTAAATTTTGCTGTAAGCTGTCCTTTTACCTGAAGAATATGGAGAGGCATGGATATAAGAGAGATTTTTTTGACAACAGCTGGATAAACATATTCACGCAGGGATCCTGTCAAACACCTCTCGCAGGAAAGGCTTGATCACTTCTGTGACTTTTGTTACAAAGGTGCTGTGTGTGGGGCTGTGCTTTGGAAACATCTGAAAACAGAAATTAGTTTGTAGTCCATCACTTGGAAAGGTCATCCCCTCCTTTACAGCCCTCACCTTGCAGGCGTAGCTGATATGCTGCCTTGATTTTCAGGGTGCCAGCAGCCATGCTGAGAAGTTCAGAGCAGGGAAGAATGCAGACAGAAGTGAGATGTTATGTTAGATTTCCTCCTGATGATATTTAACAGAAATACAAGTTATTTCCTTTCCTACGTAAAGCATGAGTGTAAGGTAGAAATTTGGTTGCTGTAACCTCTTGTTATTGTTTGCTGCAGTTTCTAGATGCTTCATGTAGGTGCAACTGCTTTGCTTTCTCTGCACTGAGTGTTTTTTTAGATACGTGGTGGTCATTTCTTCATATCTTAGCACAGAGGCATCCAGCTGCTGTAGTGCATCTTCCAGTGCATTGCTCCAGCACCTGCTTCAGCCAAAAACCAGCCAGCTGCTTTGATTAGAGATTGGTTTAGGTTTTAAAAAGTAAAAAATATTAAAATTATTTTAAAAATCTGATTAGTTATATTAACCAGTCCAAAGGAAGAGATCAGCTTCTTTGTGAAAAAAGGAATGAAGGCCCATCAAGAGAAAGAGCTCCTGATGGCGAGCGATCGGCACCAGCAGAACAAACCAGTGAACCCATCTTTGCAGGCATAATTTACACTTATGATTTGAGATCTTGGGGAGGGGAGAATTTTGCTGTTAAATACAGCAAGAGTGGATTTTGTGACAACATTAGGCTTTTTTTTTTTTTTGTAAAGTATATTGTGGAAAGCTGCCTTGTCCACCCATTCTCCTTAACTGAGAAGCCTAAGGATGAAGAAAATGTGTGAAAAGGCAGATCTTGAGAGGAGATTGTTTCAGTGTATGCTTGTGTGTGTCTATATATTTTTTAGGAAAAGACAGTCATAAATTGGCATTCCTTCTTTTGAGATAAGGAAGGTGCCTGTGAATACTCAAGGCTGTTGCATTCCTGAACTGAAATACTAACAGGATTTCTGTGAATGGTGGCCCAGTAAACCACAACAGACGGAGCTGGGAGAACAGAAGGGTTGAAATGATGTGGCTGGGCAACCAGGCAAAAAAAATAACCTTGGCTTGCCTACCCACAGTCAGGCATGTTTGCAGGACTGGGAGATATGTTCTGGGATAAGAGTCTTGCCCTCTGTGGACAAATTGGTTTGTTCAAATATATTGTGTTCATTCTTTTCCTCTTAAAAATAATATCCTTTTTTTTTTCTTTTATGTTGGAGCCTC
>NW_008825114.1:15556988-15564925 GCF_000699105.1 Pygoscelis adeliae
CTTTACCCACTGTTACTTACATAATTTAATAAGAACCCCTCAAAGCTGATGCTAATCCTTGTTGCTGTCAGCCAGTGCTTGGCAGAAGGCCTACATTTACAGCACTGGTTATTTGTGATGTTCAAATGAATATATAATCCCTTTTCATTCATTTCATTAGTGTTTAAATTCTTGTCCTTTGCAACCTGCTGTGTCAATAACATTCAAGAGCTAATTACAGGTCACGTTTTAAAAGTATTTCTTTTAAATGGCTTTGTGAGCCATTGATTTCAATATAAGAGCATAACATGCTTTATCACAGTGTCACTCCATGTAGACTAACATTGTATTTAGCTTTTTTTTTTCAGATTGCAGCTGGAATGCTGAAGAAAAGTTTTCATTATGCTGCCCACAGAGATATCAAGGTACTTTTTATGAGCTGATAAGGTATATGACTAGTTTGTTTTTTCCCCTCTAGTGTTCATAATTTGTATATGTCAATAGTGAATTTCCATTGCCACCCTTTTGCCCATTCACCTAACTTGGTTAAGGCTGTCCCTGAAGTTCCTCATGGCATCTTTTAGTGATGAATCTAAATTACTTTTTCTAACCTGCAGTTTCAAAGAAATCTCATGTCTCTCTGTTTTCAGACTCCTGAAAAGCATAGGATCTCATACGAGCTGTGAGGGCACTGCACTGTTAACCTTTTACCATTTACAAAATTGACATTTTATTCCTCTTCTTTTGTCTTCTTGTTTGATCCATGATAACAAAATATTGCATCTGACAACTAGGAGGCTGTATGTGTTTCATACATCTTGTGTGGAATTTAGACAAGAGATCCTTCTGAAATCTGCATAATCTGTTGACCTGTCCTTGTTTGTGCTAACGTCTGTTAATAATTACAAAAGATCCAAGGGAAAGTTTGAGAGGGGTTTCTTTAAAAGCTTGTGTTTATATCAGTCCCTTCAGCATGGATATGAGTCTCTGGTAATAATATGGCACCTCCACGAGCTTTGTGATACAGCTGTATCACATGTGAAAGACACTTTGGTCTCATTTCTGACAGGTTAAGAAAAGTACTATTTATGTTACTTCTGTCCAGATGAACAGTAACACAGAGACTAATGGTGATCTCCCAGTTTCTCTTGTGTCATCTTGCTGACACCGTTGAACTGCTAGGGAAGCCACTTGGGAAAGTTACTGCTTTATTACTGTCAGGGAGCTTATATTGGTCATCTGTCAAATGTAACTTAAAAAAGAGCTTAGTTGTAGGCATCAAAGCTTTATAATATCACTCCTAAAAAGGTGGATTTCCTGTTTGCCAAAGGCATGGTTTTAAACCAGTTTGCAGATACTTCGAATGAAAAAAACCCTGCCCCAATCCAGTGTATTTGATAGATATTTGGGACTAGAATTGAGAAAGGAGATGGCTGCTCTACATTTGAGAAGGTTACTGTCCCCATTTTCTTTAGAGTTGTCTGTATATCTTCTAATTAGAACAAAGATGGGAATCAAAACCCCTGCATCTTAGAAGACTGTCCTAAATACTGGATCATGCAACATTTTTGTGGGGTATCTCTTGCTGTCCTTCTTAAATATTTGTGTTATATAAAATATTCATCGCAATGGGGGGAAGTGTGTTCGTCTGCTTGTACCCATTCCCTATCTTATTGACAGGGAGGATGTTCAGGTTGCTGTTTTTTCACTAATGCATGGATATTCATACAAGCTCCAGCAGAGATGCCATGTGCTGTAGCTGGGCATTTGGGACATTCTCCCATCTTACAGCCACTTAAAACCAAAACTTCTGATCACCAGGCAAAGGGAATATCTGAATTCACACCTGATATATTGGTTCTGTTACCATTTTGTGACTGGAAAAGAAATCTTTTTATGTCTAGTTTTTCAAGTGTTTGTTTCCTTTATTTTAATTTAAAATATTGCCTTTCTCAGCTTAAAACTTCCTCTTCTGCCATCAAAGAGGAGGAAGAAGAAATTGTGTTAAGCCCCAAAAAATACTTTTTTCAATTTAGCTGCAGACTTGAAGAATAGTCCTGGTTGCAATCTTCTTACTGTTATCTCTTTTTTTGGATCACTGTGTTTCTCAGTTATTCAGTTACCTAATAAAACAAAAAAGTCTGAGGGTTTGATGACAGATTTGCAATGGTTACAGATGCTAAATGAAAGACTGTCATTGACTGTAGTGGTTGCAGCACGCTAGAATTTCTAGTGATCTGTGAGCATACTCTGAGTGTGACATCCCCAAGGCAATCAAGTGTAACATTTTTGGCTCAATAAGCTTAGAGTAACTGAACTTGGATTAAAAAGGTAGATACACTTTTAAATAATTTACTTTAACAAGTGTCATGGTACTCAATGGGACAGAATATTATACAGTGAATTGTTAGAATTGGCACCTGGCAAACAATATTTAAGGATATATGTTCTAATTGAAGGATATATTTTCTAACTGCAGAAAAATGGCGCTCACTTGAACTGAGCTGGCTCGTCAGGCATTCACTGAAATATATGTTTGCAGTTATTGTCTCTCCTCAACCCGGTGAGCACAGTGCAGTGTGCAAACAGAAAGGCACATTTTGCTTTCATGTAGAGTGGTCAGGGAGGGACATGAACGTGTCTGCAAAATGGTATATTTTTTATGATATTCTATGGCCTCAACAGTCAGAACAGACCTTCCTCAACAGTCTGTTTATTCAACTGAATAGTCTTCATTTTCACTTAATCTATTCTATGAACAAATGAAATCAAAAAGGCATTATGAACAAGTGAAATAAAAATGGCATTATTTGAAACCAACTTTAATAAAATCCCATTTTTATGCGGACGAGTTAGCCTTTCTCAAATTTTTTAAAGCTTTGAGTTAGGTAAACTTGCATTCTGGCTTACTTTAGGAAAGCTAAGAGGAGGTCTTGGTATGAGTCAGTTTCAATAGTTGTTGAAACATTAACTTCTACAATGACTAGTGCATATTAGCGATAGGGAAACAGATATGAAGAGATTTAGTGACTAATCCAATTTGCCAAAATACGTAACATGGAATGCTTGATTTCAAGTTCGGAATTGTAGGTAATACTTCAGGTTTTCAAGCAGAGAAGATGAGAGAGAATCAACAGACCGACAAGAGTACAGATATGCTAATATGAATCCTGTGTTTCTTCAGAACAGGCTGCTGCAGAAAATATTAAAAAAGAAATTTGCTGTGCCCTCAGCTTCTGATAATTTTTTTTTGTAAGATTGACTACTTTTATCACATGGGAAAAAAAAGTACATCTTGTAACTAATATGGGGAATACTTTTTAAAAAAATAAATTAAAAGATTGCTGAAACAGTAATCTCCAGCCATTAGCACTTCAGTTATTGCCATCAAAAAATAATTTACAGATCTTCTGGCAGCTGCTTACCAAGAGACTGTTGTGAGACAAAGCTGGGCCAGAAGAGGTTTTGCTCATCATGCAGTCAGTGTAATTAGTTTAAGAATAATCTCTCCCTTGTGTACCTGAAACAGTGTTATCAGGTAATAGGCACAGCTAAATAGACACCACCAGCCAATTAGAGCTGGATGGGTCAGCAAGGTAAGGCATTTTGTTGATGAAGTAGATTGTTTTAAAATGCTAATCAGTACATTAAAGATGGTTACAATAAATATTCGCTGAGTTAAAAAATGAAGTATTGGTTTTCATGTCTTTGCTAATGATGTTATACAAATGGGTGAATTTTTACCCCATAGTAGTTTATCTCTTTATTTTGTGGTAAGGATAAAAAGTTGCCGTATGTTTTTTACTTCTTTCTGTGTAGCTGTTAAAGGGAAAAGCTATGAAACAGGCCAAATTATCTGAATGGAATCATTCCTGATTTTGTTATGAGATTTCTGTTCCTACATGCCGCATTTTATACTTAATGTAATTGTGTGGGGTTTTTTTTTTTTCCTGCGTTGAGAAAGAAAGTGCCACTAGATGGAGCAAGTGTTGTTTAAAAAAAGAAAAAAAAAAAAAGGAAGAAAAACCCAAATCAAGAATACCAAAGCCCTCTACTAAAGCCTGAGAAGGCTAAATACACACATCATTTAGAGATGCAACATCTTTGTTATTAAAAGTTATGTGCTAAACTATGGAAGCTTAATGTAGTTGAAAGCTGTCTAGTCAAGAAAATCCTTTTCATTTTTTGGCAAATATCTCAACAAAAATTATGCTTAAAGGAACTCTAATATAAAGGGCTGGTAGAGAAAAAGGACAACTGAAAAAGCAATTATTTAAAATTCCTTGTAGAATCTATTGCATATCTAAGGTAATTGGGATGCCATCATTAAATATTTTTAGATAATGAGAAGCAGAATGGGCTTAGAACATTTCTCACTGTATTAAGTAAGTGTTTTATCAATTGCTTTAAACTTGGGCACAAATTAAGGTCGGCCTTGGAGTGTGAGACTTGCCTGCAGGATATAGGAATGGTGGACTCACTTCAGGGTGATGTGGGGTTTTGTACTGCCTCACAGAGCTGCTCCAGAGCAGCATCCTCTCTCTAGCTGGTGAACGTCAACAGAGGCTCAGGAGGTGAATGTTACAGCTCTTGTTAGTCAGAGATGAGATTAGTTTGAGTCTGTGTTGATATATTTGAAAGTGCCAAATAGCATCTCATCTCACTATGACTTAGCGAAGCCTGGGCTATTTTTTTCCAGCTCTCTCAAACTGATTTAATTTAGTGGGCTGTATTTAATGTAGAATGGAGGATTGTAAGGTTTCTTAAGGTGGTTGTCTTTACCTGAAATTAGAAGAAGTAGGGAAAAAAAATCCATAAAGATGCTCTGGATTAGATTATAAAGCAGTTTACTGACAGTGTCGTGCAATCTCCTGTGGATGACATCCCAGTGTTTGAAAGACAACATAATTTGCATCCTTGTGGCTGATCTGTCCCTATTTAAATTACAGTTTCAGGGACTTAAAGGATAACAGTGGTTTGCAGATCTTTTTACTGAATTAAACTTCAGTAACTTGACTGGTATCTCCCAATCAGCCCGTGGAGAGTTTTCTTCCCATGCCTGTCTGTCATCTATGACTTATTGCACCACACTAATCTAGTCTTTGGCTTCTCCTGATTTGCAGCAAAGCGTTTGGTTACTTTTTAGAGTTTGCACAGTAGTATTTAATGTTTCTAAATGTTGTGCTTCCAGAAGTTCCTACTCTCTTCCTCTATCAGTACAACTTAGGTGGTTAGGGCACACCTTCATTTTGAGTACATCAATACACAGATGCTCTTTAAAGAATATGTGAAAGCCAGAAACATGCTGAAAGTACAGATGTAAAACAGGCAGTGGCAGTACAAGCCTGCCCATGCAGTTCAATAGACATATAGCAACATTGACCCAGAGAGACTTTCTCCAGGGACAAGGATTAGCAGCTGTGCTTGACTAAGCCATGGTCTCTTTGCTCAGGCTGCCAGTAAGGGCACCAATTAGTGTCAGTTCTGATGGTATTTTTTTTTGAGATCTTGACCATTAGTAAAATTCTGTAGTATCTCTACCTGGTCATGCTGAATACATTTCATGTCATAAAAATAATTTTGTGTGGTCTCTTTTGGTGTTTTGGGTTTGTTTAAGGAGAAGCAATAGGGGTTTGGGGAGTATTGTACGAGGGCATTAAAGATTTTTGGTACATATGCTCTCTATTTTATTAAAACAAGTAATTTATGATCTGTCCTCTCAAACTTTCACACTCTTTCCATACAGATCCTTATTTTTTGCTTAGGTCAATTTTTCTGTGATGAACATTAGTTTCTTAAAGAACCAAATGTAGGAAGACAATGAAAATAACAAAACTACTAAAGGCTGAGGATTTCTTTTATACACTGTAAATAATAGAAGGAAACTTTAAAACTGTGAGTTACCCGCCTCTGTTTCTAAACCATAATGAAAAATAATAGAAATAATACGGTTAGGATTTTAAATCAAAATTAATTTTAGAATGAGACTATTTGTTCTCAGAATGGATAAATAAATGTTAAACTTGGAGCCAGAAGTTAAATGCAGGTTAATGTAAGAATGAACAGGCGGATAAAGGAACAGATTAAAGACTGGATTTGTTGAGCTGACATTGTCCTAGTTACCACTTTTTCTAAAGCTTTTAGGGAGGGAGATTCTTGCACGGGGTATATACAACTTAAGTGTTAGCTGCTGCCATGTCTCCTAGATGGTTTTTTGTTTTTAGTTGGAAGAAGTTGTTTTCCCCAGTCTGCCTTACAGTGTCATGGCTCTGTTAGACACAAGCAAGCCTGCTCATGGGAGGCTATCAAACTTCCATAGAAAATGATATGTCACTTTGGGATTAAAACTTTGTACTATGTTGATGGAAAAAGAGGGGCCCCTTTAGGCTAAGCTTCAAATCAGGCAAGTAGAACATTTAGTAATTGCACTAGAACAAATCATGTTCCTTTTTGATTTACATAATCTAAAAATCCTTAAGTCTGTCTTCCTTTCTCAGGCACACAAAAAAGTCCCTCAGAGACTGACAGTGGAAACTCTTATCATATTACTTGTGATGTAAACCCATGTTTAATGATGATTTTGTCACCTATTGATTGTCTAAAAACTTCTGCTGGAGCTTCAGTCACCTGGCTTTTTGTCCAGAAAAGCTTGAAGACGTGCTACAAAATTGTATAAGAACTCAAGCAAGTGTTGTTGCCTCCTGGCTGAAATATGTGCATGCTGATTTTTGTTTTCCTCCATTAACGAGTGATTAGCTGCTCTTATGCTGTTTCTAATTTTCCATTAGAATAGCTGATAATTAATACAAGGAGGTCTACAGTTGAGAGTGTTTCTGGGCATATCAGTGCTCCATTAGAGGTGGAAAAGGAGAGGGTGCTATAAACATATCTGAGGGAAATACCAGCTTCCCTCTCTTAGCTACACTTACTGCTTGGATGCAGGTCTGGCAATGGTGATTCACCTGTTTGTCACCTTCATATTGGACAATTGCAATGCATCTTACTACTTGCAGTTCACCTGGAAGGCCAGTCCAAAATAGATGGTTTAATATGCAATAGTCTTCCTTTTTAGAAGGACAGAGATATGAGTCCACACTTAAGGTGTTCTGGTCATATATCCACTGTCAGTTCAATTATGGATCCATTGAACTTTCTTTGAGTTGTCACCATTGGAGTCTTCATGAGAAATGACTTTCTCGAAAAGGAGATGATATTTGTGTTCTTATTCTTCAGCAAAGGGATGTATATGCAAACATGATGCTGTGGAATAGCTGAAGTGTATATATAGTGTATTAAGCAGCCAGGTAACTGCCTGTGTGCACTCTGACTTCTTGGTAAATGCTGGGTAGTTCAGCCACAGAAATTTTACTTTCATTGACTATGGTGCTCTTTCTATGTCATCCATGAGTGTTTCTGTGAAAACGGCAAGTAGACAAAGGTAGCGCAAAGAGAATAAATTTGGCCTGCTCTAAGGGACTGCCTGTATACTAAGTTTTGGAACAGGATTATGATCATTCGTCAAAACCAAAAAGTGATTACAAACAGGTGAGTTTCAAAGAGACCAAGAGAGAGGACTGAAAAAGAAATGACGAGAATGTAACCTCAATACATCCTAACATTACGCTGTACATCCTGGTAGTCAGTTCCATTTGGACATCTATTCTGACTTGGTACCCTTTATAACAAATTTTCTTTCACTTTGTAAAAGCAGTGGTCAGTCATGTGTTTTACTTCTTGCTACCTAAAGAAATTCTCAGCTCACAGAAATATAAAATAATCTTGAAGACAATATGTGAAATTTCTCTCCATCATCTATCAGCAGTCCTGGTTAACAAGGGAGGTCCCAGATGACTGGAGGCTTGCCAATGTGACGCCCATCTACAAGAAGGGCTGGAAGGAGGATCCGGGGAACTACAGGCCTGTCAGCCTGACCTTGGTGCCGGGGAAGATTATGGAGC
>NW_008825114.1:15565981-15582781 GCF_000699105.1 Pygoscelis adeliae
GTTAAACATTGGAACAGGCTGCCCAGGGAAGTGGTTGAGTCACCATCCCTGGAGGTATTGAAAAGACATGTAGATGAGGTGCTTAGGGACATGGTTTAGTGGGCATGGTGATGTTGGGTTGACGGTTGGACTGAATGATCTTAGAGGTCTCTTCCAACCTTAATGATTTTATGATTCTATGATTCTATGAAATATAATCCTTCTTCATCCCCTTTTCCCATTCAGAAACACAGAAAATTTATGAAAAGACTGTAGTATTGGACAGGTCATCTGCAATGGCCCAGTAGCTGTGATCTGATAACAACTTCCTTTCTCAGCGTTGAATGGAGAGATGGGTGTGGAGGGATCTTCTGTTTGCATTTGTCAGAGTTGTGCTGGTGGATTAGTGGGTACAGTTATTGTAGACCCAACTCATAGCTCTTAGGAATTGAGGTGTTACACAGGGCTTAGATCTAGCTTATCTCTGTTGACAGGTCTATCTACTGTTTCATATTTGTAAAGGTATGAAACAAGTTGGGTAAAATAGTGCCTAGTTTTGAGTTCACCTCAGGAAATCCTGCTAAAAAACATTCTGGAAACTAGATGCATTCTTGCACTGCTGTTAAGTAAGCTGAGCACTGAAACTCTTACCCACTAAAAAAAATCAAGTCAAGAATAGATGAAAATAATATGTAGTGCAAGCCGTGTGTCTTAAAACACTTAGAATAGACCCAACAATGGCCTTCTGTTCTGAAAGGTATGTCACCAGGTTTGACTCAAGGTTCAGTCTAGTGCCCTTTGTTTATGAGGAAGAAAAAATTTTATACAAATAATCAATCTCCGTGATAAAGCAATGCACAATCTCACTGCACAGCAAGGCTTCCAGTTAGCTTTAACACTAAACCTTTGAGTGTAACTTCTGGTACAGTAATCTCTCCTTTTAGTAAGAGGGAATCTAAAAGCAGCTTTGAGTATAATGACTCATCCCATCTTCTCATTTTTCATCACAGGTTTTGCTTTGATATTATAAAGTCTTCTTACCATTTTACCCATAACACCCCGTCTAGAGGTGTTTTCCCTGCTAAGTGTGTTCCCAGGTTCAGTAATCTCCTCAGTGGTCTGATGATAGTGTTGATCAGCCACTTCAGCCTACATTGTTTTCTCTCCTTTTTCCTCTCTTATACAGTCTAACTATATGTGTGGAAAACTTTCCATGGCATCTTTGCCTTCTTTTCCTCTAAGCATGTCAAATGCATTTTTATTTCGGTAGAATTTCCTTCCTGTTCTCTTTTTTTCATTCTCAAATAATAAACTTTTCTACTCTCATCTTTCTGCCTACTCATTGACCTCTCATTCTGCTTATAAGTGTCTGTACCTCAACAATCCTTTACTGCTGCCCCACCCTTTGCCCCATGGGAGCTTCTCTACTTCCCTTGACAAAATTTCTGTCTTTTTAAGTCACTTGACGGCTCTCTTACCAACTAAAGGGATCATTGTTACAGGATTCACCTATTTTGTCCATGAACTTGTTATCTGGATGAACATAAACACTAGAAAACCAAGCTGTTCTCTTAGTGTTAGTATCGCTGGACTAAAAATGTAACCTGTACACTGCTTCATCTCTGCATAGCTCTTGACCTGTTTTTCATTGTTGAAAATGGAAAATTCTACAGTTAAAGAATTAAAAAAAACCAATCTTGTCTAAGTGCACTGTGGTCTGACCAAAATCTCATTGCAATCAGTGGGATTTTTTCCATTAACTTCAGTGTGCTTTGGATCAGATCCCAGATGAACTTTTTTTTTTTTGCCTTTAATACTGTGAGTACTCAATTATGCCTCTCCTAATGTTGAGCCATGCTGGGAAGGGGAAGGATTTACACTGCTGGAGCCCTGGCTCTTGTCAACCATACGTCTTTCAAAGGCAGCATTCCTCCATGGGGGAATGATGGAAAGATTCCCTCTGCTACACCTCTTTAATTACAAGAGCAAACATCCTCCCACTGCAGTCCTTCCAGCATCTAGGAACAGTGCTATAGCCTTCTCTGGTGCAGTCAGCATTGCCAGAAATGAGGAAAACCTTCCTCTCTGCCTTTCTGATCCAACACTCCCACCTCCCATGCAGCTGTTACTTATTATTGCAATGCATTCTTTAATTGAGGGTGCTCAGGACAATAAGGATTCCCATATGGCACTTGCAGCAGCTCCGACACTAGAAAGAGCCTCCTTTGGTTAAGGAGTGCTGGGTGTTGCTTACTCATTGGCTCTTTTTGGAAAGTGTACAGGCTGACTCTATACACACACACACACACACATATATATATAAAAAATGTTTTATATATATATATATACATGCACATATATATAACTACAAGTCCTTGTCATTTTCTTTTCAACTTAATAGCAATAAAGGTGGAATTTCAAAAAGAGCAGTTTGCTTTTGTGCCTGACAAAGTTGCTCTGCCTTTCATGTGTTTTAGTCATCCTGAAGCACTGACACCTCAAATCCTGTTTTGACAACTGGCAAAACCATTTAATAAAAGCAGGCTATTGCCTGTAGGAAGGCTGTCAAAATCCAAGTTTCAGATGAAAGTTTAAACTGGGAACTAAGCATGGTAAATATGAGAGGAGTCATTCCACAAGTCTATCCTTTTCTTGCTCACCTGAGCAGGAAATTTCTCTTTGTAGTTTTCATTGGGGTAATGGAATAATGTTTTTTTTTTTTTTAAGTATTCTGATGTCATGGGGAAAAACTCCCCCCACACCCACCTCCAACCCATCCTAGTTGGGAATTCCTAGTTTCATGAAAAATGCTTTAGTGTTTGTGTAACTGCCTTCAGATTTTAGGCTGGAAAAATAATTAGCATTTTAATTTTAGGAAACACGAGAAAAACAGGTTACCTAAGCACAGTATAATGTTTGCAGGCATTCTGTGTAACAGATGCAGGAAGCAATGTGGTAAGTATTCAAGAAGTGTGGGAAATGCTTTCCTGGAAATGCTGGAGGCATTGTATCTGTACAGATTACACTGTCACTGGGAATGGTGCCAGTGTACTCCCCTTGGACAGGTGTAGGGTACACTGCTCGCAGTATCCACATTTGGTGAAGGCTCACAGCCAGTCCTCACAGAGTGCTTCAGAGAGTGGCCTTTGTGCGCACATGTAAAAGGTGGGTTAAGATCATCTCTGCACCTACTGCACAGGCTGCTCAAAGTGACTCACTGAATATGCCTTGCAATGACACAAGTACTTTCTGGGATTAAGGCATTGTGTAAAAGTCAGAGAATTGGTTTTAGTCAGATGTTGAATCTGAAATACAGCAGCAGCTGCGTGTACAATCAGAGGAGGAAAAATCTGTTTTCAAACAAAGCAATAAATGAAGCTTCTCTGATGGTGTGGGTTTGTCCAAATGCCTCAGTCTCAGGCAGCAGAGGTGTAAAGAGGTGCTCTTCTGTGACTGAATTTCAGGCACTAGAAAAGCACCATGTTGCTTTAGTTTGTCAGTGTTAGGGTTCTTTTCAAGACCGCAAAATGGCCTAGTCAGGTAGCAAAGTCTGGTAATTAAAGACTCTATCTTGAATTCTGTCCTGAGGAGAGACATTGAAAAGAGCTACTGGCTGCATTACTTTCTTGAGGGATTCATTACTGGTTGCTGACAGAACAACAGATTCCCAGTATATGAAGTAGAATAAGAAAGATATTAGTGGAAGCAAGAAGAAATTTTTAAACAATTTTCCACACTCCTAATCTTTGGCTCAATCCAGATTCAAATCCACCAGGGCAAAATTCAGAGCAGCTTGGCAATGCTGCTTTAAGGTAAAGCAAAAAGAGCAGGCCCTGAGGAGCTGTAAGTGGTATGCCAGTTGCACCTGAGGCAGCAGTCTAATATGAGGAGTGGAAGCTACATACACTGGTTGGAAATTACTTCAGAGCTCCTTTATGCTGGAGAAATACCAGTCTGTCCTCATATAGCATTACTAGTTTTGGGTTTTTTTTGTGTTCCCTGAGCAACAGAAGAAGGTGGAGCAAGGTGTCAGGAACTAGCTCAGTGGTTAATTTCCAGTGCAGAATTCAGCTGGGAAACTACAGGCAGGAAGTAAACCCAAGAGCATTTCTCATGTTTAATCATTCATGATCTTAAATTCACAATAAAAATGCCACAGAGATTTTCCCTCATAGTTGGTGATTTATCACTCAACAATATTCAAAGATTATAATTGATGGACCTGTTAGAGAGCTGTACAGTAATAAAAGTTATCTTTCTCAATGTCTTTTGTGATGAAATGTATTTGGCACTTTATACATTTCATAAACTTAATTGCCATTTTACTCATGCTAGCGATCATCTCTATTACAGACAATATTAGTTGCCCTAAAACACAACTCCTAATGCTCTGTTCTACTAAGCAAGCCATCTGACATTTAGAAAGAGGGCTTTGGCAGTGCAGAGAGCAGGGTACATGAAAAATCCTCACCAGCTGTGGGTGGAACATAAAAATAATTGTCAGCTTTCAGATAACTAGTTGATGAAAAATTTGAGACTACTGAGTGGTTGTGTGACCATATTACCAAGGAAGGTGGAGTGCATGTGCCACAAAGAGAAAGGAAAAAACATTATTCCCCATTTTATGACCCACACAAAGTGTGTGTGCACCCAGAGGGTCTGGGCTGGTGGGCACAGCAGCTGCTTTCACATGTTTTCTGTAGAGGGAAGAGACTATGAAGACCTTCAGCTTCCCCCATCAATTTGTCCATCAACAGCTGTAGTAGATTGGAATATTTGTGAACAAATAAAGTCTGGGCACATCCCTGGAGCAGAGGAGGGCCATTGTGGATTTCTCAGACATAGTGTGTCCACACTCACCTGGAAGATATGCACTGCCCTTTATATTTTCCTTTTTAGGAATATTTACTCTTTATTGTTGAAATCTTGCGGATGAGCCATCTCATGCAAAACATGTCACTACAAACTCTGTAACAACTGATAGTTTAAGATGTCTATGGCAGAGGCATATACAAAAAATCAGCCGTTCTGGCAGGGCTGTTCATTCTAGTATAGTCTAGCCTGCTGAGGAACATTTTTGTGGCGTGGTAGGCACTGTTTAAATTAATCCTTTAAAGGCTTATGAAGATGGAAGATAGACAGGTTGGGTTAGAGAAGGGATAGGGTCCTTGTTTCACTGGGGATTGTAATTTTCCTGCTCTTTTCTTTTATGGATTGATTTTGTTTAGTCACACTGGCTCCAAAAATGGGCCACATTTCAACAGAATATTCTGTGCAGATGTGGAGTATGAGTGCAGAATCTGTGTATAAACACACCTACCTGTTTAGCCATTCCCAGGCTGGGTTTTGTCTTTTTTTGTTTTACTCCTGAGTTTTTCTGGGCTATATGTGGACTCAAAATGGTAGAGTTAGAAATGTAGAGAGACCACTTTTTTTAATGAATGCAACTGTGTAAAGAAGGATTCTGTTCATTGTACTGGTGTAAAAGCATTTTTATTTTTTAACAAATTATTTCAAGTAATTTTTTTGACATGCAATTCATCCTGTGACTCACTGATGTTAGCACAATGTTTTTAGCAGGAGGCTTTACTTTGGTCTTGCCTTACTGCAATTTTTTTTAGTTTTAGAAAGGAATAGCTAGATGTGCCAATAAAAAAATATTTTAGTGGTTTTTTTTTAATATTTTTTTTTTTTTATATAAAGGTGATATGTTCGAGGTACTGAAATCTGTGAAAAGGTTTCATAGTTTGAAAAGTCTAAGTATCACAAATGTGTGCCATGCCTGAGATAGCACACCTCAGCTTTGTTATGGCTGGAGGTGCTCCCATTTGAAAGTTCTTTTATTCAGGAAACTTATCATTGACTTAGTCACACCATCTGATTGGGAAACAATGAAAACAAACAACATATATTCCAAAAATTATTAATCCTAAATTATTCTAAAAACACAAATTACTGTTCAGTCAGTTTCTGTCCAGAAGGAAGCAATTCTAGACACAGGAACACTTGCGAGAGAAACTAAACAGAGACCTTGTGGCAGTGAAAGGGAGATAGAGTAGTTTTCATTTGTGGCTGTGGTCTTTCCTTCAGACTACCTTTCTTTCTTCTGAAACTGCTCTGCTTGAAAGTGTTTGGATCAAGCTTCTCTGACTACACTGCTGTGCACAGTTAGGAAAAGAAAAATTGAGAGACTGGGCTGTTATGCCAGCTCAGTCTTCATTTATGCTTGTATCTCAGTTCCTCTTCTCCTCATCCTGGACAGTTCTAGCAACTTCTGTTATCTTTGCCACCAGAGGTATTGCTACTGCTTTATTGGACAGGAATCCAAATGAGTAGCTGCCCCAGGCAGACATCATTGCACAAATTTGAACTTCCATTACAAACAAACAAACAAACAAACAAACAAACAAACAAACAAACAAGAAAAAAACAAACAAAAACAATGCCCAATATCTGTTCAACATGATTCTCAGGTATGTGCAATAGGCAGGAACCAGAGTAATTCCTTGATATCTCTCTTTTCCCCAACTATGTTTTTTTTTCTCAGGGAAACCTTTAAGCATGTTTTCTGGGATTGTTTTTCCAATTTGGGAGAGATGAGCAATTGGTACTGTGAGAAAGCTATTTGGAACTGCTGGTTAAATGCTTTTATGTGTTAGTATGACTGCAAGTGGATAGAGGTGAGAGGCTGGTGGGTGCATAAATCCAAGTCTTTGACACTCATTCTCCTTTTGTAAATGTGTGCAGCCCCAAAGAAAGGAATTGTTTCTTTTCCACAGCCTAGGAAAAGGCATTTTTTTCTCCATATTACTCTGCAAGACAAGGGTTTGCTGAAGCTCTTGCTCCCTTTATTTAAAGTCTGTTAAAATAAGACAATCAGTATTATACCCTTAGTACTATATTGGTCAAGACCTGAGGCTAATGGTTCACTTAAATATATTGTTTCAGGTAAAAGACTTTGCAAGCTTACTGGCTATCTTCCTTTAGGCAGTTTCTTTATTGAAACGTGTATGTTCAGCACTATTTTGTGCATAGAAATTTTTTTTTTTTCCTGATTTAAAGTGAATATTGATTTTTTCATATAAAAGGAAATGGTTTAAGGTGCAAGAACCAAACCTGACTTACTTTGAGTCATAGAACTTGCATAGGAAAATCCTGCTGATTCAAAATAATATATCCACTTCATATATTGTAACTCTAAATATGCATCAGTGATGGACATAAAGTAATAGGAGGCTGCCTTTTCTAAATTTACATGAAAAGTTTTGTATTCCCTTCTCACCAATTCTGAAATGACTGGTAAAAGGAAAAATATTATCAAACCCCATTTTTGTACACACAAAAAGATCATTCAAATTCATATTAGTAAAACTGCCCCATGACTCTAAGTGGATCCTTTGGAGGATAAATGAGCAGTTGTATTTAATATATATTTTGAATGTGATGTACCTCATTTTGTCCCTCTCATCAAGGTCATCACATTCACTATTTTCAGGTTGGGTAAATACGATCACATCTATTTTTAAGGCCTCTTAAAAAAAAGACTCTTAAAAAAAGACCCATTTTCCCCAAAATAAGTCTACTATCTGTTTTGTTTTAAAGAGACATAAATATGAGTTTTGCTGCATGTGTACAACCTGGAAACATAGTCTTTGGTGTGCCTTCTTTTAGTGCTGAGGTAATGATTATTGTTACTGCTGCAAAGATATGCTGTTGGTATTAGGTGATAACTGAATTTGAAACTCCTTTTGGGAAAGATTCTGTTAGTCTCAGATTCATCTCAAGCATAAAGATGACAAAAAAAAAATTGTAAGGGATAGAATAGGATTTAGAAACACCTGCAAACTTGTGAGGTGGCAGAAAAAAAAAAAAGGAATGGTAAACAACAAGACTGGAAAACAATCTTTGGTTTCATTCTTGAGTAGAAGCCGACCATTTCTAAAATTGCTTGAAAAGTTTACTGTGACTTTGTGGCAATTAGTTTTATATCTTCATTTCTTCATCTCTTAGGGCATTCTATACGTTTATATACATTTCCACCTCATGCACTTAGCATTTGAACAAGATAAATACACTTTATGCAAACTCATGATTATTTTTGCTTGCTAAACAAAGAGGAAGGAAAGAAAAATGTATTGAAAAGTTACACAATCTTTTTTTTTAGCAAGAGTGCTCTGTGACATATTAAAGGGCTTTGGAGACAAAGAAAACCAAAGGCTTGCTGGCTGCATTGCAAGAAAACCTCCAATATCTACAGCTAATATGTCTGACATCCAACCAAAGCCGTGAATGCACCATTACATCCAGACAGATCACCACTGTCTCTAGGAGACTTGTAAACGTGTTAGAGTTGTTCACTTTAGCTTAAGGGGAGGATCTTGGTTTGAAAAGCAGCCACTTGCCAAAAAATGCTGGAAAAAGCTACCAGTTTGTTTATTTTTTTTTTTTTTTTAACTTCTCACTTACGTATTATTTGCTTAACTTCTTTGTCTATCCCCTAAATTCTTCTGGGACAGGGACTGTGACCCAGCCACTCTGACAAAATCCCTACAGAGTCAACTTATGCATTTGGAACCTTCCTAACGTGTCCTGAGTTTTCTAAGTAATACAAAAGGGCAGTTCGTCTATTCATGAAATTGCTATTCAAACTAAATAATAGTCCTGCTATTTGACTGGAGGATTAGGTTACTTTCTGATGGTACACCGAGATGACTTCCTGACAACACCTTCACAGCTACAGAAACATTCAAAATCCAGACATAAATAAAGGTTAGAAAGAGGCAACTCCTTAGAAAACTTCATGCCTGAGAAACAGAGGCCATGATATAACAGAGAGAGTGTTTATACAGCCTTGATGTTAATGGGTATTGTACTTAAAGGTATGTATCTAAATATTTTTGTTAACCAAGACCTCTTATTTCAAAGTTTTATATGTATTTCTGCTGGTCAAAATATATAATGTTGTGTAGAGAAGGGGTTCACCTTCAAGCATTTTTGTTCCATGCTGTCTAGAAGAAATAGGTCTAACAAATTGCAAGAAGAAAAGTAGTATATTTATTGTATGTGTTAGTGTGAAAGTCCGTGGGTATCTCAGTGGAGCTCCGGATTGATCTGCAGAGTACTTAAGTCTGTGATGATCCATATAATGTCAATACCTTCTTTCTCATGTCTAAAATAGGTTTTGCTGTTCCTTTTTGTTCCTCTTTCAAAGGGAAAATAATCACATTAATAAACTCACTGGATGTCAACATAGAAGGAGAAAATTTTGTTGAGTGTGAGAGCAAATGTGAGCTTGACATTTGGTCAGAGAGTTGATGTAATTCTTGGTGGCAGTAGATATTAATGAACAATTTTGGCCTTATAAAACTAAACAGTGAATTAGCAAACTTTTTATTGGAAGCATCTGCGGTCAAATTGGTAGATAGAAAACCATGTTGAAATCAAGCATGTGGAAAGGAAGGATTGACTCTCAATATCTAGAGGTTTGTGTTTAGATATGGTTATTTCTGCATTTGAATGCAGCTGCTGCTGCAAAGGCCATTCACACTGCTGCATGATGAAACACAGTGTGTTGGAAGTCAGTGAAGAAGCCAGTTATGATAGAATTTATTGTTATAAGCGGCATGGTAATGACAGTTGTTATCACCATTGCATGGAAATAGTATTATGGCTGTATAACTTAGCAGCAATATTCTAATAAAAGGTATTTTGCCACTGCTATTGAAATTAGCTTGTGTCCTTCCAGAATTAACTTGAGTGACTATATCGAGTTCTAATGCATCAACAAGATTGCTGGAATGGCAGCTGACTAGGTGGAGAAATGATCCAAAACACACCTGTTTTAAACATGAGAGAAGCCATCCTAGTTTGGTCATGTGAGGATTCCTTCTGTGCTGTGCTACACTCTTTAAACAGCTAGACATATTTCTAAGTCATAGTGGTAATTGCGTAAATCAACTAACTCAAGACTTCCCAAGTCCCAGTAACACATTGCATGGTGTGTGTTATAGAGTCCTGTGGAATACAACAGTAGTAAACCACATGGAGATGAAGAGATGGGAAAAAAAAATCATAAACTGTGACAACTGCCAAGTGAGCTCTGGATTTCAAAATCATTACCTTTTGATGTTGTGCCAATAAGAAGCTTTTAAAGAGTTTTCTGTGTTGTTCCATTAGAACAGAAAAGAGGAACAAAGAAGAACTACCTACCAAGAGACAGGCACTACAACCATTTCTGACTACTTTTGCACAGCAGCTGAGTAAAATGTTTATCAGAGGACTTCAAAACATGCAGTGCAAAGGACATAAAAAGGAGTTCAGTTTATGCTTTGATGAATTATTTAGCCTATTTCTTCCTCCAGTGAATTCTGCAATTTCTTTGAAAGATCTCTTATGTAGTGGTTTAAAAGTGCATATACTGTAACCATGTCTTTATAACATGCTCTGAATAATTGCATTTCATATACTATCCATGTTATTTTGTGTTCTTATCTAGGATACTAAATACGTGTTTGACTGAGATTCTTCAGTAGGATTTGCTGGCATCACTTCTCTTCCTTGACACCCATTATTAGCTTGGCATCATCTGATTTGGCACAATAAAGTTTCTTCAATCTGATATCAATAAACAAAATTCAAAATAGCTCCATGCTGTGGCCCAGCTATGGAAATTTCCCTTGTGACCCTTCCTCACCAGGCAGGACATTATTATCAGCATAAAATTGACTACATTTGTTTGTGTGATTGTTAGCAATGAATTTGATTACTTACTTTATAATAGTTCTACACTTGTTGAGTGCTTAAGTGAGTGGATAGCATTGCCAGTTGTTATGATGTTGTTATAAACCAGAAGTAGTACTGCTAGGAACTTAGAAATAGCACACTTTTATCCCAGGGGAAACAAGTGGAAAAACTTTATGTAGAATACTTCATATAGGTATACATGAAACCACTTTGATAAAGGATGATTTATTCAGCCTTCTGTCTGTCTTACTTTGCAGCTAAACTACCTATTACGGAACCAGAAACTTAATTATTGCAAATTTTAGAGTAATCATCAAGCCCCCTGGTTAATATAAATAAGGCCAAACATAAATATTGTATACAATTGGATTTTAGGCTTGGATTCAGGTGTGAGTCTTTTGATTTGTTTCAAAATATTCTCCCATCATGAGCCTGATAGTAATTTTTTTCCAGCCCACCTGAATAATAAAAGAAATACAGAAATGAGAACAGTGATCTGTCTACTCTAGTAGTCTCCCTTTTGTATGTTGTCCTTGTGTGTTTTAAAACTAATGAAACTGTTGAATTTCTTACTGAGGTATAAGCCACAGTAGTAATGTTAATTCATGATATACATGTTCACTGACTAGCACAGTGGGATTCTTCCCTGTGTCAATGGCCACCATGCATGATTATCCTACAAATAATGAATACATAATTCTTTTCAGATTCTACTGGAAGAAAGCAAAAGTCCCTTAGAAAGACAGTGTTAACAACTTTAAAAAAAAACACACACACAAAACCCAACTCTGATAGAACATGTACTTCCTGGAAGCTGACATGAGTAACATTATTTGAAACTTCTGTCTTAAAGATGAGGGCTGGCTGTATCAAACATAAGCAGGTCAGTTGAACAAGGATATGCTTTTGACTATCAGTATAGTAAATATATATTGGATTTCCTTTTCCCATGACCATCAGACAGTTTATTATTAGATAGTGTCACATTGCACTGGAATTGATGGCTGTTCTTCTCTCTGTTGTACTTTTCAGTTTCTTGAATATATTGCTCTGAGATTTCAGGAAGTTCAAGAACAAAGTAGAACATCTGTACATAAATGCCAAAACCTTCTTAGTTTTCCTATAGTAAATGGATGCATTCTTTTCCTAGTAAATACTTTAAACTTAGTGTCCTTTTTTTTGAATAATTGATCAAAAGTTTTAAGAAATCAGATTACTATATATGTGTGTACATATATGGATTTATATATTATATAAAGTCACTTACTGTTAGTTTCATTTTACACCTGCTAGAATTTTGCAGAGGCAAGTGCTTTTTGCCACTGACTGTATCTGCACATGTTTTCTACTTTACAAAGATTCTATTCTTTGACATCTTTAGTTTTACTAAGCAAGACCATATTTTCAAATGCCAAAAATGTAAACACAAAGTGTATGGTGATTTATGTAATGTTTATAAAGACTAACAAGACACACTAAAATCAATAGTCAATTACATAACCCCTGAGTGACACCAATAAATGCTCACTCTGAAGTATACAAAAAATTATTGCCTTGTATCAGTTTTGTTCCAGTATGGCTCCAGTATCAGTCCTTGCAGAGATCCTTACAGCAATTGTTAATAACCAGATATGGAATATATGGAGAATTTGCTGGTGTAGGCAAATTCCTATATTATATGGAATATATCTATATCTATATATCAATATCTATATATCTATACATCTATATATCTATGTATCTATGTATCTATGTATCTATATATCTATATCTACATCTACTACTCTATCCTACTCTGCTGTTCAACAGAAAAAGGTTTAGCAGAATAAAAAACCACAATTGAAGAATATTTCAGATTGGCTGAAGTGAAAGAACTATGTGTGAATACACAGCATTCCAGTTTCTGAACTACAAGTGTGTAATATCTTCAGAATTTGACTATTAGAGCAACTGGCAGCACAGTTGGTGCTGTCTTTTAAAGCACTGATTGACAATTCTTTATTTCAATATACAAGTTGTTTTTATCATATTGATTATTGTTGTGAGGAGGATTGGGCTGTTGAGCTGTTGGAGACATTCCTGAAGAAAGCAATCTTCCTAAATGACAGGCCTCATGGCTCACTGTAGTCACCTGGGATGTTAGGCTGACAAATCATGAGATGTTACTATGATTGATTTGTTTCGACACTTGTCGTGAGAAGAATCTACTGAACAAGCACTTGTCATCAATAACACTTCCCAGAAGAAGCAAAAAGGCAGTATGTGTGCTGCTTTGAAGAGTAAATTGTATGATATGGTTGGTTAAACAGCTGAGAAAATTAGAAACAATGGAAATATTTGTACATAGATGTGAGCACTCAGGCCAACTACAGTTGATAGTGACATTATAAGCAGAACTAAGGTATGGTGATACAGTAACGATGGTAGGAACACGTGCATGAGGTAGATAGACATTTGCCAGGAAAGAGAGCATTAAGGTATGTTTCAGGTAATAGGACTCATTGGAAGTTTATGTTTTGATAGACTGTAATGAGATGAACATAGATGGAGTAGAGGAAACAACTGGTTTTGGTCAAGATTGTGGAAGGATGACAAGACTATTTATGGTGAATGATGTTTTGTAATGCTGTAGATCTCAGAATGAGATATTGATGATGATATGCACTATTACCAGGAAAAAATGTTACTGATTGTTACATTATGTAACGATACAAATACAAATGTATTTGTACAAATACATGAATGTTTGTATTGGGTTTGCATTGCAAGGTTTTGGTAGCAGGGGGAGCTACAGGTGTGGCTTCTGTGAGAAGCTGCTGGAAGCTTCCCCTGTGTCTGATAGAGCCAATGCCAGCCGGCTCCAAGACGGACCCGCTGCTGACCAAGGCCGACCTGATCAGTGATGGTGGTAGCACCTCTGTGATAACATATTTAAGAAGGGAAAAAAAAACCCCTGTGCAATGGCAACTGCAGCTGGAGAGAGGAGTGAGAGGATGTGAGAGAAACAAATCTGCAGACACCACAGTCAAGTGAAGAAGGAGGGGAAGGAGGTGCTCCAGCACCGGAGCAGAGATACCGCTGCAGCCAGCGGTGAGGCAAGCTGTCCCCCTGCAGCCCATGGAGGTTAATGGTGGAGCAGATATCCACCTGCAGCCCGTGGAGAACCCCATGCCAGAGCAGGTGGATGCACCCGAAGGAGGCTGTGACCCCGTGGGAAGCCCGCGCTGGAGCAGGCTCCTGGCAGGACCTGTGGACCCATGACACAACTGACCACAACACCCATTCCCTGTCCCCCTGCACTGCTCAGGAGGAGGAGGTAGAGAAAATTGGGAGTGAAGTTAAGCCTGGGAAGAAGGGATGGGTGGGGAGAAGGTGTTTTTAAGATTTGTTTTTTATTTCTCATTATTCTACCCTGATTTGATTGGTAATAAATTAAATTATTTTTTTTCCCAAGTCGAGTCTGGTTTGCCCGTGGCAGTAATAGGTGAGTGATTTCTCCCTGTCCTTATCTTGACGCACAAGCCTTTCATTATATTTTCTCTCCCCTGTCCAGCTGAGGAGGGGAGTGATAGAGTGGCTTTGATGGGCACCTGGTGTCCAGCCAGGGTTGACCCACCACAATGTTATTTCTTCCCAGAAAGACATTTGAAAGAACATATTACTTTGATATCGGTAGTGCTTGGAATTCCTGGATGAGATTACTAGCAACCTTCTTCACCAAATAATTGCTGAACCAGTAAAAAGTGTTATTAGTCCAGGTTCAGCTTTTGGTATGAAATTAGGGTATTAGAGAAGAATGAGCTTTGGATAATAGGTTTAGATGAAGTCATCACAGATGGATTAAAATTAAATTTAAATGTAAGAAACAGTGAAAATACTCTCACTAAAACTGATCACTCAGATAAAGGAACTAGTTGGGAAAGGTGCATTAGACTAGGAGTTTGGGAACTGGAAAGCAAAAAACACTGGAATTCTGTAAGAATAAGTGCTGAAACCCTCAGGAATCTGTATTCAAAAAAAAAAAAAGAGCAAAAAGTCTGTAGGAAAGAACTTGCCAAAATCTGAGAAAAGAGCCTTCTCAAGAAGCATATAAAATGCTGAAATAGGAAAAAACCCTCAGTGTACATACTTAAAGATAAGATTCACACTAAAAAAGCATTTTTTTAGAGATCCGAAACATAGGGATAAGATCTAAAATAGGGAGCTGTTATAGGTCAATGGAATTAGACCTTTCAAATTATTAAAACTAGTAGCAGAAGGTTCTTCATCTCTAGAAACAAAAAGTAAACAAATGAAGAAGAAAGGAGGCGATTATGTACCAAGAATGGGACAGAAATTTAAGATGATGTCTCAAAGTTAAGTGACTATTGTGCCCTATTTTCAATAGGGGTGATTATTTTTTCACAGGAGAGAATGATATCAAACACAGCGGTTGTATTTAAGAGACTGGGGAGGGAATAATTTATCTGGATGACTACAAAGCTGGTAACGTCATCAGTAGCATGCAACACTTGGTAATAATGTTGAAGGAAATTATCATTCCAGACATAGAATTTTAATAAAGAGAGAACAGTTTTAAAATGCAACGTGGATTTACTAAAACCAGGCTGACTGCGCCAGAATTCATTAGTATATAATTCAAGGCATGGGAGACATGGTAGATCTTTTCTAGCTATACTCTACAAATGTATGTGATTCCATATGGAAAACTGTTAATAAAGATGGAGAACTGCAGAAGTATCATGCAAAGGAAGTGAAAAGGAAAAGAGCATGAGTAACTTTGAAATTGAAAAACTGAATAGGGAAAAAGTCAAATGCAGAATTTTTCATGGACTGGTGTTTGGGCAGATCTAGTTTAATGTATTCATTAATCATCTTAAGAAAAACAGGAAAACTGACATGATTTCTGATCACAAAACTGGAAAGAATCAGCAGTACAGCAAAGCATTAAGAAAAAGAAATAACTAAATGATGAGGAAGAGTGCCGTAAGTAGATAAGGCATAATATGCAACACCGCAAAATTATGTACTGACAATCTAATCACAGTCATTTCAGCTGTAACCTGATGAGTTAGAAATGATGGCTGCGGAAAACAACCTGAGTGGCTAGCTAGTTCAGACTTATCTCTGATTGCCAGTGTGATGAGACTGTAAAACCTGTAATACACCCTTGGAATGAATCAGGAAAAGTATTTCTTGAAGAGATGAAATAAAGTCAATGTTTTTGTACTGGCCATTGGTGAGACATAAATCTGGAGTACTGCATACAGTTTGGGTCACATTCAGGAAAGATAGATTTCAGCCTGAAACATTACCTGAGAAGGAGTACAAAAAAGACAAGGGGAATGAAGAGCTTGTTCATGACAGGAGATTTGAAGAGCTTGGTTTGTATAGTACTGTAAATTAAAGATTGAGAGGGATATGATAGATACACATAAATATGTCAGAAGGTAAGCACAAAAGAGGAAGGAGAGCTTTTGTGGTGAAAGGGTAACATTAGCAGAAGAACAACTGGTCTAAAATAAATGCGTCTTGGAAGCTTATGATTGTTAGAAAAACAAACAGAAGCATTAGGGGCAAAAAGCTAAACACCTTAAAGATGTAGTTCTTTAAGTCCAAAAATCTATGATAACGTGGGCTATGTTCAGTGTATCAGCAGGGCCTTTAAGGTTACATGAGGAGGTCTCTGTTGGGAGGATAAATTGATGTTAGTATTTTTCACAGTATCATTTATTCAAATAGGATGGGTGTGTTTCCTTAAGCCCAAGTAAGAATAAAATACCAGGCTTTTTGCCCCTCTTCCTAACTTTTTTTCCTTTTAGTAGTGTTACCTCCTTGGGGTGCATTCCCAACACTGCCCCTCATTCTGCTAATACCATGCTGCTTTTGCTACTATTTCTTCTCTCAGACACTCTAACATCTCTAACCAGCAGTATAGCTCACTTCAGATTTTTGCATCCACTTTTGTTTAAGGGTTGCGCTTATCACCTTCCACAATGTTTGACCTAAGTCCAGCATCCTAATAGTGGAGAACAGTTCTAGGCCAACATACTGTCCTGAGAGCGGAAGAAACTCATT
>NW_008825114.1:15582841-15583828 GCF_000699105.1 Pygoscelis adeliae
ACCCCTGCTGTGTATAAACAGTATGTTTCTAGCTTGTATATCCCTCCTTCACATTGCTTTAAGTAGAAATGGTGCACTGAGGAGCTAGGCATCCCTTGTCTTTGACAGGAGATATTTATTTTCCAGTCACAATACCCTCTCATTGGCATCAAATACAAAAGAAACATGGAGGGAAAAAGCAATTTGTTGTGCTGCTGTTTTAATACATTGGCTGCTGTATGATGTTTAAGCAACTGCATTCAGCATATTTCTTCCTATCAAAGGGTCCCAGTTCTAGTTGAAGGGACCTAAGCAAGAATGATAGCCTAATTATTTCCTTCTCTTTAGGAGAAACTGATACACTCAGTCTGTGCAATGTAGCTTCTACCAAATAAGGACCGATGGGAGGAAGTGGTTGAGACTGCAGTTCTACCTGGATATCAGAACAGTTGAAAGTATGGATGAGACTGGAGTAAAAAGCTGGGCTAGGATGAGGTTCAGGATGGTTATAGGAGTTTATGCCTGTAGAATATATTTCCTTAGATTGTGCCTGTCATAGTGACTTCATACCAAATGTGACAAAATTCCCATGTTAGGAGGTACACTGTTTTGTTACATAGATCATAGTTTTGTCCAATTGTTTTAGCAGTGCTCAAGAAATGTGAATGCCCTCTCCTTTTACTGATCCCATAGGAGCTTGAATGCAGAAACCCATGGGATCAAGCCTGTGGTTACAATTGGCCAACTTGCTTTTATGAAAAATGTTGCTCAGTATTTCCCCTTATCCTGGACCTTTCTCAACAGTTGTGATTAATCAACATGTATGAAAGTGGTCACTTTTAATTTTGTATCTTCAGTTTCTTTCTCTCCAAAATAAAGCTTAAAATCACTGGCCGAATCTTTTTTGTCAATCCCACTAAACTCAGAAGAAAAGTTTTGTTGGCAAATAGGTCCCAAGGTACCTCTCCTTGTTTCTGGGCTACAACAGCAAAAAGCTTAGCAGGCTTG
>NW_008825114.1:15583863-15604731 GCF_000699105.1 Pygoscelis adeliae
TTCCCAGGCAGCTCATGGGAAAAATATAGAATTACAATAGACTTGGGAATGGTTGTGTATGAATGCTTTCCTTACTGACCCAGCTGGTGAAAGCCTAAATAGTGGAAAGAGGTTTTATGTACAGTCTTGAAAAAGTCCTGCTAATGCAAAATCCTGGTTTTCTCTTATTTTTTTAGTGACAGGGCTGATTCACTGTCCGGGCTTTTAAAGATTGCATGATACAGGGCCAGACAATAGGTCAACTCTACATGCAGAGAAGTAGGAACCATTTCACTGCAGAATTGCTCCATATTGCTCCTGGCCGGCTTTTAAACTTGGTGGGTGGGGTGGTTACCGAAAACCATCTGTATTCAAATACACACAGAAAAGCAGAAAATTTGAAATGTCAATCCATGTGTCCTGGTACATCAATAAGTTGCCATTGTTGGAGTCCTCTCTGTTCTTCAGTGGGAGTAATTATCATGGCATAAACATAGAAGAGCAGAGAACATCTGCCTGAATGCCAAGTGAATTTGCTGTGATTACCGGTTTCACAAAGGAGAACCCGTGAATTCAGAGTACTAGAAAGCTGTCTGCTGTGCTACGCAGAACGACAATGCAATGCTTAGGACAGACGACTGTGTTTCCAACATGGCTTTTAAAGTGAGGATAGGATTTTCTGTACTATGTAAACTTTGCCTTTTCTCAGAAGGCTCCTTTGAAGTTACTGAACTAACAAAAGGTAAGCAGCTTTTAATTGATTTGTTAGCATTCAATTAATTATAGCAGAATGCTAATTAAATAATTAATATGGGTCCCTTAAATTGGGAAGACATTAAATAATTAAACAAAATCCATTTGCAGTGAATAATACCTGTTAACAGCTGTGATTCTGCACCAGCCTTGTGATGCAGAAAACAAACAAAGAAACAAAAAAAAAAAGGTAAAAGCATATCTTTGTAACATATCTGTGAGATTGTGTGGGCATTCTATATGAAAAATATCAGCAGTTTAATGCCGATGTTTTTCAAAGCTAATTAAATTGAAGTGCATCATTTCTCATGATGAGTGGCTAATTACAGAACACCAGAGTTGGATAGGTAAGAAGTAGTCAGTGCTGTAAAGACAATCAATACAACCGAAACAATTTCAGTACTAGTCCTGGATCCTAAGATATGCTTAAATAAATAATAAGATTCTGGATAGGAAGACATAAATCACTGCCACTACATTCAAATTGGTATTCACTTATAGCTATATACCACTCAGAGTGCTGAAGCCGGCTCAGTGTAGGAATTTCTGGGTATGGATGAGTGGTGGGCAGCTTTTGACTTTTAATATTTTTGAGATCTGGTAAGTATTTCAGCAATGACAGTTTGCGTTTCAGAAGGCCACGATATTACTATTCTTTAGAAAATAAGCTTTAGTCCTCATGCAAAGAGATGGTTTTGCAGTACAGAGCCACAGTTCTGAACTGACTTTATAAAATATCTGGGACCCATAGGATGTTTTAGTGGCATGGATATTTTAGAAGGAGTATAATTGTATTGCATTTTCAAACCTTATCAAAAATCCTCAAATATTCATATTTCACCATGAAATCTCATGGAAGTTTACACACAAAAGAGCAAAGTTAGGCCCAGAATCATTGCTTTTTAGAGTAAGGCATTGTTGATTTTTTTGTATACTATTCAATATTTCATATACCTTCTAAAACTACCAAATCAATACAGCAGATTTCAATCTGTGTGGGAAGATGTGTAGCTGGCCAAGCAGATGGGTGTGCCATGACAAGAACACCCCATGCCATGAACAGCAAGGGATGGATGGGATTTAAAACCCTCTCCCTACAATAATCTACACCCTATTCTGCAGCAGAAAACACCTTTGACTAAATGCACCCAATATTGAGAGCTGTGACTACAGGAATTTCGGTTGCAGTCTTTACAGATTATCAGCATAAAAACTGATAGGAAAATAATCCAACCTAGGGCACCAATGTTGTTAATGCTGCACTAGTGATGAGATATAATATTATTGAAAAGGGTTGGGGTAGAGACAAGATTTGAAGAAATGTTTGGGAATCACTGGACATGTTCATAGGTCAGTGGAAGTTTAATATCATACTGTTATATTGAAATGGTGAATATAAATGGAACCTATAGTAACCCTACAGAGACACATTCTCCTGTTTATCTTCACTTTGTAGATGATCATTCCACCGTGGTGATGGATCCCACTTTTTCTTCCAGACCTACGGAGTTTAACGCAGTCTGGACAATCCCTTCAAGTGCAGCCTTTTAGGAACAATCAGGAATGTATGTTCCTTAATTGGTATTCCTTCTTTGGCATATGAAAAGCCATACTAGCTGCTCAGGATTAATACTGAGTCTTCCTAAGCATGTCCAATATGTTATGCATACTTTTTGAAGAGCTCTGCTCTTGTTAACAGTCTGTCACACAGCTGCCTTTGACAACATGTGGCAGATCATGTGAAAAATACATAAACTTCCTTTTGGGTACAAATGTGTTGCAGGCAGGCATGTCCACATCCACGATTTGCCTTTTGGCACAGTGTGAAAACAGTAAACATCTGTGTACTCTGTCTTCTGGCAACAAAACTTACCTCTTCTCTGAATCTTAGGTCCAGGCTATGTGTGAGATGAGAATTTTCTCTGCTTTTCTTCCTCTTGTAACTCATCTACTGGTATTTCACCAGTTGAGACAGAAAAGAGTGTGGAAACACGAGCATTCTTTAGGATTTAACTTAAGCAGGAGACATTCAAAGTTCATTTTTCCTTTATTAAAAGCCAGACACTTAGCAATAAAGGTACAATCCAATATGCTGGTTACAATTTGTTCTGAAGGATGTAATCAAGTATATACTCAAAGTGGAGGTTGAAATATAACACACTTTTCACAACATAAGACTAGAATGCCAGTCTTACCTACATCTCATTTCATTTTCAGGTATTTTAGAAGTATTTCATGATTACAGATAAACAGTTATTGGTAGTCATTTGCCATGTTCAGAGGTTTGAATTCTAGTGGTCTCAATTTAGAATAGATTGATTGTGCTTTCTTGTTACAGTTCTTTAAATCTTGTATTGGAAAAAAATGAAGGAGACTGAAACAGAACTGACACCTAGCTGCTAAGTTGTTAGCTTTGTCTGAGAGTCTGTATGCATGTCCTTCACACAATGAAGTGTCTTAAATTAAGTTGTTTTATGTTGCAATTGCAGTGATCTGGAAAATGATAGCTCATGTGTCTTGGCTAATGACCAGTAACTTGTGAAGCCTTGGGGACTCCATTGTTTGCAATCATTGATCCATAGCCTAGTTTATAGTTTCTGATTATGGGAGCTAGACACTAAGACCTGTTGAGACAGACTAGATACTGGTCACAGAGACAACTTTAAACACCTGGAAAACTCCAAAGTAAGCACTGAGGTACTATGGAGTTTGTCTGTTCTCTAGATAGCTGGGGCTATGAGGAAGTGGAGCTTTACAGGTGAATTTAATCTCCAGAATTTTTATATGTCTAAGAAATGTTGTGGATCTGGCTCTTATCCTCTCAGTCTTAGTTCTTATAAAATAGGGATAATGATACTTTATATATTAAAAAATATTAACACTGTGGGGTATTCAGAGCTGTAATAATTTTGCCCACCTAATAAACAGAGGTTATCTCAAAAGATAAAAATTAAACATACATTAAATTATGTGAGTTGGAAAAATATGAATCGTCAGTTAAAAAAATCACACGGTAAATATATCTGATAAAACATTTGTGAACATCTGTTACACACATATTTTAGGTAAATTTGTTTCATGTATGACCTTCACACATTATCAAGACATGTAAGCTATGTATATTCCCCTAATAATGCATGTCCTTCAAGTCTTCTCTTTTGTGTTAATTATTAGATGATTATCATATTTAGCCTCCAATATAAAAAATCTCTAAGAATTTTGTTGGAGTTCATACTCAGCTAGGAAGTATCATAGTATGTTAAACTTTGCCATGATGTTACTTCACAGCACTATCTTTTATGAAAGGCTATGATTTAACAGAGAAAGAAAGAAACACTTTAATGAGGAAATATGTTATAAATGAAATCAGCGAACACCAACTATACTAACTGAATAAGCAATTTGATCCATTTGTCATTTCATTCTTTCATATTTCACTTTTCCTTGCATGCAAAATTCAAGTCTCTAGGTCTGTTTAATTTTTTTTTTTTACACTTTTCCTGCAAAATAAAAAATACAGAGGGATGAAAAATGAATGACGAAAAATACAGTACCAGAGAAATCAGAGTAGCTTTGCTATCTATTCACTGATTGCATTGTCTGTTTTGTAACATATTGCCTTATAAATAATAGGAGAGAAGCTGGCAGTTGCCTGCATTTACTAAAGAGGTACCTAGAATTTGTTCTAAATAATTTTGAATTGAGTGAGTTGCAGAACTGAATGTCATAAAAGGTTCTTGGGAAATCACTAGTAGCAGATCACATTCATGCTTCCTAACATTAGCATCAGAACGTAGCTACCTACATTAATAAACAACTTCTGGAGAAACTTATTTCCCTTAATTGGCATATAGGGAAACTAACCCGTAAATATTGGCACTCAAGTTAGATGCTAATTCTTCAGCAAAATGTAAAGATAGGGAAGTATAACTCAAAATGTAGATGTGGGTAACATAACACACATTGTAGTGTGTGTTGTATATTTTCTTCTATTGCCTCTAGAGTGGAGCTCCTTTATCATATCTTTTTCAAGTACCTAGCTATGGATTTGATATGTTTTACAAATCCTTTTTAATCACTTCCTGCATGTTGTTATACGCTGGTTTGCTTAGCAAATAGACAGACTAGAACCCTAAAGTGAAATGATTAATTAGCGTGTCTAATGTGACCTACTCTTAAACACATTAACTACAAAGAACAGCTCTAATATATGTGTTATAAATTTCTGTTGTATAAAACACATATAGGAATACATATAAATGATATAGGTATTGATGTATATATTTTTTATTTTGTAATTTTCTTTAAAAATCATTTTATGGTATAACATTAAAATTTCATTTTTATGGTTAGCTTTTTGTCATACAGACAAATTAAACTTTTAAAATACAAAAATTAGTATAAAGAAACATTTAATAGTCTCCATAGGTATAAAATACTTGATTACATTTGAACTTTAATTTCACCTCCACTGCACACAGTAGTTACACATAAAGTTTTCAACTGTTTTTACAGAGAAATAGATATGCAATCTTTTTAAGCTGCCTTGCAGGACAGAGATACAGAACAGCTGATATCCCCATTAACAAAGTCTCTATTAAAAGGGTGAAATGTTTTTTTCCTATTGTGATGTGAAGAGTAAATAAAATTAATTAACTTGAGTCTATGAATTTCTGAATGGAATGAGGTGGAATTTAAAGCAGGGGTTTGCATTCTGAATTTATGGTACAATTCTGTATTCTATTGCATGTGTCATTCCTACCAATATCATAGACAGTTTGTAGCCTTGTGGTTGTTAATTATAAAATCACTTTTATCTATCTACTTATCTATCTGTCTCTCTGTCTATCTATTTAATGTGTCTCCATAGTTTGTTGTAAACCCAGTTAAAGGCGAAGATTTATCATGTTTGGGTCTGGCCCCTAGTCCATACCCTAAAGAAGCTGTAATTTTAAATAACAGACCAAACAGCTCGAGGAAACAAAAAGAAGAGAAAATATAGTACAAAATAACAGCAACTATCACTTGAAATTGATAGTGAAGTAATAAAACTAATGAAAGTAGTTAAAAAGGAAAAAATAAAGGAAAACTACAGATCTACCAAACATTTCTGAGATTGAAAACTGTAAAACTACAGTGATGGAACAGTACAGTAACTTTTAGTTAGAGAACACAACTTAAGGTCTAGTCCCACATATTATAATGCACTTGCAAAATTTTCAAACATAGGATCTTACATTTAATATATTCCTACCATATTCCTCTGCAAAAATTGCTTACTGCTAAGAAACTTTGTCATGGGTAGTCTCCTTAGAGAAAATGTATAGAAAATGCATATTCTTTCATGACTTCAAATGTGGACGTATTTCCAATAATGAAACAGATGTTTTAAACTGTATGGTACTTTTCGTGACATAGTAAGCTTCACAGCCTTCGCTGGGGAGTAGCTTTCCTAGATCTCTGGCAGAGGAATTGGCTCCCCAGCTCCACTGCAGCAAGATGTGGGGCACTAGGCCAAGTTTCAGTGTTGAACCTCCGGATTAATGTGCTGGGGTGAGCTTGGGGCCCAGACTGATTTTCTGCTTGGAAAAATGCAGATCACAAGATGTTTTTGTTCCTCAAGAAGAATTAAGATAATGTATAGCTATCTAAGCAAACTAGATAAAGTTATATGTGATTTGTACCTTTAGAAACTTACAGCTTGCTTATTGATTGACTTTGTGTAATAGGAAGCAATTTTATAATCTCTTACTGTAAAGTCTCCTTATAATCTGATTTTAATCCAAACCTAGTTTTATCTTATTGTTCATTGTATTGGTTTTTGTTACATCCTGCTGTTTGTGAGGCTTTCTTTTCCAATGAATTCTCTGTTATTGAAACACAGGAAGGATTTAGTTATTAAATTATTATTATGTCTCTTCCACTCCTAGCATTCCTCCTCCCAGTCTTGGTGACCCTGAAGGCTGTAACAGTAGGCTACTATTTGATGTCTCAGAAGTGTCTTAAATTGTTAATGACTTCTGTCACACGTGATCCTAAGGGTTATAGTCTGTTCTTTCTTTAAACTGATCACCACAAGAACTAACAAATTCTTTTGATTTGCTTTACAATATCCTTTGGAATAATGTTACTTACACCCAGTGCACTGTTACTATAAGCATTTAAGAAAATGAAAATAAAGATGTTGAAGGCTGTACATCTCCTAATAGCCATAATTTGTCATTTCCCTTTTGTATACCCAGTACTGTTTTCTATATTCCATTATGTACTTCTATCCTGGTTTTGGCTGGGATAAAGTTAATTTTCCTCCTAGTAGCTGGCATAATACTGTGTTTTGGATTTAGCATGAGAATAATGTGGTAACACACTGATGTTTTAGTTGTTGCTAAGCAGTGCTTATACTTAGTCAAGGATTTTTCAGATTCCCATACTCTGCAAGCAATGAGCTGCACAAGAAGCTGGGAGGAACCATAACCAGGACAGCTGACCCAAACTGGCCAAAGGGATATTCCATACCATATGACATCATGCTCAGTATATAAGCTGGGAGGAGCTGGCTGGGGGGCGGTGATTGCTGCTCAGGGACTGGCTGGGCATCAGTCAGCGAGCGGTGAGCAATAGCATCACTTGTTTTTCCTGGGTTTTGTTCTCTCTTTTGTTGTTTTCCTTTTCATTACAATTTTTTATTATTATTATAATAATAATATTTAATTTATTAAACTGTTCTTAACCCACGAGTTTTCCTACTTTTGCTCTTCCAATTCTCTCCCCCTTCCCACTGGGGAGAGGGGGGATGGTAAGCGAGCTGCTGTGTGGTGCTTGGTAACAAACTGGGGTTAAACCACAACTTTCAAGTACAATTTTCAAATATGTATGTTGCTGCTCTTTAGGAAACACAGATTTGAATGGCAAGAAATCAGTATATTTAATCTCACACCTGTGACAATAACTAAGAATACTGCTGATGTAAACTCTGAATTTTAAAATAAAGATGGAACAGTGATTAAATGCAAACTGATAAAGTGGCATCATTATTTCATGCAGTGACTGAGAAAGGATAACAATATAAAATGTGAAGAAGGCCAAAGGAGACAGAGCAGAGATGGAAAAGTGGAGAAGAAATAGAATAGTACTTCAGTCTGAGTGAACTTTGGCATAACTTGATTTGTACAGAGCACAAATTGTAGACTCAGCCATTCCTGTTTTCTTCAGAACAGTGCACTGTTTCTGTGACTTGGTACAACCTTGTCCCCACACTGCAGTCACCTTCCAGTGAGGGCATTTCTGATGCCAGGCTGGACCAGTCACGCCTTGGAGGACCTCTTGTCAATCAGGCTGGGCTTCTGAGCCAGGTGGATTTACACAGACATATATCAGGTCATTTGAGGCTGTCTCTTTATGATTTGCATTATGTTCATAATTTAGTGTTAGTTTCTCATCTTTTTAGTTTAAGTTTTTAACACTATTTTCCCTTTTATTTCTCTGCACGGCACACTGCATAATGACAATCCTTGCCTGAGGGTTCCCAGGTTGTATTGCAGTAAAAACAACATATAAAAATAAAGGTGCAGAGCTATAGGATGCAATTGGAAAAGTAAATTCTTCTGTCTTATTTTCTTAGGTTATTTGCTTGAGTATTTTATTATTTTGATTAACTCTCACTTAAAATCTTGAGTGGTTTTCTTATGGTGTGGCAGAGGTAAAAGGAGACCGAAGGGAGCCCACAGTGATATTAATGACCTTCTGTATGTATTTATGTGGGCAAAGTTTCTGGACAGAACTTTTGAAGCTGCTTAAAAAAACCTTGCCTGTAATAGCTTTACAACAACACTTAATAAGTCTAAGCTGATTTTTTTTTCTGAGGCACTTGAATTGCAAATCACTGATCCAAGCTCCTACAGCCTTGAAGTTCAAGTCAGATTATCTGCGAATATTAGAACACGCACATGTGAGGCGGCCTTTACAAGCTTTAAGATCAAAGAATCACTGTGCAACCTTCAGAATAATATCATTCTGTCACTCAGGCAAGCATAAGAAGGCTGGAAAAGTTCAGGCTTTCAAGCAAACTTTATAACTCTTTTTGTGTAAAGTGATTTTGACCATAGAAATCTTGTATGCAACAAAACAAGTTCTTGCCTTCAAAAAATGTATTATCATTTTTTTTAATGAAACAGAAAAAACATCCCAAAATTTACCATTAGATTTTCTGGATATATTCTAAAGTTAAAATATCTCTTGATATATCTGCTTTTAGACTTGTCTTTTCAGGTTTGGGTTCCCTAGCCTCCAGGGTCTTAGCTGTTGTGCTTTGCACCATCTCTTGTCTAATGTTGAAATGTGGCATACTTTATTAAAAAAAAAAAATGTACAAGTTTTGAATTCTTTATATCTGCTGCAATAAAATGTTAATAGGTCCAGTAGAGTCCATGAGATTACTTGTTTGTATAATATACAGCAGGTACAGAAATACTTTGCTAGGTCAGAGTTGTAGAGTTCAACACCTTTCAGCACCTCTCAGCACCTCAGTATGATGGCTACGCTGTTTGTTTTATTAAAGATTCTTATTACAGTTGAAGCAATCTAGTGCAGATGTATGTTTTGAATGGAGGATGGCTCATATTTTTCCTTGCAGAGTTGTCTGTCTTTGATGTATTAATCCTCCATGAATTTATTACCTAATTGTCTTTCTATATAAGAAAGAATCTTTATTAATTTTTATCTTACTGTTCCTAACTGGCAATTTTACTGCTAGACTTCCATCTGTTTTCTCTTTTGTTGGCTTCTTCTAGGTAGGTCCTTTGCTTTTCAGACTTGAACTAAAAGTGAGTTGGCTGGCGTTATTGCAGCTTCACAGAGGGTGATGAGAGAGGCACTCAAAGGTTAAGGGGCTTGTTCAGTCTTGCACAGGTTGCCAATTGCAGAGGAGAATACAACATTCCTGCATGCTAGTTTTTATAGTTCTGACCAGTAGATAACTCCCTTGTCATGTGTATTAACTTTCTTCCCTTTTCTCTCAGTTTTCCATTTGAACCATTTCCACTGATGAAGACCAACCTCTGGCTTAACTGTGCTCAATTTCCAGCTCCTTTTCTGGACCTTCTCCAGTTCAAACCGTGGAACTGGATATAGATCGATTGGAAAAAAAGCAATGAAATAAAGAACATACCATTCTCAAATTATATTTATTCATAACGTGTACCTGTATTTTTATAATTTTTCTTTCTCTTTGAAATGTTAAAATGCATTCCAATTGTTAAATTTGAAACTGTCCAAATCAGTAGAAGCTGGAGTCTCCTATGAGTCTGCTGTCAACACCTTACTGTAATTTTTTGTGTCCAGAGTCATTATCCTTTTTCTATAGAGCTGTGAAAGAAAAGAGCATCAGGTCACTTATTCCTTACAGTATCATTACAAATACATTAAACTAAAATATCACAGCTGATGAAGGAAAAGATTTTCCCTGGTAGGGGAAGAATAATGGATTTTGACAGTACTTTCAGGAGTACAGGCACACTAGGCTTCTAACATCTTTGTCCCTTGAAATGTCTCTGAAAGCTCAGGATACTGAAAATGAATTCATGCATGCTGGGGCAGGATTAGAGTTTAAATCAACACTAGACAGTGAAGAGAGAGTGCCATGCACTGAGTAGAGTAGAAATTGAATTATTTGGTAATTTATTTTGATGTTATGGACTCAATATTTGGGTTTTTAAGTAACATTCCCTTGTCATTTAAACTATAACACCAAAGATTTTGTTTCTAACAGGATCTGCTTTGAAATACTTTCTTATGTGAGAAAAGGAACTTGGACATTTGTGGCTTCTCTTAAAGCAGCTGGAAACCACAGCAAGCAATAACTTAATGCAATAAACCAAGAGCATGCCTGTCATTTCTATAGGCAAAGCAGGGACAAAGTATTCTGCACCACATTTTAGTAACTGCTGATCTACTGTCTCTAGGACTATCTTATAGCTACTGAGCAGTCAGAATTAGTGCTAGTGGCTGGTTGAGGTTCTAATAACAATTACTTAATTGGAAGAGATTCCTGGATATATGTCTACTACTAATAATATTCAAGGAGGCTTATTGGTATCATTATCCCCTTCCGCTGATATCTACATCTTTCCTTCAGAGTACTTTCTGGCACATAAAACTGCAATGTACTCGTAATGCCAATGCATATACAGCCATTTCATCCTCTCCCCTTTGTTAGCTTTGAGAACAGCAGTAAAACAAATGATAGTCTTTGTAAGCTCATTATAATTTTTTCAAAACTTTGAATCAAAAAACAGCAGATGTAATTTTCTATTGAGTTGCTTATGCTGTTGATACTGCACTTTTCTGTGATGAGGTGAATACATAGCTTTTATAAACCTCCAAACAAAAAATGATGTTCATTGTGCCCATTTCACAAGCAAAGATTTTAAAGACTGTATTTTCAAAAATTCTTGACTAAATGTTAGCCTGTAATTGACAACTGGCTGTTTATTAGGAGTTACCCAAGGCTGTCAACGGAGAAAGGTTCTCCTTTCTACCAGGAGGAGGCATAATGATATTCCCAGCTCTTATTCTTTCCTTGTTTCTTGCCTATGAAAAGTTCTTCTTCTGTTACATCTTTGAAAAACTAATTAGACTGAGAGGAATTTTAAAGTTGAAAATCTACCTTGTCTCTGTTTAAGTGTTCTTATCTGATGCACTTTCATTTCATTCTTTTGGCATTGTTCCAAGGAAACAAAGTCAAGCGAGGGAGCACCAGTTTCAGCTGCTGCTACAGAAATAGAGTGCTTGAAATCTGGTCAGGTAGAGGCTACATTCACTGTAAGGCAGAGCTGTACAAGTAGCCAGTCATTTAGATTCAGTGGCTGAATGGAAAAGAGAACAATCTCCTTTTTCCATCTCCCTTCCATCTCCAAAATCCAATTTCATGCTAATCCAGCTATTGCATCCTGCTCAGTTTGGAACGACAAAGAAACAAATATCATTATTTTGAGCCAGGTAAATATTTAGTACCAAAATGTGGTTACATGCTATAGGAAGAGTATCGCTTGTCCCAACAGTTTCCCTCCATAAGTATTCCCCAGCAAGTGGAAATATATTGGGCAGAGATATTTGATTATTTTTTATATACATCAAGAACTTATGAGCATTCACATGATGTTTTAATGCTCTAGAACCCATTATTTTCTCCTGACCATAACCAGAATTAGTAACTTGAATCTCAATATAGATGCTTAAATAAATTTATATTTATTCATATTGATAGTTTTGGATGAACCCAATTCTTGCTTTTGATCAGGGTTGCTTAAAAGTTCTGGTCTCAGAGTTTATGGTGTGATCATGTGAGATAAGGATCCAGTCCTTCCACTAAATCAAAAAGCACATGGGTATCTCAGCAACCTTTTACATCAGTACCTTGAAATGCATCAGCAAAAAAATATGTGTATGCATCCACGCAATAATACCTTGAGCCTTTAGGGTTTGTTGGAAAAATATACAGCTTCTTTTTGTACACGAAGGGTATTTTTCACTTAGCTGAATTTGTTCTTTTAGATTTTGGCTTTCAAAGATAGCTTGGCAAAGGATGCAGAATGGCTCCATAAGCAAGCATCCATATCAGTAAAAATGCTGGCTAGGAGTCTGCAGGGAATAAATTACATGTATATACTTGGGTACTGAAATATGGACCAAATGTAACTTGAGATCTTTGAGGAAGAGATCCACTACTAAAATCACAGTAAAACACCACTGTGCTTGGATCCAAAACTTTGGTATAATTAATATCTTATTTTTAGAGGAATGTTTGGGGAGCAGGGAGGGAAGCAACAACATGGTAGACTTGGAGAACAGCTTTTTGTGGGTTTTGGTACTTTTAAAAAGAAGACACTATATAAAGATTTGCAACTATGCTTCTCTCTACACCCACAAGATTTGCACCTCCAGTTTTGCTCTCATGAAATGATTGAATACTTAGTATAAAACTGTGTTTTTGCATGTTTCCTTTGATTTCATTGTAGTCATGATCTGATGTGATCTGTAGTCCTGAGCCAGTACATGGATCTTGGGTGCCAAAACACTGACATATATTTTGGGGCTCAAGTTATGCTTCCAGTCTAAGAATATTTGATGACATATGGAACTATATTTTCCAGGTATGCTTACAAAAGATATAAAACAAAAAATTGAGCAACAAGAAATCCATGGGAGATAAAAAGAAATGAAGGAAGTAAGAAAAATGGATTAGCTTTACTTAAGCAGTGGCAATCTACAGAATGACTTTTTTCTATGGTAGTTCTGTTTTTTCTAGTTCCAACTAGATTTACATTCTGCTGAAATAATAACATTCTGAAGTATTGAGATATGTTTTGAATTTTGTGATGATTCAAATATCCTGTCATTTATGATTGACCAGTCTTGTGCTGGAAAACAGAACAGTAAGTAGGAGGAAATGCAGTGGAAGTTGTATGTTTTTATCTATATTCTTGCTTGAAATTAGGACAGTTGTCAGAAATGTGGCATTTGCATTGGCTGAGTTTTGGAAGAAATCAGAAAAAGGTTATTTTTTCCAACAGGCATATCTTTCCTTTGTATTACTATAGGATGAAAGAGAATCTTAACTATTAGGTGTTTAGAGAAAATTGGAATAAAATTTAGACAGTTCATGGTTGCAGTTCCTTTATTTTTGTTAGTTGTGGTCTGAAACCATGCCAGCTCAGAGTAAATTAATCAGAGTTGAGGAAATAAAAGATTGACCCATTAAGATATTGAGAGAAGAGCCAAGGAAGTGTAATAAAATAACATTATATTTTGCAACACTGAAGCATAAAGCCTCTCTGATGGCGTAAGAGGAAAAGTTTACTGTGGTTGCACATAACATGTTATGTTTAAGGAAGGAAGGGTAATCTAGTGCACCTCGGCCTGCTTCCCTACTTGAACTGTCACATATCTGGCCAAGTTGCTATTAGCAAATTTTAAAGTCCTGGGGAAATTCAAAAGCTGAGATACCTATGTGTTTTTTAAAGACACCATATTAACACTGCTGGGTGCCTTTGAAAAGTCTGACCTGAAATCTTTCCTTACATAGTTGTGATCTGAGGGTAATGTAATACTTCGTTACTTAACTGGGAGATTTGGAGGCCACATTTTAAAGGTTGTGAGTTGATCAAATTCTGTTGTGACAGAGACCATATAAATACTGTGGACACAGACAATTCTTGACACTGTACTATTTCAGGTTCTTAAACAAAAATTAGTTATTTCCTTTAGGTGTGTGATGTGGAAGGAAAAAAGTCTGAAATGTAATGCAGCCAGCATTTTGGATAGAATATTGAATGACTTTTTTTTCATCTTCGTTAGTTTTAGAAATAGAAATGTGCTGATACTGTCAAAAAAGTCAGCTGTTGACAAGCTGTGAAACAATGTGAATGTGTTGCTTCCTGCCTGCCTATTTGTTTATATTTTACTTTTTTATGTAAAGTGTTAGGATATAAGGTGTCTGATTTTTTTTCTTCCCACTCATACCAGCAGAGGCTTCTTGATCTTACTTTTATGCAACTTTTGATAGAACTTTTTGCAAGTGCTAAGCACAATATTTCTGCTGCTTTAAAGAATTGTATGTAAATGTAACAGAAGAAAGTACTGACATGTCTCTATGCAATAACCTTAGTCAATGATAGACAAAAATAATCACTTCCTTGCCCTAAGCAGAGAGGAGAAACCCATTATATACAATTATATTTTGTGCAAATATGCACAAAAATTACTAGCCCATGCACAAAAATGACTTATTTGCACTTCGTCATTCTGATTGAAGACAACGAAAGCATTAATATTTTACTTGTTTCAGTTTCTTCTTGGATGAAATAATGAATGCGTTATTTCATATATTACACTCTACTTAATTTGTTCTATACGTTTCTGTCATCAAAAGAAGAATTAGGGGTTAAGGTTTTTCTTTTAGTCACTGGAGCCTCCAGAGGGCGATATATGCTTTAATTGTCACTCTGGCATGACTACAATGGATGTGTGTGCACTGTTCTGCAATTTTTGTGCATATGGCTACTGTTAAAAAAAATAAATAAATGTCTAGGTTCAACAGTAATTGTCCCAAATACTGTTGCTTATAGTTGTGGTATCTTGTATTTGGAAAATAAAAAAGAATATTTAAATTACAGTCATCTGCATGACCTCGTGGTAATGAGGACAAGTGAATCAATCTTGCATACACATGTGCTGGTGGTATGGATGTATAAAAGTTTGTGAAAAACAGTGCAACCTTTTAAACTGGTAAGAGCCTCTCTCTTTGCTTATCTGTGCATTGGTGCCCTTCACTGCTCTCTAATCTGAACATCTCGGCAGCCTAGCTATAAACTGAGGTCAAGTGATTAATGTCACAAAATAAAATTCTAGGATTCTATTCTGCTTTTCTGAGCTGCCTGTTTTTCAGGATTATTCTTACCACTCTGCAGATATCTTAAAGCTCTGGCAGGCAGTTATGACTAATACTATTTAATATACTATTCATAATTACTTTTTTAGTTCCTTTTTTGAATATACAAGGGGAGGTCAATACGCAGGATACAGCTGAAAAGGGGATGCAGCTGCTGCATCCTCTCAGTGGGGGCAAAGTCTATGCTGGTGTTGTGAATGGAGTGGGAGTGTAGTTCACTTGTAAAAGAGAAGCAACGATATACTTTATTGATACAAAACAGTGAGTTAACAAAGTTCAATGGTAAATGCAACAGTGGTTTAACAAGATCTGATGGCAAGGTACACTTGATTATTTACTGCATAGAGGACAGGGTCAGACAACACTGTCAGGGAGACCCTCCCGATGAGTCATGAGGTTCAGAAAGGACCCCCTTGTTTTCTAAACTCCTTCTCAGAGAGGAGTCTAGGTGCGGCTGGATCCAATCGTAGTCCCAGACTTGGTTGACAGTTTATGTCTAAAGCATTATATATGCACAATTAATCCTTCATATCACTTAGCTAAGATTTCAAAGTTTAGCATGCTATCAGTCACTTACCGAGAATCTATTGCGGCAAGGAATCTCTCAGCCTCAAGGAGTAACCTTGAGAGGTGTCCGTACTCGAGGGGAGATCCTGTTGTGCAGCCCGCTGCCGTGCAGGAGAGCTCAATGGGCCCTGGGCTGTCCACTCTTTATGGAGTAAGATGATTGACTTATAGTCATATTTGCATACCAGCAAGACATCTGGGTTGCTACGCCAGACAGCCCTTGGCTGCTGTGTTGCCATCCGTCTCTAAAGTCCAGCATAAGCTGGATGCAGCCATCATGACCCCCACTGGTGGTTATGGCTTATGCAGGGCGGGGGGTGGAGCACATCGCCACAACTGGATCTGCCAACAGGTTACAGCTGTTTGGTATCAACAAGCTGAGAACTGCCTGGACTATCTGATTCTTCCGGTTTCTTCCAGACACTTCTGTATGTCAGAAACAGAGCTGGTATATAACATGCTTATTTAAAAGCTCTCATAAATCACAAAAAAGAAGGATTTTTTTTCCTCTCAGGAAAACTGTTGTCAGTCAAAATTTGTCACATTCAACATTTTCTTTTTTGGCCTGCTCTAATCAGAGCCTTCTTGCAGCCAGCAGATGCTGAGTGCTCATAACTCCCACTAACCTCAGCAGGGGTTGAGGGTTTTTAGCATTTTGTACAGGATAAAGCACTACTAGAACTCAGGCACTAATAGCATACGTTACCAGGAGACCAAAGCAACTGCATCTCCCATTGACTTTGCTTGGAGTTGAGAGTGCTCTGAGCCTCTGAAAAATATGACTGTCTTACTGATGCTTCTTAGTAACAGCTGGAGATGGGGAACTGAAGAATCAAGAACATGCAGAAAAGGCGGTTTTAAAAATATTTTGCTTAGAGAGCTACATTAAAATGACTTCATTAAGGTAGAAAACTATTAAAACTTAGCAAGTGCCAGAATTAAAGGTAGTTTTAAGAAGCTTAATCTAACTCTACAACATGTATGTTATCACACAGTATTTCATTTCCTCCTATTTTTTCCATTGGAGCCTCTGCCTAGTAAGTGCACAGAATGTTCCTGTAATGAAGAGTTATTCATTATGTCTCTTCATCAATGTTTACCCTATTTACTGCATCTTATTAAAAATTTTAATTTCTGTGGGGTCTTTCTTTTCATGCTCATTACTATAGTAGGCAAACAGCATTAAATGTAAGGTCAGCCATGTTGTGGTAATGTGCATACATTTTTTAATATATGATCACCTGCATTGGTTATCAGTGTCACTGGACCTATCACACTGGAGTATAGCTTTGGAGCTGATAGAGCAGTTGATGACAGCAGCCAGCTGTCAGTCTGCCAATGTGTTTTCTATATTTGCTGATGATAGAATCGTAATGAAATTAAAAAATGTTCCTGTATCTGACATAATGTGCTATCGTAAACACACACTTCTGTTCTTTTGCCTTCCCCTGTTCCAATCGTTTTCCTTCCCAACCCAATTTCTTTCTACCAGTCCTGCTGCCTTTATCTTCTCTCTTCCAGTTTCTGTTCTTCAGGCTAAATCTTCACTGCAGCCATACCCATCTTACCTGCTGTAAAAGACCCAGTCTTCTCTTACTCTATAGGTTCTTTTTCTTCCCATTTTCATTCCTGTATCCTTGTTAAGCCAACACAGTTCCCCTCATCTATACCTGCTCTTTTTCCTTATCTGCTTGTTCATCCAAACAAACTTCTTACTGCTGGCCTTTTATTCTATCTTTCTTTAATTTCCAATGGAGACTTGAAATTCTCCCTGTCAGAATCTTTTTAGTCTCTATCCACCTAACATTGTTCCAACCTATTTGCCTAACCAGACCCAGTCTCGGCAACCTCCTTGTCTAACAAGTGCTAGATGCTTATTCTCAACCAAGCCTCTCGGCAACCACCACTTTTGTGTGTCCAGTCCAACCTCTTCCCTCTGAAAATAGTTTCAGCTTTTTGTCCTCAGAGATCCCAGTTTTGGAAGCTCAAACACTCCTGTAGCCACAAGCCTTTCCTCCCTTACCTTGTCCCTTCCCTCCAGTTCCACGTTGGACCAGCTTTGTTTGGGACCACCGGCTCCACTCCCAGTCTTCTGCTCTTTGTGCTGTCATCCAGCTAATCGTCACAATTGGTCAACCTCTCTGTTTCAGCTTTGCCAGATGCCTTTCCAAAATCAACTATTCTGTGTTAGCAAAGGAAAGGGGAGCTCCTATGTGTAGTCCTGAAGGCCAGTTAAACTGGGTTTTGTGAAAAGGTCGTAAGAAGGAAGTCTCTTTTGGATTTGCATTAGAGAACATTCAGTTGTCCAGTTCTGTTGTGAACAGGATCTTAGTGGTTATAAGAAAGCAAAAGGAAGCACAGTTAGTCAGAGTGAAATTGAAGAATTTAGCTACAGAATATGTTGAAAAGCTGTGAATAGCTGTTTTTAAGTAACTTATCCACTTGCCTAAACATGGGTTCCTTTTCCCAAAGATGACTAAAAGCATAATTCCTTCCACTAAGGCCAACACGCTGCCAAGTTCCACATCCATCCTCCAAAGTACTAGAGTGATTGAGAAAAGAGCCACCATGATCTTTAACATGAGTAAAATATAGTACTTATTTACAGAAATAAAATGAAATTTTTTTGCTGAAGTTGTCTAGAAAAAAGATAAAAAGTGAGCTGCTACTCAAATTTTCATCTCAAATAATTTCAATTTGACAAGGACAGATTGTTATAAACAACTAAGAATAGAATTTTATTATGAAGACTGGGCTAGTCTTTCTTCCAGATTGTAATAATGGATTTATCCACTACTTTCTCCAAACTTTGCTTCTCGCTTGCTGCTTTTAGAGGCCAGGACACCCTTCTTGTTTTGCTGTACTGCTAGCTGAAAACATAGACCATTGCTGGAAGATTGGAGAGACACGACTCCAAAAATCAGATAAATGAAACGTCAAACCGATAGCATATGTTTTCCCCATTAAAAATATTTTTTAAAAAATGAGTGAACTTAACCATGTTGCTTGAACAGTTACTTTCAACTCCAATCCCTTAATTTCTATTAAAAGCTATTGTTATCATATCCTAGAACAATGCCAGCTTTCATCCATGTGCCTTCTTGAAGGTCAAAGCTTAAAATAACTGTCAAGCCTCTCTAAACTAGTAATAATTTTCTGCCTTGAGGTAGTTCCTTCTGCAATCAATGCCAAAAAATGTACAATTATAAATGTTTGACGTTGGCTGGTTTTGTCCTTCATGTTACCTAAGATGCTGGATATATCACATGGTTCATTTTTATATAGGAAGGCTACAATTTTGCAGCATATTAAATTGAATTGAAACACATGCAGAAATTGCAGACACTGTTTTTTGCAGAAACAGCCAACTAATTAAAGTATATCACATAAAATAATTTTGAATATTTTTTATGCCATTCTAAGACAAATATTTTTTAATCCAGTTTGGAGTATACAGCTTTTCCTTAAAACTCTGGGAGTGCCACTGGAACTTTCGTATCACAGCAAAAAGACAGATCAGGAACTTTGAAACGTGGTTTTAAGTGGATCAGTAAAATCACTTTGGCAGACAAATATTCTCCAGTTGAAGAGAAAAAAAATTACAAATAATGACTTCATTTTCTCTACCTGCCTTATGTGGTACTTAACTAGGGGAAAGGTAAATGCGGCAGGGGGAGATCATGACCACCAACTCGATTCAAGACTGGAAAGACTTGGCCCCCCACACCTGCAAGGAGCATGCGTGCTAATTTACATGGCAAGCGAGGCTAATTTGAACATAACTAACCAATGAGCATGAACTTAGGCGGGTTTTTGCTAATCATGTAGCAATATAAATATGCTGTAGTTCTTTTGTGTGGTGTGCTAGCTTTGTGGAATTACCACCATCTTTGTGCAAACATGAGATAAATAAATATCTTGGCTCTGTGTGTAAGATTGGCTTATTGCACACCGGGTACCAGATGCCGCTTGTGGGACAACATGGGGGTGTACTGGTCCCAGTGACTGATATGTTTTTAATTCTTCAGTTAAGAGTTTTGACCACCTCTTTATGTTCTAATAAACATAGAGACATGTTTATTAGAAAAATAAAAAACATATACCTCATAGAAAAAAGAAAAAAACACATACTCTAACAGTGAGTATAATGGACGGGAAATGATAGAAAATCCAGGTACATGCTTCCTCCAATATCCTAAAGTTACCAGTAATTGTTGTAACTGCTTTCTTGATTGGGGCATTTGCAGCTCTTCGATTTTTCCTAAGGTATCTGGAGGTATCACTGTACTGCCTGCTATCCATCAAGTACCTAAAAATTTTACTTCTTTACTGGGTCCCTGACATTTTCCGGCAGCAATCTCAATTTCTGCTGTATTTAATGCTTGCCATACTGTATTTAATGCTTGCCATACTGCCACTTCCCCCACCTTCTCGGGGAATTTCCTCCAATCAGAATATCATCTATATATTGGCACAGTTTCACTTCTTGGGAGTGAGACTGACTGTAAAGGTTCAGCAAGTGCGGCATGAGCAATTGTAGGTGAATGTTTATACCCCTGTGGGAGTCTGTTAAAGGTGTATTGTATTCCCTCCCAAGTGAAAGCAAACTTCTCTTTGTCCTCCTCCTTCAAGGGAACCATAAAGAACATATCTTTTACATCTGGCGCTGCCATCCATGGGTGTGCAGCTGCTTGCAAAGTAGCTGTCGTTTGCGGTGTTTGGTACCGCAGCTGTTGCGGGGCTGTATTGGCATTCAGGCGCTGATAATCGACTGTTAAACGCCACCTCCCGTCTGGTTTCCGAACTGGCCAGACAGGTGAGTTATATGGGGAGTGGGTTCTGGAGATAATTTGTCATTTCTCCAGATCAGCTCTGACTTCAGAAATTCCATTGCGTGCCGCAGCAGAAATTGGCTATTGCGGTACATAAGCAATTTTTGTCTCGGGGAGGGCAGGGGCTGCGCGAAGTGCGCGCACTGCGGCCTCCCGCTTTCCACTGGGCTTGGGATCGGTGTTTGAGCCGAAGGACCACACGCTGGCAGGCGCCAGGTTCGGCCGTTTAAAACATCAAAACCTAAAATATTTTCATGATGATCTTTAATTGCAAAGCGAGTAGTTGACACG
>NW_008825114.1:15607706-15615635 GCF_000699105.1 Pygoscelis adeliae
GAGTAAGATGATTGACTTATAGTCATATTTGCATACCAGCAAGACATCTGGGTTGCTACGCCAGACAGCCCTTGGCTGCTGTGTTGCCATCCGTCTCTAAAGTCCAGCATAAGCTGGATGCAGCCATCATGACCCCCACTGGTGGTTATGGCTTATGCAGGGCGGGGGGTGGAGCACATCGCCACAACTGGATCTGCCAACAGGTTACAGCTGTTTGGTATCAACAAGCTGAGAACTGCCTGGACTATCCGATTCTTCCGGTTTCTTCCAGACACTTCTGTATGTCAGAAACAGAGCTGGTATATAACATGCTTATTTAAAAGCTCTCATAAATCACAAAAAAGAAGGATTTTTTTTCCTCTCAGGAAAACTGTTGTCAGTCAAAATTTGTCACATTCAACATTTTCTTTTTTGGCCTGCTCTAATCAGAGCCTTCTTGCAGCCAGCAGATGCTGAGTGCTCATAACTCCCACTAACCTCAGCAGGGGTTGAGGGTTTTTAGCATTTTGTACAGGATAAAGCACTACTAGAACTCAGGCACTAATAGCATACGTTACCAGGAGACCAAAGCAACTGCATCTCCCATTGACTTTGCTTGGAGTTGAGAGTGCTCTGAGCCTCTGAAAAATATGACTGTCTTACTGATGCTTCTTAGTAACAGCTGGAGATGGGGAACTGAAGAATCAAGAACATGCAGAAAAGGCGGTTTTAAAAATATTTTGCTTAGAGAGCTACATTAAAATGACTTCATTAAGGTAGAAAACTATTAAAACTTAGCAAGTGCCAGAATTAAAGGTAGTTTTAAGAAGCTTAATCTAACTCTACAACATGTATGTTATCACACAGTATTTCATTTCCTCCTATTTTTTCCATTGGAGCCTCTGCCTAGTAAGTGCACAGAATGTTCCTGTAATGAAGAGTTATTCATTATGTCTCTTCATCAATGTTTACCCTATTTACTGCATCTTATTAAAAATTTTAATTTCTGTGGGGTCTTTCTTTTCATGCTCATTACTATAGTAGGCAAACAGCATTAAATGTAAGGTCAGCCATGTTGTGGTAATGTGCATACATTTTTTAATATATGATCACCTGCATTGGTTATCAGTGTCACTGGACCTATCACACTGGAGTATAGCTTTGGAGCTGATAGAGCAGTTGATGACAGCAGCCAGCTGTCAGTCTGCCAATGTGTTTTCTATATTTGCTGATGATAGAATCGTAATGAAATTAAAAAATGTTCCTGTATCTGACATAATGTGCTATCGTAAACACACACTTCTGTTCTTTTGCCTTCCCCTGTTCCAATCGTTTTCCTTCCCAACCCAATTTCTTTCTACCAGTCCTGCTGCCTTTATCTTCTCTCTTCCAGTTTCTGTTCTTCAGGCTAAATCTTCACTGCAGCCATACCCATCTTACCTGCTGTAAAAGACCCAGTCTTCTCTTACTCTATAGGTTCTTTTTCTTCCCATTTTCATTCCTGTATCCTTGTTAAGCCAACACAGTTCCCCTCATCTATACCTGCTCTTTTTCCTTATCTGCTTGTTCATCCAAACAAACTTCTTACTGCTGGCCTTTTATTCTATCTTTCTTTAATTTCCAATGGAGACTTGAAATTCTCCCTGTCAGAATCTTTTTAGTCTCTATCCACCTAACATTGTTCCAACCTATTTGCCTAACCAGACCCAGTCTCGGCAACCTCCTTGTCTAACAAGTGCTAGATGCTTAGTCTCAACCAAGCCTCTCGGCAACCACCACTTTTGTGTGTCCAGTCCAACCTCTTCCCTCTGAAAATAGTTTCAGCTTTTTGTCCTCAGAGATCCCAGTTTTGGAAGCTCAAACACTCCTGTAGCCACAAGCCTTTCCTCCCTTACCTTGTCCCTTCCCTCCAGTTCCACGTTGGACCAGCTTTGTTTGGGACCACCGGCTCCACTCCCAGTCTTCTGCTCTTTGTGCTGTCATCCAGCTAATCGTCACAATTGGTCAACCTCTCTGTTTCAGCTTTGCCAGATGCCTTTCCAAAATCAACTATTCTGTGTTAGCAAAGGAAAGGGGAGCTCCTATGTGTAGTCCTGAAGGCCAGTTAAACTGGGTTTTGTGAAAAGGTCGTAAGAAGGAAGTCTCTTTTGGATTTGCATTAGAGAACATTCAGTTGTCCAGTTCTGTTGTGAACAGGATCTTAGTGGTTATAAGAAAGCAAAAGGAAGCACAGTTAGTCAGAGTGAAATTGAAGAATTTAGCTACAGAATATGTTGAAAAGCTGTGAATAGCTGTTTTTAAGTAACTTATCCACTTGCCTAAACATGGGTTCCTTTTCCCAAAGATGACTAAAAGCATAATTCCTTCCACTAAGGCCAACACGCTGCCAAGTTCCACATCCATCCTCCAAAGTACTAGAGTGATTGAGAAAAGAGCCACCATGATCTTTAACATGAGTAAAATATAGTACTTATTTACAGAAATAAAATGAAATTTTTTTGCTGAAGTTGTCTAGAAAAAAGATAAAAAGTGAGCTGCTACTCAAATTTTCATCTCAAATAATTTCAATTTGACAAGGACAGATTGTTATAAACAACTAAGAATAGAATTTTATTATGAAGACTGGGCTAGTCTTTCTTCCAGATTGTAATAATGGATTTATCCACTACTTTCTCCAAACTTTGTTTCTCGCTTGCTGCTTTTAGAGGCCAGGACACCCTTCTTGTTTTGCTGTACTGCTAGCTGAAAACATAGACCATTGCTGGAAGATTGGAGAGACACGACTCCAAAAATCAGATAAATGAAACGTCAAACCGATAGCATATGTTTTCCCCATTAAAAATATTTTTTAAAAAATGAGTGAACTTAACCATGTTGCTTGAACAGTTACTTTCAACTCCAATCCCTTAATTTCTATTAAAAGCTATTGTTATCATATCCTAGAACAATGCCAGCTTTCATCCATGTGCCTTCTTGAAGGTCAAAGCTTAAAATAACTGTCAAGCCTCTCTAAACTAGTAATAATTTTCTGCCTTGAGGTAGTTCCTTCTGCAATCAATGCCAAAAAATGTACAATTATAAATGTTTGACGTTGGCTGGTTTTGTCCTTCATGTTACCTAAGATGCTGGATATATCACATGGTTCATTTTTATATAGGAAGGCTACAATTTTGCAGCATATTAAATTGAATTGAAACACATGCAGAAATTGCAGACACTGTTTTTTGCAGAAACAGCCAACTAATTAAAGTATATCACATAAAATAATTTTGAATATTTTTTATGCCATTCTAAGACAAATATTTTTTAATCCAGTTTGGAGTATACAGCTTTTCCTTAAAACTCTGGGAGTGCCACTGGAACTTTCGTATCACAGCAAAAAGACAGATCAGGAACTTTGAAACGTGGTTTTAAGTGGATCAGTAAAATCACTTTGGCAGACAAATATTCTCCAGTTGAAGAGAAAAAAAATTACAAATAATGACTTCATTTTCTCTACCTGCCTTATGTGGTACTTTTTTATCCATTTGTTTTTCTATATTTTAATTAATAGTGGTAGTAGCAACAGCAGCTACATTACAACAGCGGTGTTACTGTCCATCAGTTTAATAGACGTTGTGCACACAGTGGCATACCTGGGTTCAAGGCACAAGACAAGCAGCGTGAATTTTCCTCCTCTTTGAAAGAAAGAAAGAAGAAGGAGAAAGAGTGGGGGAGAAGGGGAACTCTTGGAAGCTCAGGATTATGGGCAGAAATGCCTTGAAGAGGGAATGTGGTTGGTATATATTGCTCAAGTTGTGTTTCTGGCCAAAAGATCCTGGTCACTCTGCTTAGAGCCAGGGATGGAGGCCAGGAACGAGGTTGCTTCACAGGAAAGAAACACGGGGCTAGAATGAAGCTGCCAAAGTGCAAAGGCATCTTTCAGGGCCCTGTGAGACCATCAACAGGTTCACAGCCTGCCTGTGCTCAGGCTTCCCAGGTGAGGTGCAGGCTGGTAGAATCGGATGTGACTGGAGAAGCAATGAATGAACCTACCTGGAAAAAATAAACTTCCAGGACCCCAGGTAACGGCAGTGGTTCAGGGACTCCTAGACTTGCTGCTTCCTACTACCTCTCAAAATTGGACTCTGGGAAAAGGGGCTTAGCATAGGTTGTGGTAGTAACCTTTGCTATTGGTATGCCTTTGTACCTCCTCTGCTTAGCATTTATTTTGCTTCCCTCATGCTACAGTTATGATACCTGAAGTCTCAGTTAGTTTAAGTTTGTGATACTACTCTGTATCTTGATCTCTGCTAAGTATACTTAACTGAACAAAGTTTCTTCACTCATTCACAAGGAATAAGATCCAGAGAATAGTAAGAAAGCTGGTGTTTTATAGCCAATCATGGGAAACTTGTTAGATCCGCTTTTAAGTCCCTGACTAGAAGAAATCGTGACCAGGGTCGGCCAGCTTGAGTCAAGGTTTCAATTTTTAAAAGTCATTTGTGGAAACCCTTGCTTTCTTTTGGAAAGTTTTTTATGTGATCCATTTTTTCATAAATCACAGATGATAAAAACACAAAAAACTGTGCTGTGTTCAGTGAATGGAGAGTTTTGTTTTGCTTGTGTTGCAGAAGACATTTATGCTAATGGAAACCTTTGCACAGCTGTGTTAGAGCCATGCATTTCAGCCTGTTTTGATCAAGGTTGTGTACACTTAAGATGTTATAATTTAACAGAAGGTAAAATATTGCTCCAGCTTCAAACCTGGCACTATGCCTGGGAGCAATATTTTAAACTAAACTCGTAGCAATGTCATTGGCTACTTTAGTGTGTTTTTTTGTGGAAACATGTCAGTCTGCATCAATTCATGCAGGAAGCTTAGCTTACTAACCCACTAGACCTAGAATATCACAAGACAGTACACTAAATTCTCAATGGAAAGTGACTACTACTTTCCAACCAGCTGTAGCTCTACTTGTTCCTGTTTCTGTTTCAGTCAACAAGCATTTTGCAATTATTTTGAACAGAGAAGGAGCAAGACCCTGTCTTTTCTGAAATGTGTGGTTATTTAGGCATTCTTAGCCAGGTATGAATGTTTTAAGAATAACATATACTATTAAGTACTAGGGAATAAGAAAAATTAATGTTCTCTCAACCTTGAAAAGATTTGTTTGAAATTTGATTTGACTAAATTTGGGGAACATTCATAGTCTAGCACCTGGAAGAGATTTCTGTGCTTGTCTCATGAATTTTGGAATCTATAACTAGTAGGGAGAAAAGCCCATTGTTTTCACATGACACAGAGCATTGAAGCAATACAAATTGACTCTCCTGACTCAAATTTATTAAAAAAATGTTTTAAGTGGTAACTTTGTCCCAGAAGACTTTATCTGGGATCAAGTATTGTTTGTTCTTCTCTGACATAAATGAAACACAAATATTCAGTTGTGCGGCCTGGCTAATTTTGGGAAAAAAGCTCATCATGTGCTGTCATCCCACCCGCGTAAGATTCGTACTTCCAAGCAATGACGTGTATACAAATCTACATTAATGACTGGAGAATCACAGCCCTATATCTCTGAAAATGGCATGTTGTATATTTTCGTTGTTCCTTATTTTCTGTTACATATGAAATACCATCCGTAAGCCTGCCTTTAACATTCCTTGGCAACAATAATCATTAGCCATATGATTGAAGTTATGTGCACGCTTAAAATGATGGAAGTTCAGAGATTAAGAGACTATTTGTTTTCTTTGTCTTTTGGAGAGTCCATACCAGACCTTTGGGAGTAATAAAGTAGTGGAAAATTAGATTAGTTAATAAAAATATCTTAAATCACTGTATAATGTAGCATGGATTAAAGAAGAATCCTCTGGCTTGGGGGAGCATAGGAAAGATTGTGCTATATATAATGCTTTCTTGTTTATACGTAAAATTTATATGTACTATATGAAGATAAAAATATTAACTACACCTAGCGTGTTTATTTTCTAATCACAGAGGGCAATAAAAGTAATGCCTAGTTTTGCTGTACTGGTTCAATTTCCTTGGTGAAAAGAAATCATAGATCAACTGTTCTGAACCTGAAGGAAAGTTAAACCACAATTTTCCCTATGATCCAATTAAGGGCAAAAGGGGAAAATATCTCTCTCTCACAGTTACTGTTCCAGAATTTATACTGCAAGAGAAAAACAGATTATTAGGATGTAAGTGTGTCATGATTCATTGACCTGTTCAATAACGTGGTTAGCTGGCACTGTAGTTCTTTACCTGTTTACAGCTTCACTGAAATATTAGGCAGGAGTATAATGACCAGCCAGTCAAACTGCAGAGAAGTGAAAAGGCCAAGGTAGTTTCCTATTATTACATTCTGTTTTGCTTGACATGATATTGTTAGAAATTACATTTTTAATGCTTCTTCTACTAGACAAAGACAGTGAAGAGAACAGGAAATGACACTTGACTCATCTATTGTCCTGGCAAAGTCTGTAACGAGCGTGGGTTATAGTATAACCATTCTTCTTTCAATTTCAAAACTGTAATCTACTGATCCTCCCTGCTTGTCACATCCAATTTGTTCCAAGGCATGTTTTACACAAGACCACATTTCTATTTAGTGGTGGACTGAAGTTGACGGAGATTATGGTTAAACTCCCTTTCTAATGGCTGTGTAGAACTAGAAAGATCCTGTCATATCATCATTCTGGAGGCTATACAATTACCTAAGTGGAGAAAAGAAAATTAATTGATAGAATAATTATGTATTTTTCATTTTCAAGCTCTTTTCAAGAACATTCAGATTAGTGTGAGACTATGATTTGGAATCAGAAAAAGAAGTGAGAACAAGAAAATAACAGAAATACAATTAAGCAATACTCCCCAGAGCTGCTATTTTATTTCAGCAACAGGTGTAGGAGGAATATGTGTAGTATCAAGATGTAGTCAGAAAAACTTTGTCAGAATGTTAGCTACCACAAAATTCTTCTACTGAAATCAGAACACTTTGCAGGAGTCATATCTACTTACCAAGCAAAACAAAAACAAAAGCTAGCAATGTCTGAAAAACTGAAAAACATCTTCAAATCAAAATATGGCATTTCTAACTTGATCTTTTGTATTTTTGTTGTGTAACCACAGTAAAAATAAAGAGTGACAGCAGACAAACCAGCAAAAATAAATGCTTTAGCAAGAAAATAACTTTTCCCCTTTTTCCTTCATCTTGAATTGTTTAATTCTTATTTGAAATTAAGTTGGAATTTAGAGGTCCACTGATCACTAGAATTACTCAGGAAGCAGTTGGGAGGGCTGTAGGAGGAAGTAGATAGGCAAAAGACAATCTAGGTCATGTTTAAACATGCATGAATAAAGAAATTATCCAGCCAGAGAAATGATCAGGGATTTGAGTAAAACTCTCACTAGTTTTCCCAGTTCATGGTCAAGATTTAGGTAGTGGCAGATGCACCCTGGAAAAAAACACATGCTTGGGAAGAGGAATGGGCCTTTTCAACTGTAAAATAAATCTTGAGTTCCTGGCACCTCATAAAAGAGGAAAAGTATTTTTGTACACTAGCTTCATAATCTGTTGAGGACAGCTTGAAACCTGATCGATGGAGGACAGCAACAAAAGAACACAAGAAGGGTAAAACAAGTCATCTGCACAAGGGCCGAAAATCAGCAGGAGAAAGTTGTTCACAACAGGACAAAAGGAGAGAGAAAGTGAAGAGTAGCAGGTCAGTTACCAAATACGTCTGTGCCTATGTAGTAATTGAGGGACCACTGGAAATAGACACAGTCAAATTATGATTTTATTGAAAAAATAAAGTGAAGAAATCTACTCTGGACTCCCATGGTAGACAGAGACATTTTGAAAGGGACAAAATAATTCAGAGCTTAGAGGTTAGTGGGACTTCTTCCTAGTCTGTAACCACAAAAGGAGTATAGCAGGGCATGCAATGTCTGAAACATAT
>NW_008825114.1:15615687-15617163 GCF_000699105.1 Pygoscelis adeliae
ATCAAGAGATGCTTGAAGAGGATTGTAGGGGGTTCTTTTAGATTTGATTCAGATTAATACTGAGAAAATTAAGAGGCAAAGTAATTGATTGAGAGTGAATGCTGAAAAAAATCAAAATTTTACAGTAAGTTTATGAATTTTTGAAAGGAAGATTTCAACAAAGTCAGAGAATCAGTACAAAAGACTTAGGACAACTAGTTGGAGTGACAAAGGAAAAGTGCTACCCTGTAAAGAAAGGTAGAAGTATGAGCAATACCAAAGCTGGGGAAAGACAAGTCAATGTGATAGGAGGCTGATACAACTAATTCATGGACTCTTTTACCTTGCTTAAACTCATTTACCTTAAACACACAAAAAAAAACTCATGCAGGAAGCGGAAAACAGGCTGGGTTACTAAAGATGCATATGGAAAGATGACATGAGAATACAGGAGCAAAATCAGAAAAGCCAAGGTATCATTACATAATGAGATACATTATTACATAATTACACGATGAGGCACAAAAAAATCCAGTAATTCATTCTATGCATACATTAATAGTATGGGGAAGACCAAGGGCAGTAATGGCTTGCTAATCAGAAGAATGAAAAGACTATCAGCAAATGATTGAGTGAAAGCTGAAGTACATAAGGCCATTTTTGTTTGTGTCCATCTTCACTGAAAAGGTCAGCTAGTCAGACTATCATAACTCATACTAGCAAAGCAGGAATAAGATTTTAGTTTTGACTAGGGAAATACAGTTTAGAGAGTACTTAGATCTCATCAGCTGGTTCTTTAAATTCCAGGATGAAGTTCATCAGGTCCAGGTGATTCGAAAACATCTAATTTATCTTAAAAATCATTATCTTTGCGAACATGTGAGGACCTATAAGACTAAGAACAAAAAACCCAGAAAATGGCAAATGTTAATACCTATTTTAAAAAGAAGAAAAGAAGGATCATGAATTATAGAGTGAATGTTTCAGCTTCCATACAAAATATATGACTAGCTTTATTTAAAGGATATGTAAGCACCAGGAACAAGTAATTTCATGTAACTCTTTCTTCTCTTGTAACAGGCCTTACATACAGAGATGTCCTGTATCTTGAATTTAGGAAGACTTTTGATGTTGCCTCACATGGTAGTCTGTACTAGACTACTGTAGGTGACAGTATTAAATGGTTGAAAACCCACTGGAAAATCATATTAGAGATCAGCTATTAGTGGCTCCTTCTTAAAAGGGAAAGATTTATTTACCTGAATTCTTCAGGGTCCTTGGACTTAAACTTATCGATATTTTAATGAATGATCAGAAGTTGGCAGAGAGATAGTATTTTTACTTAATTTATAGACAATGCTTAACAGAGGGAACTGAGATATATTCAATGGTAGGGATGGAAATCAGAATTATTCTGGAAAAGTTCAGAAAGAAGTAGATGCTATTAATCAGGGTCTCTGGCAGTATAACTGGGCCGGGGGAATAAAAGTGTAGGGA
>NW_008825114.1:15617183-15632400 GCF_000699105.1 Pygoscelis adeliae
ACTTATTCTTTTTATTGGGGCAAAATGGAAGCATGCCTCCTGCCTAAGCAATGTCACAGGGGAGAGGAAGGCAAGGGTGTGCTCAATCCTAAACTCTTCATACCAGGCAGATCCTATGATACGTAGAACTGTGCAGTAATACAGCTCAAACTATTTCTGTTTCCACTGAACTCCATTTCTTGGTAGTTACCTCTGTTAAAAAATGTGGAAGGTATAGCTGTGGCATAAGAAATCTCAGTTGACTCAGCTGCATTAAAACTATGAAATGCTGACACATGGCTTGTGCAGATGCCATTGAACTCCCTGATGATCCTTATTCTATTATTTGTCAGCTTGTCCCTCTATTTCTGAGACATGCTCTTGTGTCTCCCAAAGAATAAAAAGTAACAAATTCAAATCCTGTTTCCTTTTAAGTCCTGACAGCTCTCTAATTTTTCTCTTCTCATCATTGGTATTGAATCTCTGTATGATACAGGTTGAGTCTGTATCTTCCTCATGTTCTGGTTTAGAGAATGTGTCTCCTTAAGTATTTAAGTAAAGGCTAGCTAGAGAAGGTACTTGATGATATATGTTGCTCTACTTATTGGCTGTTCCAGAGAAAGGCTGGCTGATGGAAGTAATAAACTGGCATTTAACATGTTTTAGATGAGGCTGGAAACACTGCTGCAACGCAACATTAACAACTTGCTTTTACTCATGTGGTTCCTAAGCAGGATAAACATGTTATTCAAAAATAAGTCTGTTATCTTCTCTTTTTAGTCCAAGAATAACTCAGGCCTGCATCCATTAGCATGGGTGGAAGAGCTATTTTTTGTACAGGAATTGAACTACTTTCCTATAGTATGTTAGGCTGTCACGTTTGAACAATGGAGTTATTGCAAACCAACACTGAAGTTTCCTTGTCTGCTGCTTAACTTAAAAATGGGTGGGAACACAATGGGGTATTGATGGGAAAGGACAGAAATAGCTACCTTTATTTTTTGCTTTGTTGTAGTCCTCATATGGGATGATACAGTAACCACTTTGAAGATCTACATGGTCACCTGGTCTCTTACTACATTATCTTGAATACTAGAAAGCTGAGATGCCTTTTCATGTGTGCAGTGCCAGGCTGGGAAGTGTAGAAGCCACCACTGCTTGCAAGGTAGAACTTCAGTGTAAGGCAAACGGCGCAGGGTTAGCTGGGAATTAAAATAAAGTTTAGTTTGGAGACTGCTCACACTTTCTGTAGAGCTTCCGCTTTTCCTCAGTTATACTGCAGCCAAATCTACCAATAGCAATCATCTGAGAGGAATTACTAAGTGCCTCGGCCTCATGCTTTGATTTTCAGCTTGAACGTGGGGACTGTCATAACCTATCCGTACAAATGGTAGGAGAAAAGGAAGTGCTTAAGGCCTCACAGTGTTTCCCTAAAGAAAGCTCATCAAAAACCATTCACAGATGTAACAACTCCTTTATAATGGAGCTAGAAATCATGAGGGAGAATCAGAGCCACTGTTGCAACCTGCATGTCACCATAGCAACTGCGATTAGGACAACTCAGATAGAAGCCCAGACTTTCTGTTCAATGAGGAAAACTTGGTCTCCCAACCAAGTGCTTTCCCCTAGCATGAATCTTTCTGCTCAGTAGAATAAGGGGGAAAGAAATTAAAAACGGAGAAAAGAGGCACATAGAGAGAGGAACAAGAAAAAATAGAAAATAAGGTGACAGAACCAAAAGATGCATGTCTTGTCATTGGTCCCTAAGAATGCAATTTTTAAACTGTGTGTCTATGTGTCATTCCCATTCTATTACTCTAGGTTGCAGGACCATCAAATTTCAGCTATGTCTTCGGCAGAAGCTGGATCTTCTGACTTTGTCATCTACAAATGTCGTAGGTGCACAGTGCAAGGAAGTAACTAGTGAAAATGGGGGGGGCAAGTTGGTCCCCCCCATAACTCCATTACTATAAGAATTGCCGTTTCAACATTACTCATTGCACTTAGCCAGTTTATTAACCATCTGTGGTGGGTTGACCTTGGCTGGATGTCAGACTCCCATCCGCCACTCTCTCATTCCACCATTCACCTTTCTCCAGGAAAGGATAAAAAATAAGATGGAAAAGGTTGTGGGTTGAGATAAAGTCAGGGAGTTCGCTCATCAACTACCATCACAGGCAAAACAGACTCAACTTCGAGAAATTAATTTAATTTATTGCCAATTAAAAGTAGAGAAAGATGGTGAGAAAAAAAGTCAAAACCGAAAACACCTTCCCCTCACTTCTCCCCCTTCTTCTCAGGCTTGACTTCATTTCTTCATTCTCCACTGCTCTATCTCCTCCGCTGAGTGGCTCAGGGGAAAAGGGAATGGAATCCTTAACAGCTCCTCTCTGCCACACCTTCCTCCTCACACTTTTCCCCTGCTCCTGTGTGGGGTCCTCTCCAGAGGCCACACTTCCTACCAGAAAACCTGCTTTAACATGGGCTCTCCACAGGCTGCAGTTTCCCTCAGGGCATATCCACCTGCTGCAGCGTGCAGCCCTCCACAGGCTGCAGGGTGGGTATCTGCTCCACTGTGGTCCTCCATGGGCTGCAGGAGGACAACCTGCTACACCATGGTCTTCTCCATAGGCTGCAGGGGAATCTCTGCTCAGGTGCCTGGATCACCTCCTCTCCCTCCTTCTTCACTGGCCTTGGTGTCTGCAGGGTTGTTTCTCTCACATTTTTTTCTGCACTTCTCTCTCTCTCACAGTTGCAGTGCAATGTTTTTACCCTTTGTTAAATATGTTTTCCCACACGTCCCATCAGCTTGGCTGAGGGCTCAGTTGTGTCCTGCAGTGGGTCTATTGGAACCATGGCTGGAACCATCTGGAACTGACTGTATCTGTCAGGTGGTTGCTCCACCCCCTCCTCACAGAGGCCACCCCTGTAGCCCCCAGCTGCCAGCACCTTGCCAAGGACACCCAATGCACCATCTCATGGTTTTGCATTAATTCCTGCATTCCTCACCTTAAAAGATAAATTATCCTGAGGCACTGAATGACATGATTTACTTAAATCTAACTAGATAACATTTACTGCATTTCTCTTGATTAAGAAGTGAATTATCTTATCAAAAAAGAGATATTAGGTTAGTCTGACATCGCAAAATCTGACCTTTGATAAAAAGTGTTGTATTTTACATCATTTTCCATTTTTCTCCATGTCCTTGATTACTGTCTCCTTCAAAAACTGTTGTAAGACCATGCATAGATCTGAATTCAATCAGAGATCTGTAGTTGTCTATGCCTCTTTTTTTCTGATTTTGTGAATATATGCCATGTTTGCCGTTTTGCAGTTCTTGGATACCTGCTCCAGAAGAGACAGATCCATAGCTGTTTCTCTTGTAATACCACAGGCTGTTTTTTTAGCAGCCATTGTTTTGGAATAGTGGTTGTCTGCTCCTGTTTCCCTCTCCCCTGCCTCATTCCCTGAAGAGCAGAGTATAAATTATTTCCACCTCAGCTGTGGACATTTTTGTTTTTGTATTTCCTACTAGGGGTATAATTACTGTTATATCTTACCTTCTTAATGAAAATTGACGTTAATTATTGAGCTTGTATTTAGGCCATATGTCAGTGAGGAGTGGTTCCACTTTTTTATTTTGTTCTTTTTTTTCCTTCTCCACATGAAGAAAATAATAAAATTGTTCCTGGAAAGACCTAGTTGGAATGGCCTTTTGTCCATACATAGTGTCCTTGCTGTCAGACACTGTCTTCAACAGGCTCTATTTCTTCTTACTACTGTTTTCAAAAAGGTGATTCATCTCGGTAACCCCTCTTTGCATAGCCGTCCCCTTCCTTTCCTTAGGAGACAGGCTCCAATATTGAATATAATTATGTGCTTCTTTACATTCAAAACTCTTAAACTCTCCAGTTCAAGATTAAACTTTTCAGTGTAGTAATTCTCAAAAGGTGATTTACTGAATTTATTGAAATATATCCTTTTACATACACTTACAGAAATAAGAATAACTAAACCTTATGTATAACTCCATGTTTGTCTGTCCTGTTACTTAAAATGAATTCAATCAGTTCAAGATATCTTGATCTGAGAACATTTTTCAAGCAGAGCTTTTGCAAGTTTTTTTGCTAATTACTGGAATATATCCAAAATACCATCCAAGTGAGTATTCGGTAGAGAAATTTAACAGCTATCATTCCTGAGAGACTTCTGCAGTGGAGAGTGTTTGCATTGCATAACATTTCCATTACTAGTATTTTCTATCATCAATTAATAGAGTTCTGAATCCCTATCCTAATCTGAGCCTAGGAAACAGAAAATGATGGGGGATATGACTACTTTTATGAGTACATTAATGGGGCAAGGTTATATGGCTCAGGATTAGAAGAAGTTTTCTAACTATCAGAGCAGTGAAATTCTAAAATGACTTTTAAAATAGAATAATAGGGATCCTAAACTATCTCAAGATAAAGATAAGAAATTCATGGAAAAAATGTAAGAAAAGGTAAGGAAGATGCTGGTGTTACTGTAAGTCGGCAGATGAAAAACTCTCTAAAACTCAGTTTGGAGTTTTAGAAAGCAGGCATTCTTTATTGCAGCGCCGGGTGTCAGGTGGAATTTCCACAAATCAAGCACACCTATGGCCAGATCACCGTTACATTTATACACAAAAATTACAAGGTAGTACACTCCCAGTTACAATGATTGGTTAGTGATTTGCATATAATTATAATATCTGCTGTGTCATTCTCTTCTGTTACTATGCTTGCGCAGGGGAAGGGTCTTCACCTGGGCAAGGGTCTTCTTGACCCGTGGGTGTGTTTTTTAGTATTATAATAAAGGCAGCTCACTTCAGGATACCTTAAAAGTAAGTTTTGTTGCCAAGTTGGCCAGATACACATCTACCTTGCCAGGTTGTCAAATAACTCATCCTATATACAATAGAACCTAGGGGCTCTGGTTATGGTCCAGAGAATAAGGACTAAGGCTAACATGATCGAGAGAATAGGGACTTCAAGAATCACAGCCTTGGATAACAAATAGCACAGCAACCCATACATAATGCTAACATAGAGGCTAACTTGAAATCAAGATCTTTCACATTATTTCACAACCAAACATAGAAAGATTCAGTAAAACTTAAGATAATCTTCAACACTGGGACTAAAAATAAAATTTGGGAATTTATTTTTGCCAAATATAATACATTTGGACACACTGAAAAGTATCTTAAAATACTTAAAAAGGTCCAAAAGTACTTTTGATCACAGTATGTGCTTGCTTGCATGCAACGAAGCTTGAATTTTAGAATATTCTCTTCTTCTTTAAAAAAAAAATGTTACCAGGAATAAATCCTATAAATTTGATTATGAAAATGTTTAGATTTTATTCTCAGTCTTTAATTTGTTGCAGCCATTCTTTTCTGTAAGATAATATTAACATTTACTCTGTTAAATAAATCTTTTTCTCATCCTCCAAATTTGACAGTTTAGTAAAATAATTCAATGAACTACTAAACTGTTATATTAAAAAAAAAGTGTGCCTGAGAGAACACTTCTGCAACACTTAGTAATCTTGTCCACAGATATAGTGATTACAACATACAGTGAAAAATTCCTATGGGAAATATTTACCGACCTCTGCCCAGCTAATAGAAATAGCTTAGTTTTGTTTGGGATGAGTCTGAGCCTATAACATGACTTAATACTATTGAAAGAAAAAAATGAAAATTAGCAAAAGGGATTCAAGACCAAAACGCTACTGATTGTTCAAGTGAGGTGTCTCTTCAACTCCACATATCTAGAGTAAAGAAAATAGTTTAAGTTTGGATTTATTAATTGTCTGTTTTTCTCCAGTGAGATTTAAAAAGAAGAAAAAAACCCTAGCAATGCAAGAGGTGAAAGTAGAAACTATAGGAGATAGATGGCCAATAGCAAAAAAACCTAAAGAAGTTGAATTAAGCTATAAAATTGCAATAAAACAAAAAAAAAAACAGGATCAATCACAGAGGTAGGAAAATGGAAAAGATTAGTTGCAGTAAGAAATTTTAATAGCAAAGGTTATGATATTTTAAGCATATAAATGTCTCTCTCAAACTGTAAAAGCCTTAACTTCTAAGTGGATAGGATCTTTTAAATTGTATTACAGTTATAACAAAGTTCTGTTTAAAATAATTATTTCAGAAATTGTCAGTCCACAGAAAATTAATAGCATTTTTTTCCCTCTTCTAGTTAAACTAATTGTGAATGTGACCTACATCCTTATAGATTCACTATAAAGAGTTAAAGGATAAAACTGTGTGTGACTAAGTTTACTCGGACTTTCTCTTCCTGATAAAAATATATTTTTGCCATATTAAGGAGGGCTTTATGATCTTGGTGTTTTCTGACCATCACAACTGTAATGTTAGAAGTATATACCAATTTATCATAGTTTTCTGTTATTGCTATACTGAGATGATTCCGCATTCATTCCTTACACATCAAACTTAAAGGGGGCCTACAGGAAAGATGGAGAGGGACTCTTTATCAGGGAGTCTAGTGATAGGATGAGGGGTAATGGCTTTAAACTGAAAGAAGGTAGATTTAGATCAGATATAAAGAAGAAATTCTTCACTATGAGGGTGCTGAGGCACTGGAACAGGTTGCCCAGAGAGGCTGTGGATGCCCCATCCCTGGAAGTGTTCAAGGCCAGATTGGATGAGGCTTTGAGCAACCTGATCTAGTGGAAGGTGTCCTTGACCATGGCAAGGGGGGTTGGAACTAGGTGATCTTTAAGTTCCTTTCCAACCCAAACCATTCTATGATTCTAATTCCCTTCTCCTCCATCCTTTCTTCCCTCCCCCCAGGTAATGAATCCATCTTGTAATAATAATAATAATAATAATAATAATAATAATAATCATCATCATCATCATCATCCATTCAGGTTTGAGTTTATTCATTAGGTTGGTAAGAAAGGGCTCTTAATTTAAAAACAAGCTCTGTGAAGAAGAAAAGTAAACCACCAGTGTGTTACAGAACAACTGAGACATCTTCAGAAAAATAACAAGGGATTTACATTGAATTTAATGGAAGCTGTAAAAAGCAGTGCTTTTGCCTGCTTCACTCTTCAGTGGACAGGAATTGTCATTTATTTCTGTTTGCCTGAAGTTGTGAAATGGAGTTTAAAAGCAAAATGACTGATTTAATTTCTCTAGCTCAGGAACTATCACAGTTGTTTGGTTTTTTTTTTTTTTTTAAAGCCTTATTTCTTCAGTGCACATGAATAAGAATGATTGAGAAGTCTTCATACAGGTGGATGTGCAAAATAAAGAAAATGTAAATGTTGCATCAGACATGGATTTATAAAGACTGATTGAAATTGCTGTTGCATAAGCAAGTCATATTAACAATTATTACTATAGGGTCTCATTTGCACTTTCTCTGTTCATAGGGAACATTTCTTCCTTGAATGGATCTGCTGCCTTGCTAAACCATTAACATTTGTCAGATGGTGAGACTAGACTCCTAACAACTTGCAGATGACATTCAGCCATAGCAAACCCTCTTTGGTTGTTGACAGTTTGCCTAATAATTGTGTATACTGCTGACATTTAGACAAGAAAATGTCTGTGAAATGTGTGTTCTTACAGAAAGTAGCTGAAGCTCATCTTAAACTTTTTGAGGCTTGGGTTTTGGTGGGGTCTTTGTGTGTACATACATATTCTTTGTAGTTTGCCTGCAAACTGTCACAGGCAGAAAGATTATGCTCTACCCAGTTCCTCAAAAATATAAAAAGTGTTGATGTATAAGTTAATTTTAAAACTGAATTTTCAGAAGAATATAATGTTTTGCCTCATTTTCTGTTTGCAAATTGTATTTGCTAAGATATTGTTCTAATAATATTATTCAGCTTTCTTCTCAATGTTATTTCTGCAAATAACTCCTTCTTGTAAACAATTAATTTGAAACTTTTTGGCTATATGAAATTTAAGCCTGTTTGATTGGAAAGATTACATACATTTCTGTTTCCAGATTAGGATGGTTCTAAATCAAAAGTCTACAGCATTTGTTTAAAATCCATTGTTTCAAAATACATTTCGGCTAGTAACTTCTTGCTTGCACTTTTGAGTAGAAAAAAGTCTGCAAATATATCAGGCTCACTTAAAAAGTCCAACTAATTAGGGGAAATATTTACTCAAAATTTGCACTGAGATTTATTACAAGAAAATGTCCTCCACTTAAAAAATGAAATGGCAAATATTAAGAAGGAGGATACCTTTTCCTCAATTTTCAGACATTTAATTTTTTTAATGAGTAATTTTAGTAATTTCTATTGTTCTGTAAATTCCATAAGAACAATTTCTTTAGGCTCAATTTTTATAAAGTGCGGATTGTTGCAAAAAAGAGTAGCAATTTATTTTCCTCCACAAAATACGTTGATGTCCACATAAAATAATTGACTATATAGTCAGACACAGATTTATTATCTAGCAATGATCAAATATTTACTGATTAATATTTTGTCATTTTATCTCAAGATGCTTTGTAAATTGTTCCTATGAAAGGTGTTTTTGATATTCCACAGTAAAGTTTTTAACGTTTCTTTATTGCTATGTTTAAAGCTTACTTAACTTTACTGAAACTTATTTTTTTCTTTGTAGCTTTTTTCCCCTGAACTAATAATTCTAAATTTCTGCTTTATCTGGATGCTCAACCTGTAATTGATCTTTTTTTTTCCTGTTTACTCAGGAAAATTTACTCAGATAATTTTTTACTTTTAACTATTTATAGCTTGATTAACATAGAAATCCTAAAGCATAAGCTAGGAAACTGACTTAAAAATATCAGTTTAGCATTAAAGGCCCTTGTGAACTTCAGAAAAACAGACTAATTCACAGAGAATTTCAGTTACACAGGTTTCTCAACAAAGTTTTCAAATTTCTCTTCATGTTGTGTAAAATTCCTACTATCCTTCTACTTCTGCACTAAACATCTATGTCTCGGTGTAAAAAAAAAAAATCAACAAATTACTTCAGGACTGAGTAATGTTTTAAGAAGAAAATGAATAAGTTAAAATCAATGCTATTTAAGATGTGATTATTTGCCATGCAATCCAGGATACATTTTCTTAAATTCAATACAGCCTACTGTAGAAACAAATTGCTTGGAAGAAAATGTTAGAATCTGCTTTTCTAAGTGTGAGATGACAAAGTAGATTTCAAGATTGTGTGTCGTTGCCACAATGTTCTGGCTTTTGGGCAGCTACAGAGTAGGAACATAGTTAGGAAAGGATTGGAAATCAGATGACTGAAACTTGACTAACAGATTGCCTGAGGAGTGGACAAACTGTCAGCGTGGTGGCTGCCAGATATGCCACCCCCAAGGGTTAGGTCCACAACACAGATAAGGAAAAACAAGGAAAAAACCTTCTGTAACCTAAAAAGATAATTGTAGCTTCCAGCTGTGCAAATGATTAATTTACCCTAAAGGTCTGTGATTTTATTGCAAATGAATGTAGCCATTATGCATTATTGAATAAAGGAAGAGAATTTTGACTATTTTTGACTATATTAACTGCAAGCAAGGAACAACCTGCAAGTGTAGATGTATATCTCCTGTTTGAGTGACTGATTTGGTCTACGTGGAAGCTGGAATGATATCTAAGATGGTGGCTGGCAAAGGTCTTGCTGTTTTAAAAAGTTTCATGTGCAGGTCTGGTTGTGGCTTTAGAAATGGTTTAATAAACATGTAATAGTGAGAAGAAGATAGCATAAGTGTCCTTTTATTTTTTTGACATATGGTAACAGAGCAGCAAATTAAGTACCACAATAACATTCAAATGAGGATGTAAAAGGAAGAGTAACATTAATCGGCCAGCAGTGATCAACTACAACAGGTTTGGAAGGAAAGAAAACACCGAGGAAAAAAACCCAAGGAACAGCTAGAAATAAACCAAACACTTTGAATGACTTGTGAGTTATCAGGGTAATGGATACAAATTATTTGTAGTAACTATTAACTTATCCTTCCAAAAATTTGTGGGATCAAATCTCCTTGTGGGTCATTCCATAGATTTTTCTCAGCTCATGTTCGCTGTCATCTCCAAACATAAGCCAAAGTACAAATCGTGTATAAATATTCAGGAACTTATCCCAAAGGCTGATGCTGCTTTTGCACCCCACTTCCCCGTCACAGCAGCTGTGGTCTTCCGGTGTTCCATAACACGCAATTAAATCTTAGACAATAGAGACCAGATAAAGGAAAGGCAGGAAGGGGTTACCTGTAAGGAATGTCAGCACCTTTGTTGCCACCTTTGTGGCAACCATTTGAGATCCAGGAAAGGTTTAGACTGTGTTAAAATTACATTAAAGGAGAGTATGTAGAGTTGGATACTAGCAAAATGTAACCAGGTTTCTCAGGTGCTCTAAGCTGTAAAACATCTCCTCTGTTAACTGAATGCCCCTAAGAGCCACTGGAGACTGTGTTTACATGTAAAGTGTTAAACAAATGAATTGTTTTCATTCCTGTGGAGAAACTTTCCATTTTGGAACAGGACAACTTACTCGCAAGTGCATTGACTTGTCTTCAGCAAAGACATTGGTTCATGTTCCCAAGTATACATCTGTTAGCGCCCCATTGGTTGCTCATGTATATACTGCAATGGGACACACTTTTTATACTGGCTTCTTAGATTTTGAAGACCTCTTAAAATTATGATACAAGTTTGTCAACTACAGGTGGAAATAATTTTCTTTTCCAATGCTTACCAGCTGTTGGCTCAACACAAAAAAGAGATTTCTACTCAGTGGTTGGACTTTCTTGCTGTCTGTACAAAACATCATTAGGCATGAAACTCAGCCTGGCAACAAATAAGCTGAAGAAAAGCATATGCTGGGATTTAATGTCCTGTATTTAAACAACTAACAAATTTGTTAATCACATTCCACCATTAATATTATCTTTTTGATACTTTTATCCTTTATTAAGGTTTGATTCTTTTACAGAGGAGTAATTTGTACGTCATATCAGTGGGGTTATGTTGGTGTCAGTAATTATAAATGTGGCATGACAAAAATGTCTCATTCTGTTCTCTTGCTTGCAAATATTGGATAGGTGTTACTGAGAAGCGCTTAGAAGGAAAATCGAAATGCAAACCAGAGACAATAAAAGCCACAACCACATGCACATATCTATGTCTGTGGAGAAGGGAAAAAAAAAGGGGAAACCTTAGTTTTATAGATTTATTTAATGGCAGGTGCCAAGACATTGATATCAAGTTGCTAGTAGAAATTTGCAGGTGTTGTGCTTCCAGTGATTCATTACACAGGAAACAGTGGGTGGTTGGAGAATGACATAACTGGTGATATTCTGGAGAAGGCTGAGCAGCTGCTACAGTAGAAGTAGCAGCTTTAGTAGATCAAATCTTTAGCTATACCTGATAATTTTGTTCATCTTTGTGTTTGACATTTGAGCTAATATTGTCACAGCAGACTTGAAGGAAGCACTTGAAGCCCTTGCCTGTAATTATGCTAGGGCAGAATCATATCAAGCTGGATCAGTGATTTGCCACTGGAAATATGTTATTTTCAGATAAAATGTTGCAGCACCTTTAACAAATATTTGCATAAGAAATGTAGGTTGCAAAGGATGAGAGAGCAGTGTCTAAACATCCTGAGCTGCTCTGTATGGGACAGATACAGGCCTTTCTACTCTGACATGAAGATCTTGGATCAGGGGAACACTGAAGCACTGTATGAAAAATTAAACTAGCATTTTTGCTTTACTCTGTACTCAATCCTAATCTTAGCTGAAGGTCTGGTCAAAGAATAGGTTAATGCTCAGGTGACCACTGAGGTGTCCAGCCTGCAACATAGCCTGTCTGGCCCAGGCACACCCTGATTTTACTAGCTGCTGTCCATCTGGACCCAGCCCCCTTATCCCCAGCAGTGGAAATACCCAGGTTGCCTATGTTGATACTGTTCCTAGGCTCTATTCCTAGAGCATCAGCTCCTGCCTCTTCTAAATTTACCATTGACTTTAACACAGCAGCAAATCAAATTTGAGCAACAAATACGAATGCAGGCATCTGGCCTGCATAATGCCACTGTTAAAACTTACCCTGGTACCTGCTCTATCCCACCTCTCTGTCAGTGCCACTGTAACCACAACTTTATCACTTTATCCCTAATCATGGCTTTGCTGAGCAACCCTCTTTAGTCTCTGGAGTGAAGGTAGCTTATGCAGCCTGATGGTTCCTTTACTCCCTTTCACTTTATTCAGCTTTAGCTACTTTTATAGCTTTTCGTGGTTAAACTATAACCTCACTTGGTGATCCCTGTGAGCTGTTAAACTTCATACTTCTAGATTCATAACTTTGCCCCTGGATCTTCTCTCACCCATCCTCTTCCCCCCAACATGTCCCCTGGGACCCATCTTGACGAGGGTTTTAGCGCCAGCGGCTTTCAGCTACTGTGTTCCCCTCTAGATTCACTCCTAATCCCTGATTGTCTGTCCCTCAAGTGCCCATGCTCTTTTCAGCTCTAACCTCAGCTAAGCTTTATGTGAGAGCCCCATTCCTAAACATAACCACTTGATTCCCAGACCTAAATCACACATGTTGTCCCTTTCAAATTCAGTCCAAACTCTTACTCATCCACCATACATAATCTCAGCCTGTCCCTGAATTTGGTCCAATCACTATCAGCACTATTTTTAAAAATAGCCATTTGGTACCCTCTGATGTCAGATGCGGTCTGAGTGTTACTCTCCTTTATGACTGCAGTCCTATATATGCTTCTGAATTCCAATACTATGTATTTCATCTGTACACATATAGACATACAGGCAGAAGGGATTAAAATTTGCTGAAAAATGGTATGTGCACCAAAACAGGACTAATAGTGTTTGGTGTTAAAGAAGCAAAGATAAACAGTAACTTCATAATCTGAAATCCCTTTGTGACAATAACAGTGGTTAGTATTTTTTTCCCCCTTGATTTTAAATTGTAAGCCTAAACACACAGGGAAATCTTAAAATCAATTTTCAATTTATAGCACACAAATTGCAAGATACTTCATATTTGCATTGAAGCCATCTGTTCTTCAAGGGTAATTTTTAAGTGATTTTAGTTTCATCTGCTTTTACTTTAAGAAGAGACTATAAACCATATCCCCATTAGATATACTTTTAAAATAAGAAAGATTCAATAGACCTTTACAAAATAATTGAGTCATGTTCATAGTGAAATATTATGTTTATTCAATGAATTTTTGTCTTGAAATTCTTACATTAGCAGGAATATACATTACTGTATTATACAGCAATGGATGATAACCTTGGATTTCGGGTAATTAGTAATAATCTCATGAGAACTTTATATATTTTCTTATAATCATGATTATGAATAATCTGTCTTGTGGTTGATATATAATCTATTTAACTTCAGGTTGCATTTATTGAGTCATTTAACATCTCATAGACAAATCATGACTATCCATTAATTAAATGGAAAACACACAGGTGTAAATCAGGTCTTTAGTTTGGAGGAAACCTTGATAGGAACATAAAAATACATAAAATTTCTCAATTAGGAAAAATCAGTTGTCCAACTGTATTTCTATAAATATTTAAATGAAGAAGTTCATAGATAAAGGGAAATGGGGAAATACTTTTTAAAACATACTTTTGCATCAGAAATTGAACTGGATAAATTAGGCTGGTGAATTAGGTAATAAAGACACTGACTTCCAATTTTGTGTCAGTGGTTTGAATCTGTTCATTAGCAGATTTCATATACCTCTCTGATAGAAAACTACAACTGCATAGTTCAGGAATATTTCATAAAAAGTCACTTTAAAAATCTTCATTTTCACAATATTTAGGTGAAACTTGCTTTTCAAAGAGAAAGTTTATTAGTAACATATGTATATTGTACACATTTTAATTGAGCTTTCTTATCCTTCTCGTCCCTTCCGAAGTAAGGGAAAAAATCCTCACTTGTTTGCTTTTCAGTTTGAGCTTTCTTGGAATAAAGGTTACTATTTGTTTTTGTGTGGTTTTCTTTGTGTTAGTCTGTGGCGCCACCAAAAATTATGAAGTAAAATTATATCTGTCTGTCCTTACAGGGCAAAGGAGCCGTGTTACCTCAGCAAGAAGAAAGTATTTGAAAAAATTGGAAAGATGTGTCTGTATATAATACGATGCTTTCTTGTTTGAGTTGAGACAAAATTGTTCTGCATTTGGGAAATAAGTGCTTGTCACCCTTCTGAGGCAGTCAGTCTTGTACTCATTATTAAATGGGAATTAGATTTACATTAAATACACAATTTCATCTCCAAAGTTTCTTATAATTTGCATCTTAGACATCATAAATTCTTCTAATCCACAACCAGTGCTGTGGATTTATGCTGACTATTTGTTGCCGGCTGTTGCTTACAGATCAGTAGAGGGTCTTAAACCTTAAAATATTTTTATTACATGTATTGAGATATTTATTGGTTGCATCTAGATGAGATAACCAAGATCATCGTCCCATAATATTAGTCCACTAGTGGATTGAAAGGCACATAATCTAAATAGTGGAGCATTGCAGACACAGATTAAGTGATTTACACAACAGATATGGGGCCCTGGAACTTGAGGGCCAGGCAGATGAGGATGTAGACGAAGGTCCATCCAGGAGGTTGCCTAGGGTGAGGCAGTCAGCCCCTCGCATTATGACTGCCTCTGCTAAGAAAAAAAGGAGGGTAATTGTCATAGGCGATTCCATTCTGAGGGGAACAGAGGGCCCTATATGCTGACCGGACCTGTCCCACAGGGAAGTCTGCTGCCTCCCTGGGGCCCGGGTCAGAGACATTACTAGGAAGCTCCCTGGTCTGGTACGGTCTACCGACTCCTACCCACTGTTGGTTATACAGGCTGGCAGTGATGAGGTTCCAGAGAGAAGTCCTGCAGTGATCAAAAGGGACTTCAGGGCACTGGGGTGACTGGTTGAAGGATCAGGAGCACAGGTAGTGTTTTCCTCAATCCCTACAACGGCAGGGAAAAATACTGAAAGGAAGAGGAAAACACACTTGATCAACACGTGGCTCAGGGGCTGGTGCCATCGGAGGAATTTTGGCTTTTTTGATCATGCGGAGGTTTACATGGCATCGGGCCTGCTGGTGACAGATGGAGTCCAGCTGTCTCACAGGCGAAAAGGATCATCGCTCATGAATTGGCAGGGCTCATTGAGAGGGCTTTAAACTAGGTTC
>NW_008825114.1:15634804-15660426 GCF_000699105.1 Pygoscelis adeliae
GGCAGTGTGCCCAGGTGGCCAAGAAGGCCAGTGGCATCCTGGCTTGTATCAGAACTAGTGTGGCCAGCAGGAGTAGGGAAGTGATTGTGCCCCTGTACTCGGCACTGGTGAGGCCGCACCTCAAATACTGTGTTCAGTTTTGGGCTCCTCACTACAAGAAGGACGTTAAGGTGTTAGAGCATGTCCGGAGAAGGGCAACGAGGCTGGTGAGGGGCCTGGAGTACAAGTCTTATGAGGAGCGGCTGAGGGAGCTGGGGTTGTTTAGCCTGGAGAAAAGGAGGCTGAGGGGAGACCTCGTCGCTCTGTACAACTACCTGAAAGGAGGTTGTAGTGAGGTGGGTGTTGGTCTCTTCTCCCAAGTAACTGGCGAAAGGACGAGAGGAAATGGTCTCAAGTTGCGCCAGGGGAGGTTTAGATTGGATGTGAGGAAAAATGTCTTTACTGAACGAGTGGTTAAACATTGGAACAGAACAACCCAGGGAAGTGGCTGAGTCACCACTGAGGTATTGAAAAGACATGTAGATGAGGCACTTAGGGACATGGTTTATTGGGCACGGTGGTGTTGGGGTGTTGGGTTGACGGTTGGACTCGATGATCTTAGAGGTCTCTTCCAACCTTAATGATTCTATTGTGGAAGGGTGGTTAATACAGCAGGGGCACGATCTAGTGCCTCTGAGCAAACCATGTTTTTGAGCAGCAAAGGAACGCTGAGCAACCCATGTTTTTGAGCAGTAAATGTTTTTGAGCAGTAAAGGTATGCGCTGATAAAGACGCTGAGCAACCCATGTTTTTGAGCAGCAAAGGAATGCACTGATAAAGACTGTTGACGACCTTGACTGCCTCTCACTGAAGGAGCATCGCCAGCGGATAAACAACAGATGCGGAACAACAACCGGGATGGGGAGGAGGCAGGGGTCGGTGTGGCCGTCAGCCTCCAATGAGGAAGGAGTTGGGGGCGCGTGAACAGTTGTTATGAAGCGCGTGAACAGTTGTTATGAAGCGCGCTCCGAGCATGTGAACGACTGTGGTTAGCCAATTATAAGTTGTTATGAAGTGCATGTCCGAGTGCGTGAACAACTGCAGTTAACCAATTGTGGGTTGTTATGAAGCTTGTGTCTGTGGCACATAACTATATAAACCCTGTTGTAAGTCTAAATAAAGGAGGATGACCATACCCATATTGGGATCTATCATTACTCCGGATTCGCGACTCCCGCTCCGCCGCCGGCAAAGATCCGGGAAAACTCCGACATTCTATGATTCTATGCTTTCTTTAAAACACATGAGATTTGTGACACCTCAGAACTGAACGCAAACTCTTCAGTCCTAGACCCAAGTAATGACTCCTATCATTCTTTGTTTTTCATGACTCAGAATATCATTCTTTGTTTTTCTTTAATTCTAAGAGAAACAATTTAAACTTATTAAACAGTTTAAATTGGATATGTGGGACAAGTAAAAATGAAAAAGTGGGACTGCTACAACACTTTTAATGTTATTACACCCTAAACCTGCTGAAGGAGCATTGGTACCACTGGTTGAAATCTTCTTTTTCTTTATGAAGGCATTGATTATTCTTATCTGAACCATATGTCTTGAATAAGAGCTGCCCGCACTTATAATCAGACACCTGTGCCTTCAAGATATGCAAAGCTGATGAATGATCAGACATAGTAAATATTTGAGTTAGGGCTTTCTAGTTAGGGCACCTATCTAACTAGTATCAAGAGAAAATAGACTTTTTTTCCTCCAATCTTCTGGTGAGTTTAGTTTTTCCACTGACTCTCCATCCAACATAGTAACTGCAACAGCCACAAAATTTTACCAGGATTTAAGAAGTCAATTTGTTATTGATTATGCTGAATAAAATGTATAACTCTCATTACAGTAAGGGAAAGATGTAAAAAGCCACAAGGAAATAAAATGTGGAGCTGTACTATTTCACTTGAAAACTGATTTTTGGGCTTGCTGAATTTAATTTTACTTTATACAAATCCCACAGATCTAGAAAAATTTTCATTTATCTGCCTAGAAGCAATAACATTTGATGCAATTATCCTAAAGGTTTATTTGCTCTCATATTCTGAATCCAAATCATCTCCAGACCTTAGCTGCATTTGGCCTTTTCCAGTGCCAATACGTACAGCAAGAAATGTCTCAGAATGATAATGATTTGAAGTGAGCCAGGACTGAGCAATTCTTTCTTCTGTGACCTCTTGTGCTTCCTTTCAGGGAGTGTTCAATACAGCAAAACGTAATTGCGTGAAGTGTATGGTTCATATCCAGACTTCACAAAGGACAGAAGTTACAGTAATGGGTGATGCCCGAAGTGATATAGTGCAAGGAAGTAAGTGTACATGGAAGGTCTATGAACAGGTGTTAACATGGATATGAATATATAACTGGTTGGCAGTTTACTGCTTGCTGGCTGTGAGGAGGAGGCTTCTGAATGTTTCTTTTAATACATGGTTGAAGAGTCACTGGTGCAGCAGCAATCAGAGGAATAACAATCAATAGTTAACAGGTCAGAGTGAGTAAAAAATCTCTAAAATGGCATAAATTCAGCAGTGTGGAATAATGTAAGATTTTGAATTTGGAGAGATTTCTGCCATATATTATTGAAAATAACAAACTGCTACTTGAAGATAAAGTGATGTGGTTGCAATTACATGAGTATGTGGTGCAATAGAGTGAAAAGGCTGTTGATCGGTTAGATGTAATTCTAGGACAGTGGGGGAAAAGAATGCCTTTGTGAACTGACAAAAACATGAATTTTTAGTTCTAAAGGAGGCAAAAAAAATTGGATGTTGTTTGTATTTAATGAAAATGAAGGTTGAGCTAATCTAAAGTGCAAATGAACATTCTGAGCAAAACATGATTTATTACTGGAGGTAAAAGGTCAGAAGACCCTTGTGCAAAGGCCATACCTGAAACATCAAGATATATGTGTTTGTATAATTTGATTATTTAGAAATGAAAGAAACATCAACATACTAAAACAGGGAAGAAGAGGCATGATTGTCATGCATGCAGCAAACTTCAGACTCAGATTAAATATCGAAGTAATATATTCAAACAGTAAGGTAGAAAGGAGAAAACCCAAGAGCCAACAGCAAGAGTTTCAGAAAACATCTCTGACTTATAAGGAATGTATAGTTAAAATAATGATAAAATAAGTTTAAAATAAGTTAAACAGTTCACTGTTGTTAAAAAAGAAATACCCATTTTCCCTGTTCCTCACCATGCATTTCCAAGACTGTGCTCCAGTGATAAGTGGTCTAGTGATTCAAGATCAAGCCCAATGATTCTGAGGTCCTTTTACTGTTGGGTTGGTGGATATAGTCATCCCAGTGAAGGATCCAGCACACACCAGGACTGCTACAAGTTGTCAAGGACAGCTCAAGGGGTGGCTGGAGGAAAGAAGGAGGCAGAATACAGAGGGAGTAGAACAGGCCTTTCCCAGCAGCAGCACACTGTTAGGTGAGCTCAGCTGCTTATGCAACTGCACCTTTATGCTAAAGTTTCACATTACAGCTGGGCTGATCAGACAGCTAACAGCCACAGAGAGAGGCTGTCCTGCAGCAGGTGATGAGGGGCTGGAAACAGGATTGTCCTTTTGGGCAGCAAGTTAGCTGTTGTGTATTGCCACTGTTTTACAGTGAGCAATGCATCCTTCCCCATCTGTTATGCCCTATATTAATTTGTACACAGACAATCATACCTGATGGGAACTTTAAGTGGCATAAATGTATGTTGCTAATTTCTGTTGCTTTATGGTGTGTGGTCAAAACTGTAATGAATGACGTTTGGAGTTACAATGGACCTGGATTGACTGACATGTAGCACCCTTTTCCTGAACACACTGTAGCAGACATAGTAGAAGGATCTCATGCATCCTCCAAGGGCTGTGAACCTTAGCCCAGAAATTAAGTGCAATTGTGGTGGTGAAGTCTAGAAAAATGTATAATGTTGTGTCATGTTTAGTGGGATGTATGAGGTTGTTGACAATCCTTGTCACAGCTCCTCAGCCTATACAGTATGAAGTTTTTGAAGAATTATTTTTTTGGCTTGGAGGAAGCAAAAATGTCTACCTGTCACTTCAATGTTTCTTTGCCAACATAATTCTGTTCAAATGTGCCCTATTGGAAGAGAGCTATGCTTTCTAAATATATGTCACTGGGGTATGTGTGAAACTGTTCTAACAGGAGAGCATTATCTGCCAGCATTTGCTGCATCTGTACTTGGGTCTACTGGGCAAGAACAGCTTCAACAGAAGTTCAGGAGAGACAGGGCTCGTGCTGTTTTTGCAGTGTTAAATGGATTTTGAAGGGTGCTGTACAAAATAGGAAGGTAGAAGGAGGAGGTGATGTGGGAGAAAGAATGGCTACTTCTGATAAAACAGAGTTTTGTAGAGCTGAAGTAATAATTTCATTGTCCTTTCTAATTAAACCAAGTATGTGTAATCAAAGAGCAGAAATTTAGTTCAGTTCCATGATTTTAGGGAGCTGGAAGCTTGGTGTGACACTATCTATTTACGCATTCACATTCTACACTTGAAAGCTGTAATTCCTAAAAAAGTTTAAGTTTTGGTTGCTATGAAAAAATGGTATGTTTTTATTTTTCCTTTATTTTCCTTTGTAAAGACTATCCTCCTGTTGTTTGGATCTCAATTGTTTTCATTATAAGCCTGTTATTGCTTTGCCAGCCTTTCTGGGGAAACAGAGAAAGGGTTATTCTAGGTCCCATCACAAGCTGGGCTATTCAGCAATGAAATAAAGTCTTTAAATGATCAGCATTTGATCAGTTATATAACTCCTGTTTTCTATATTCATGCAATTTAATTTGGAATGCGGTTTACAAAATACCAAATGACCATTTGTTCTTGAAGGCCAGTAGAGACCATCAGTAACAGTTTCTGATGTTTTATGTGGGTTTTCTTTCTAACTCTGTAGGAAAACAATCAAGTTGATGCTTTCCTGCCTTAGTTTTAATTGCTAATAAATCACTCTGTGTGCACATCATGCTGTCCAGCACACATCAATTATCATCTGCTCTCTTCTTCAGGAGATGGCTAGAGGTGCCTCTGCCTTAAAAAAACAATGTTCTCTTGATCTTTAAGACTGATTCTGAGGAAAGATGTTCTAATGAATCTGTCAGCACCTGGCTGTCTTGGATATTCTAGGTACATGCTGATTTCCCCTTCAGTGCAAAATGTCTTCAGCTATGACCTTTTAATTATGTGTTAATGTGACCAGGAAAGCACAGCCTGAGAAAAAAGAAAAAGCAACACATTTTAAAAACATTTTTTTAGTTGAGCCTGGTATAGGCTGTGTAGCTTCTACAGCCTAGGAACTCAGTGATTTTTGGATCTTTGTATTTCATACATTTTTGCAGGAGGCTTTAGTATTACATTCCCTGAAACAGTGATTTGTTAACAAAATTAAGTTCCTTGGATCTTTCTTCCTTATGTCTTTCTTGAAACAATTTTCAGAGTCTGTGGGTCCAAACATATTTACAACTAAAGTAAATAATTTTATACTATCTCAGTCTCCTTGGATGGCTAAGGTTATTTCCCAGTACTTTGCCAATAACTGGAGTCATTATGACTTTTAGCTCCTATTATGTCAGAACACAAATTTCAAACACACTTCAGTGGGGCATGATGCATTGATGCATTGAGTGGTTGTCTTCTTAACTCTCAACGTACAACTTAGGATGTCTGCAATTTAGGATCTTGGGAGAGGGCCTTCCCAATTACTCTCTGGAACACCCAGATATTTGTGCACTTAAGTGTCTAGGTTTGACACTGTTCTCACATTGGACATGTTATTTTATAATACAAACACAATTTAATAGAAATATAATTTAATATAAATATAAAGATAATGTAATAATATAATTTACAATAATATAATTACAAAGATGTTTATAATAATTTTTGATAAGTGTTGCAATATTAAGGGGCAATATACTTAGGCATAATGAAATTGGCAAAGAAATTATGTGGCCAGTTGTTATTTCATTTGTGCTGATTTTATTTTTATAGAGTGTTTTAGGTTTCCCTTACAAGCCAGAATTAGGGCATTTGTTTCAAATGTTATCTATAAGACCATCCCTTAAGAGATGTGGCTAGATAGTGTGCTTATATTGTACCTCTGTGCAGGGGTTTGTTACCTGGTACTTATATCTTATGGTTCTTTGCTGAAGTGTTTGATATTGTCTCAATATTTTCAGTGCACAAACACTTATGACGTGGTTCACTATTAGCTGAAGTGAATGTCACCCTTCAGTGATCACTGAATTATGGGCCATAAGCAAATCAGATTGGATTACCACAAAGATATGAGAGGACAAGACAGTAACTTGAAGTTCTTCAGCTAACTTTTCATGTGATATTGCTAGTAATAAGGTACACAGCTAAGGAATCAACTGATAAGGGTCCCAAGCTGCACTCTTTTTTTTTTCCCCACTGTAACCTACCTGAAAAATTCTGGAAAAGCATGGTTTATCAGGAAGTTGTGAACAAACTTACTGATGAGAAAGGGATGGCAGGACTTCAGAATTTCAGATTTCTGCCTGTATGCTGGTGGAATTAGGCTTGGATGGACAAACTTTCTCTTAAACCATCCTGACCTTCATTTTCTCTCTTCCGAACTCTGGCATATTCTCCAAGTTTTTTATGCCTAGTAAGTACTCCTGTTATTCCTATAGTCCTTCAGTGTTGTACTTTTATAGCTCTTGGCTTCCCAGCCACTCCTTTTCTGACCACCTGATCACCTGATGTCTGCTTGGGAGAGATGGGGTCCACCTCACTAAGGGGCTGCAAAGTTATTTTTACCAGTAGGATGGCTAACCTAGTAAGGAGGGCTTTTAAACTAGGAATGACATGAGAGGGAGACAGTTACCAGCAGCCCTGTGAAGGAGTGATAGACAGGGTTGATGACCAAAGGGCCTGGGATGATGGGACAGGAAGGGCTTGAAAAATCAACAATGTACCCTTGATGGAAGAGGATCAGGTCAGGGAATACTTCTGCAAACTGGACATACCTAAATCCATTGGCCCTGATGGGATGCACCCCTGAGTGCTGAGGGATCTTGCTGATGCCATTGTAAGGCCACTCTTGATAATCTTTGATCTGTCATGCTGACTCAGAAAAGTGCCTAAAGACTGAAGGAAAGAAAAAGTCACCCCCATCTTCAAGAGAGGAAGAAGGAGAACCAAGAAAACTACAGGCTGGTCAGCCTCACCTTAATTCCCAAGAAGGTAATGGAGCAGCTGATTTTAGAAACCATTTCTAGGCACATTAAGGACAAGAAAATCATCCGGAGAAGTCAGGATGGCTTCACCAAAGGGAAGTCAAGTGGATTGAAACCTGGCTGAATGGCTGGACACAGAGAGTGGTGATCAGTGGCACATATTCCAGTCAGAGGCCAGTAACTAGCAGCGTACCCTAGGGGTAGGTTAATGAAGATGTTTAACCTCTTCATTAATGATCTGGATGATGGGGCAGAGTGTACCCTTAGCAAGTCTGACAGTGGCAAATGTATCCTTGGCAGATGACACTAAACTGGTGGCTCATACACCAGAGGGTTGTGCTGCCATTGAGAGGGACCTTGACAGGTTGGAAAAATGGCATGATGGGAACCTCATGAAGTTCAGTAAGGAGAATTGCAAAGTCCTGCACCTGGGGAGGAACAGGCCCATGCACCAATGTATGCTGGGGGCCGCCCAGCTGGAAAGCAGCTTAGCAGGAAAGGCCCTGAGGGTCATCATGGACACCAAGTTGAACATGAGCCAGTGATGTGCCTTTGCAGCAAAGAAGGCTAATGGTATCCTGGTCTGCATTAGGAGGAGTGTTGCTAGTGGATCAAGGGAGGTGATCCTTCCCCTCTACCTTGGCAATGGTGAGGCCACACCTGGAGTGCTTGCTGTGTTCAGTTCTGGGCTCCCCAGTACAAAAGACATGGACATACTGGTGAGAGTACAGTGAAGGGCCACTAAGATGATGAAGGGACTGGAGTATCTCACATAGGAGAAAAAGGCTGAGGGAGCTGGGTCTGTTCAGCCTAGAGAAGAGAAAGCTCAGGAGGGATTTATCAATGTGTACAAATACCGGAACAGAGGCTGTAAAGAAGGCAGAGCCAAGCTCTTTTCAGTGCTGCCCAGTGAGAGGACCAAAGACAATGATCACAAACTGAAACATGGGAGGTTCCCTCTCAACATCAGGAAGCACTTTTTTTACTGTGAGGTTGACTGAGCAGTGGCACAGATTGCCCATAGAGGTGGTGGAGCCTCTATTCAAAGCCATCTGGATATGGTCTTAGGCAAATGTCTCTAGATGGCCCTGCTTGAGCAGAGGGGTTGGACAAGATGACCTCCAAAGGTTCCTTCCAACCTCAACTATTCTGTGATTCTGTGACCCTAAATTCTTTTCTCTGCTTTCCTCAGGTGAGGACTTTCATGCTGACTTATCATCTTCATTTCCCCCCCAGATCCTGTTCTAATTTCCTTTCTGATTTTTCTTATCCAAATTGATGCATTAGCTCCCTTTACTCATACTGTGTAGGTTCACTTTGGTCTTTTCTCATTGCTACATGTATTTCTCCCTGTACACCTGGCTAACTATTCTGTCTTTCTGATCCTTGTCTATTCAATTTTTTGTCTGCTATCACAGTAGTTCGCATTCACAGGACACCACAATTCCAAACCTAGCCCTGCCTCCTCTTGTCAGTTCATTTCCTACCTCTTTCTCCCTTACTCCCCTTCTAGTATCTCAGATCTGATTTCCTTCCCCAGACCTAGACCCAGCATATGCATGCCAAACTTAGTTTCTTTTCCTTTCTTTTGTTAACCAGACTACTTGCTCTAGCCTATTATTATTCTAAGCCTTGAATAGCCAGCCTCTGTACCCCCACATTCAAATCATCAAATCTTTTTCTAGGGTTTGAATTTCAAATGAGACCACTGACCAGCTCATTTTTTCTTAGTTTATGTGGTTGGATGGCAAGTCAGGCATTTGCATAGTCTGGATCATGCCTGTTGCAGATAGAATCTAATTTCTAAGCATCTAAAATCTAGGCATCTGGGAAATTTACTTCTAAACTGATGTTAATAAATTCTGCTAATAAATTTTCAGGGGAAGAGGAATATAGCCCTCTCTAACACAAGGGCTATCAACATACCTCACTCTAGCATAAAAAGTCTGTTGAGTTTTCAGTGAAAGCCTTAACCTTTTTCTAGAAAATGACCAAGGTATTTTGGTTAGTATTTTTCATAATCCAGCCCCTGATGGAGATGTCATATGAAAGGTGTTATGAATAGTTTGACAAACTTATAAGCTATTGAAAATAGGTTTGTTAACGGGAAGTGCTTGGAATTGTTAATGACAGGCCATACCAACATTCCCTCCTATAATTGCAAGTTCTACCATTATAAATGGATTAAAGCTGCCTCATGTATTATTTTTCTTTGTCAGGGCCTCCTGTAGACTAATTTTTATCAATAAAACTGTTATTATGAGATGAGGTACTCTTTATTATTTACACAGATGATTGCTTACACACATACAGCAGTAACTGTACATGTACCATAATTGTTCATGTACTTTTACAATAATTGTCTTATTTGTGTACTTTATTTAAATAGCAGTTGTTGACAGCTGAATTATTCGTTCTGAACTTATCAACAACTGATACCTTTTGTTGCCAGCTACTGCTATAATGCACTGTAAGAACGGCATGTGAGTTGGGAGCAGCATTTCCTGAAGTGACCAGCAGCTAGAGAAATCCCTCGTTTTACTATCAGCTTGGGCCTTATTATTTATATCTCCCTGTGGAGCCTGGAAACAGCTACTGCAGAAAATGCTACTAAACTTTTACCACTGGAAGATTTCATTATCAGATATCAGCTTTTCTAATTCATTTTTTTCATCGCTTCTTCCGTCAGCTGTACACCATTTTCTTGTATGGTTTTGCTGTCTTCTCCATATAAAGTGGCAGCCTCTTCAAGCCAGGCATGTACTTTTAAAATAGGATGATGTAAAATTTCCTGTGATGAGCAACAATCTGGGCTGCATTCCTTCTGAAGTGCACAAAAGCTTCATTCTACACATTTTAGATGTAAGCTTCTTTCTCTAGATGTGTATATGAATGCTAAATTTTAGCCATTTGCATTTACTTATTTTAAGAGGGCAAGGACTATAAGGTTAGACAAGAATGTCAAATTATTAGTTATATAATTTTTTTTGCTTTACCATTTATGTAAAGCATTCATGGACCCGGTCTGGCTCTTGGTGAAGTTGTTGGGAAGTTGTGCTAGTAACAGAGATTATCTCATTTGTTTTAATGCTTGGGAGAGAAAGGTCACCATGAATATGCAATCTGCACACAGTGCAGTAAGAACATATATGCATATGTCAAAGAAGCCAAGCTATTGAAGTCAACAAATATGACAGTGTTTTGATAGGGGATTCAGCAGAATAAAAGATGATCTTGTAAAAAGATCACACATTAAGAAATCTAGCTTTTTGCCTCCACAGCCCAAAAAATTGTAAAAAAAAAAAAGGAGGGACCACTTTAAGATTACTTCTTCTATTTCTATCCCCACTGCCTTCTCTCCTCACTCTCCCCACCCCCATTTACTGAGGAATAGCCAAAAAAAAAAAAAAAAAAAAAAAAAAAAAAAATTAACCTTATAGAATGAAACTGAAGTTTCATGCTGGAGTGAATTTGTTACTGGGTTCACTGCTGGGTTCACTGCTATCCTGGCAGCTCCCTGGTACTTAGACTACATTAATTATGGGCAAGACTGGAAGAAATACTACAGCATCGAACCCCTTAACTTCCCCGGTTTGTTACTTTTTTTTATATGCATGTTCTGTGCATGAAAGTCTTTGGTTCATAGTAAGGTGTAAATGGAAAGAATAAGGCTATTTAGAGTGGTCATGCAATCACTATGATCAGATACACTGTAATCAAAGGACTTTAATGTCAGTTAGAACTCTGGAAAATTCTCAAAGAAAAAGAAAATACAACTTTCCACTTCTCACAGGGAAAAGCATTACCTTCCTCAAGCATCTGGCACTGGTGTTTGCGTGAGACAGGATGCTGGACTAGGTGGACAGATGCATCATGCATTAGGGGCAGAGTTGTGCAAAATGGCTGTTGGCAGACAGACATTGAATTCATGTTAGCAAACTTCTAGAGCATTTCATTCATTCGTCTTTCAAAGCACTTTAAGTCACTCCACAGCTTGTAAACAAGAGAAATATGTTGAATACTGATGGAGACAAGTAAGAATTGATTGGTTAAGAAGGGCACGTAGATTGTTCATATTTAGAATGAGCTGTGGACCTACTTACTCTTTTATTTATTGAAAGCTTAATTTAAAGAAGCAATTTATTTGGTGCTACTTACATGATCACCATTAAACAATCCTAAAGTTGTTTTTTTATTTTTTTAATTTTTATTTTTTGTACAAATATAATTACCGTTACAGTTGGCTAGGAAGTATTTAATGTTCTAAAATGTCAATTAAAGTTAGAAATTTTTTGTTATTATTATTTTCCTTTCTCTACATTTAGTTGTTTTCTATATAAGTACAGAAAAGTCTGACGAGTAGCAGAGCCATATCTAACAGATACTTTTATTCTGAACACTTATTTTGTTAGTGCGAACAGTATGCTAGTGGTATACATAGCAGTTAGGTGGAAGGCTCTGTCCTGGAACTCATCCTTAAATGGTGTAAAAATCACATCAGAACTGTAAAGAATGGATGGAAACACAGAAGTGTTTTGTTGATATGTCAAAAATGATACAGTGATATGGACATTTAGACAAGCGACTTGTTTCTAAGGTTCATATGTGAACTCACACAAAGACTTTAATATTCTGATTTCTGCTCCATCTCTTTCTGTTTGATTCTGCCTGGTAACAATAACTCATTTATTACTTCTTTTGTGGTGTACAGATCACCTTAGAACGATTATTATAATTTACATTGTTAAAGTATCCAATGCGTGTTGAATGTTTTGAAAATGTATAGTAGAGACATACTTCAAAAATTCCCCCAAAATGGTAAGGGAAAAAATATGATTAGGTAGGATTAAATGAAAGGAAATTGCAATCTGTAGCACAGAATTAATGAATTTCTAGTCTTTTCCTTCCTTCATTCTTTACCCCTGTTTCAAATATTCTGACCTTTCTTTTTGGAACAACCATGATTCAAGTTTCATCTCTTTCTCTCTCTCCACCTGGCCTTTTTAAAAAGTGGCTACACGGCCTGAGAAGTAAATGATTAAGCACTGTCAGAAGTTTCAAATCTCCTGTCTCATTTTGCTGTTCCTTGTATTGCTGAGGAGTAAGAAAGGCAAGGTCATTCACTGTTTATCTCCCTTTTCTGGAATAATTTTTTTTAACTCATTAAAAAGAAATGTATATAACATACTTATGTAAGTAAAAATAGGTTGTATTTTTTTGTTGGTACAGATGTGATGAGAAGAAAACAGTGTTTTACGATGCATAAAATACGGACAATGAGAGAAAAAGTGAAAACAAGAGGTTGCGTTTTGGTTTCTTGCTAGCTGTATATAGGAATGGATGCATTTCCTCTAACTTCAGGCATCTACAACATAGATGTTGATATCTAGTTTGTTTTCTAGACTCCCTTAGTAAACAATGAGAAAAACAGGCTCTTTCAGGGTGCAATTCATCTCATTTTAAGGGTGATAACTAAAACAGGTTGGATGAATTGTGCAATTTAGAAGTACCTGTTTCTCTGTATTGACTAGAAATTGAGGCAAACAAGTTAGCATAGATATCAGTGTCTAGAAGTCAGATGAGATATACCTCACTTCTGATGACTAATGAAAGAGCAGATGATGCCAAAGAATGGTCTCAGTTTTGTTAATGTGATGATGTTCTACCCTATTGCTTCTGGAGGTGTTATTTTGCCATAGACAAAAGGTTATTTTTATTAAATATTGCCCTTGAAAATTCCTGCAGAGGCTCAAAACAACTGAAATCTGTTCTTCTTGAGCCCTCTTTATTTCTCCATCTCTTTCACTTCTCTTGGTGATGGTTTATCTTGTCTGACTTTCCTGCTTTTCATTCCTGTTATATTTTGGTCTTTGTGTACTTAAGAAAAGTTAAGACTTTTGTTTTTCTCTAGACTATAATTTACATTTTAAATGTTTTTAAGCATTTAAAATTGTATTCTAAAGTTCCCAGTATTTTAAATTATGTCCTAAAAGAAGTGGAAGGAGATAGCAAATGTGGAAAAAAAAAATGTTTTATTGCATTTTTACTGGTTTTCAACAGGTTCTACCAAATGTCATATTTACTACCTGAGTGGGCAGGTCCTCCTTCAAGACCTAGCCTGTGGCAGTATGCCCATAGGAAGCCTTGCATAATGCTAAATCTTTCCCCTAAGCCCACATGAAAGTGTTTAATTCCCTCTGAGCTCAATACACACTTCACAAGAAGAACACAGGATAGAATAGGATTTTAAGCAAAAGCTAGCTAGGAAGCAAGAAGAATCTCAGTTTGCAGAGTGCTGAGCCTATTTCTGTTACTTCATTTAAATTCTTCTTCCTTTTGAAGTAACATGCAAACAACATTAACAGTCTACAAATGAAATCAATTAAGAAGTTACGAGTGAGACTTGAGCTGTTTACAAAACTAAGGGGCTGTGAGGTGCCAGAGAGAAGTCTAGTTGTCTGCTTGAAGGTTATGCTATCACTCTGCTAATAAAAAATAAATAAATTATACAATGTCTGCAAAATAACAATTAAAGAAAGAAGGGGGAACCCATATTAAACATTAGAAGACAGTTTTGATTTCCTGTTGGGATGCAGATTAATATTTATTAGTATAAGTTTAGATACTGAAAGGTCTTTTTAATCAAGGTGAGAGGCAATTTTCATTAGATGATCTTTAAAAATGGATAAATATGCATGAACAAATTAAATATCCAAGTCATAGCAAAATTCTAATGAGGATCAAAAAATATATCACTCTGTAATCCACCAAAGGAAATAACATTGCTTTTCCCCTCAGTTGAAGAGACTGCTATTGTGATGAAGTAAAAAAAATGAAGGAACTGGATTTTTTTTTTGTCATTAGAAAGAAAGAAGAAATTTTTGAGGAATAACTTATGTGGTCAATGGACCATTGCACTGGTAAGCGTTGTTTGTAAGCATTATTTGTGCTTACTCACTGCATTTCAGTTCCATCCACAGTGAAAGCATTTTCCTTCTCATTTTAACCAACTGCTTTGAGGTGCTATTGCTGACAGTACATGTCAGAGGGCTCCTAATTTACCCTTGGAGCAAAGCTTTGCAAGCCACTGGCTTTGCACTAAGAATAAATTTGACCGGTTATATGGGAGCATATCATAAGTTATAATAAGTAGCCCATTACAATGAAGTGGTCAAGCAAAACCTTAGAGCTCAAGATCTTTGTTGCATGTCATGGAACTTGTCTGATGGTTTGTGAAGAGAACTGCATCATACTCCAAACAGATATTTTGACACTATCTGTTTCTCTAAATTCCACAGTTTAAAATGACCTGGTGAAAGTTTGGAGGTTACACATTGTACATTAATTGATAGGAGGATGATCTGGAATCCAGATTTCATACATTATACAGTAACATTATTACACTATGCTACTGCCAGTCTTGAACTGTAGTGCATTATCATGTGTAATGTTGTAGGTCACCTCATTACACCTTGGTGAGACATAGTTTCAATGTGATATTAATTAGAGACTAAATTTTTTGATCCTCCCTGTTTATAAGGGAGGGGGAAGGAGTATAATAAAGTTTCTGACTGTGGAAGATTTGTTTTGCTGCACGTGATAGGTTGAGTGTCACTTCTGGGAAGAAGGGATGAGTAAGTTTGTTTTAAGGTTGGCACGGCATGTCTGCAGCATCCTGCCTTGTCTTCAGCTCCAGAGTTTCAAGACTCTGAGTGCATCTGAAGTAGGCTAATCAAAAGTAGTAGAGTCAGGGCAAAGTCTGCTGTTAGATCACAAAAGCAGTGTAGTGAAAAGACAAACAACTTATTAAGAAGAAAAATAAATAGGGAAATAAGACTTTTCAAACTGAGGAAACTGTGGGAAAGAAACCACAAACAAACCATGTGCAGGTGGCGATCTTACCGCTTCTGCTAAGGGGGGCTGAGGAAGAGAGGAAGAACTGTGCCTTAATTACCTATTCTGTTTTGTTCACAGGTGTCCATGGGATCTGAGCACAGCAGCTCCTGTCTCACTTTTAATTTGGGCTAACCACAACTCCTTTAGAAGGCTTCCCATATGTGCTTAGTTGTCAGCTATAATAATAATAATAGACATGAATCCAGCTGCTGAAAGTGAAATCAAAATGAAAATTCAGAGCATTACCTGACTGTTTACCTAACTTCTGAAATACTTCTTTTTCTTCCCTTCCCATCCTCCTTGCCCTCCTGCTGATCTAGGACAAGTTCTGGGAAGAGGTGGGGGAAAGCATAACTGCTATAGCTGGTTCAAGTACAAAATCTTGACTGATTGAATCCCTCGATAGATCCAGCCTCTTCTGTTCGGGACAGCGAGCAGAAGCGGCTCACAGACTGTTCCTGTGACACCTGAACTGAAGCACAGAAGCCTGCTGAGGGCCATAATTTCCTGCCTCGACTGAGTGCCTGCTCATGCTGGAGAACAGTGTTGTGCATCGTGCAGCTGCCTTGTAGGGCTTTCAGAAACACTGACACCATGGCCAGGCAATATTTCTGAAATTGTTTGTGGAGAGAATTAAATGACGATTAAATGAAAGTCAGTTGGTCTTGTAGCCTTTACTATATTTTTTCTTTCTTTAAAAAAGAAGCTAAGTAGTCTAGTCTTCTCTTTTGGGAGCACTTATAAATGCATTTCTCAGAAAGGATGCTGGCAGTAGAAACAGAATTGTTCATTATTGAAGGCATATTTTATCCTCCTTAGAAAACAGCTGTGTGGGTTGTTTTCGTTCTTGTTTTGTAAATGAGTCATTTTGACTTTATATTTATCAGAAGAAGCCTTGGAAGTTGTATTTTATATCAAAGAAAAGAATTTTGGAATATTCATATCTTGAAGAAAAGAGAAGGGGAGATAATTTTTGTGTTTCAGTGAACTAAAGCCTTCATTAAGAATGTGGCTTTGTATGTGGATAATGAATTCTGGGGAGAAAAAAAAAAAAAAAAAAAAATCCCCAGAGATTTAGTTTAAGAAAAGACCTTCTTCTTTCTTTAGCACCAATACCACTCACCCAATTTTTTTTTAGGTTGTGATGGACCTTCCTAGCACATCACACTTTCTGGTGAGCCAGTAGCTCATTTATATCACTGTTATCAGCATTTGTTTTATGGAACTTGTTCGTTTTTTTTCCCCCACAAGAATATGTCTTTATTTGCATTTGCAGTTCTTGAACTTTGGCACTTATATTACATAAAATATTACATAAATACATCAAAGGTATGTATGATGCAAACTAAAGCAATAGAATATAACAAAGATGGGTATACTTTAAGGCCAAATTTTGTACCTAAACTATTAGTGTCTAGTAAATCTTCTCTGAAACAACAACTATGCCTGATTGTTATGAAACACAAACTCAGATAATCCCTTCCTTAGAAGAAAAAAAGCTGTTATAGTTGTCTCTTTACATCTGTGTGCAAAAGACAGTCTTCGCATACAAATCCTGGAATCTCAGTTATCGGAACATGGACCAGATGACGGGATGTCAAAGCATTGCAGTATTCAGCTTTTCATGTCAAGTGACTTTTTGACACTGTAGATGTTACATGCCTGCATAAACCTGATGAAACTCTATATGACATCACATAACCATACATTACATGTGAATTAAAGATTCTTGATTTGAAATGTACATTGCTGGGGCAATGGGAGGCACCATTTTCCTAATCATCAGTCATCTTTGACACAAGGCTATTAAGATACATAGGGCAGAGTAAAGAATTAGATAGGGTTTAATGTCTTTCAACACAGAGTGGCTGGGTAGAAATGCTTAAATGGAATCTAACCTCTTCCAAATGTGTTGTGGCACCATAAAATTCAGTCTAAATCATGGCCAGACTCTTCACTGTTACTGGCATGCAATATAGGACAACACAGAAGAGGAAGGCAGATCAATGCCTGAAATTCACATTAAGGTGTTTTAGTCCATGCAAAGGACAATGAAAAACAAAAAGCAGAATCTGTAACAAACAATGCACAGCTCAGGGAATATAGCCTAACTAGTGAAAACATGTATATGTCGTCACCAATTAGACCTTGTAAGATGAATGAAGAAAAACATATACCCCACTGTTAAAAGTAAGATGAGGGGAATTAGCAGTGTAAAGCAACTTGACCCTGAAATGAACCTATCTGATGATTATATAATTTTGGTCTAGATTCTTAAATTGTGTGTGTGTGGGGGGTTGTTGTTGTTTTGTGGTTGTGTTGTTTTTTTTTTTTTTTTTTTTTTTTTTTAATATCCTGCTCTACACTCTGAATCTGACGTGACAAAGTAAGGTTACGAGAAAGTTGCATGTTTTTCTTTTTTCACATCAGGAAGAGAAAATAGAAAACTCAACAGTCTTTTCTCACTACTTGAAAACTCAGGTCACAATTCTGGGTAGGAGAAGGCTACCAGAAGAAGGCTAATGATTGACTGGCAGTGCTGGAAAAATGAAGTGAAAATTTGCATCCAACAAAACTGTTCAAGCCAAAATTAAATGAGACATAACCTATGACATGATAGCCTGTTCAAGCCAGAATGAAATGATATGTATCCTGTGGCATGACAGAAATACATACACATTTCCTATTATATTCTAGTCCACGTTTTGGACATTGACTACAGTTTATAAAAATATCTTCTAACTGAAACTGAGCACGTTAGGAAAGGTACATTTGTTTTAAAAGAGGTGGAGCTTCCTATTTCCTATGTTTGCAGGAACACTATTATCTAACATTTAGGCAGACTCTCCACACCCTGATCGTTAATTTTTGGTTATTCTCTGATAAAATTTTCAGTGTTTATTTTACACTTTAAAAAAAAAGCTACAGTCTATAGAGCCCATTTTTTTTTTTACCATTAAAATGATTCATTTGGACAGTCTCATTGACTGTGCATACTACAGAATTGAAGATGAATTCTTGCATCATAAATCTGCATTTGACTATGTGCTTCAGCTGTTGAGAATATGGCTATAAATTAGTGCAAGTTATGTTTACAAAACATGAAACCATTTGTGTAGACAACTTGAGACTCTAAATATGTCATTTGTGGTTGTTAGGAGTAAAGATAACTTCTGAGTTGTCAACTCCAAGGAACATATATGGAACTTAAAAAGGAAAGAGAAAGGAAAATGGGAGTTTTTGCTTTCTTCACTTCAGAAACGAATTTGGTTTTAATTTTTCGTAAGAATGTTTGGAGTATTCCACCTGGCCTTCTGGAGCAGGCAGTGATTCATGCACATGTGCATTTCGGAATACTAGATCACTGGGGTTATGAAGTAATCCAGAGGCTGTTGTCTTAAACCAGGACAAACCCACTAACCTCCTTAGAACCATAGTAGTTTCCATTAGCTGTGTTTATTTTGCTCTGTTTACTGATAAATAGTGAAAAAAAGTTGGAAGGAGGAAAAAAGTAATTCTAAAATCTTTAAAATATTCAGTATACACTGTTGCTATTAATTATAATATTCAGTTGTCCTTTCCAGGTATCAAAAAAAACAAAGAGGGATAATGTAGGGCAGTAAATGGCCTATAAATTAATCCTAAACTGAAATTATGCCATATTGTGCAGATTGTTCATATAGCATCTGACATTCAAAACTTTTCTTGATGTCAATCACAGAAGACCTGTTTGCCCTTTTTTAGGAAATTGATGTTACTTTGAAGTGACATTCTCTGCTCAGTATGCATTTGAATGCAAGTGCCACTGGAATTAACTAAATTAGCTAAATTCTGATCCATCTTTGCTGTTGTATGTCTGACATAACTATATCATCCTTACTTATTTGTATGCAAGTGAAACAGAATTTTCGCTATAACCAGAAATGCTACTTAGATAGTCTGGGCCACACACGTCTATTCTACTAAAGAAAAAATGGACTTTTGTGATGATATAAAAAACTGCTTAAATTCCTTTTGAGAACTGGATCAATTCTAAACACTCATGAGTCCTGTAAAGTTTAACTAAATAATTCTGTGTGTTCTGGCTGGGTAGTAAAAATTTATACCATTTTATACCTGCTGATGATAAATATCTGATTTATTTTTTTAACTTGCAGACCTAATTTTTAACATGTAACTTTCAATGCCACCAATCCAGAAGGCTCAAGTATACCTTGATCATACCTCAAGTATACCAAACTAGCCATGTTTCCAGGTGATCTTCTAAATTCTGTGGGGTTAGCTGGCTGGTGGTTATATCACTGAAGTCTTATTCTTCAAAATATGTTAAAATATCTCTATGAAATGAAATGCCTGCTAAATAAGTACAGTAGATTGGGAAATAAATTAATATTTTTCTATACTCTAATTGTCAGATCATTTTATATCATCCAGATAATTTTTGAAGGATTGTTTCCTGCATTCATACAGTTAGCTAATGAGGACTCTTCCTGGCTCTATTCAGAAATTAAATACTTCTGTTGTCTTACTATATGCTTCCCCTTAATGTGCATGGATATTATAGCAGAAATTGCAAATTTACGTTAAAACATGTTTTTATAGGTTTTTGCTGCTTTGCACTTTGTGAGTTTTTCTGAGGGGGGATTGTTTGCTTGGTTGGGGGGTTTTGGGGGTTTAGGGGTTTTTTGTTTGTTTTTTCTTCCCCACACAAGTGCAAAGTAAACACAGGCTGGATGAAAACTGTGACTATAAAACTGCATCTGTTATATAACACTAAATGGTCTCCCTAGAAAATTTTGAACACCTTGGAGAACCTACAAGGAAATTTTGCTATATTTAACTACTTGTTGGAAAAAAAACATACATACAACATATGTACAAATTCATCTACATTAATGACATGTAAACTGCTTAAGTAGGTACGAGTCATAAATGTGAATGATACCAACTTTTATCTCTAACAGGTAAAGATTTAAGGAAGCAAATTAGCAGGTTACTAAACAGAGACTTCTCTATCTGACTGCTTTTTCTTAGGTAATGTAGTATTTCCAATTTATTTTGCTGTGCTTATAAATAATGTGTTGGAAAAATAAGTAGCTAAACAAATTGGAACTTGACAGGCTTTTTTGTGAAAAACACTATAGACGTTATGGTTGGAGGAAAGTTGCTATGGAAGCTAATACTATTATGGATTTCTACCCGTTTTTTAATTTACAGGAGGAAATTTCTGAACAACAAATGCCACTTAGGACTAAATGGAAGAGATTTAACAGATTATGTAGATGAACCTTTTTCCAACTTCAGAGATTTCACCATGCTAGAAAATTGTATTGTAGTTTTTGAAAGAAGTACAAGCAATGATTCTAGACCATGCCTTTCAATGTGTTAATATATATTGACAATATGGAGATGAGCCAGAGAAATAAATTTAATTGAGGAGCTGACATCAATAAAAGACATATTTCACATAGCAATCTGAATTCAAACCCTGAATTTGGAATTGCCTATCATCATGTTGAGCCCAGCTTGCAAACTGTTCCATAGAGAAAAATTCTTCTTGAAAAGGAAATATAAAGAAAAGATCTTCCTATCAGATAAATAAGCCTCCTTCAGTGTGCCTATTTCTCTATGTAACATCAGGTCAGGTGTTTCTATGATGTATACAGGAGTAATTAAGATGGAAAAAAAATATTTTACTGTTCTATTAAGCTATAAACAAATACTTCATGTAAAGTTTATTTTAAACACTAGATAACTTAAGTCAAAATACCACATATACTAAATGGAGACCTCAGACTTTTTGCAGCAGTAAAAATTATAAGCAGTAAAGCTAATATATGCCTCCTACCTTTGTGATTGTGAACACATATCAGGCAGCATTTGCACTGGTGGCATATGTGCATGGGTGTATTTAATGTGTATGCCTGTTCTTCAGAAGAAAAGAAAGAAACTAAAGAAACACTACATTGTTAGTGGAATACAGTCACTGTTGCTGAATGAATGAAATAAAGAAAGCAGATTCCAACTTCTCCAAAGAATGCCGCAACCACAAACCAAGCAGGGTGTTGACACATCATAAAATTGGTACTGGAAATGTATTTTTGTTGATTGAGCAGGCCCCAAAAGAAAAACCTTCATGAATGTGCATACCACAATGAAACTATAAATTTAAAATAAATACAATAAGTTGTAAAAGCAGCTATCTTGGGATGTCTCTGCCACTGATTACATATCTCTGCTAAAGTAGTCACAGAAGCCTTGGAAATATTTTAATGGCTTTGACAGGGAAGTATTTGGAATGAAGCTAAACAGCTCATTTTTGCAGCACTAATCTTAAATACAATCATGGAAAAACAAACATGCAGTTTGAGCTTTGACTGTACTACAGCAATACAGGTTGGATCAGTCATTGAGATCTGCTCTTAGAAATGTTATTTTGTCATTGATCATGGTCTGTTTTCCAGGAATTTAATGTCTTTTTCCTCCCAAAGTAAGTTTACTTATCCAAATACTGAATAACGCCATTGATTCTAATCTGAAGCTCTGACTTTTGGGTCTTCTTAAACAGGCAGCTTGCTTTAGATATTAACCACTGGAGATATCAGATTTCATATGTTATGCAAGCGCTGTCTAAACTGTAGCAGATTTAATGTAACTAGTGGTTACCGTTAACTTACCTTGAGTAGCCAACATTCATTAGTTCCCTAAACATTGATTACAAATAATATTTAGTGTCTAACATTGGATAAAGTCTTAGTACCAATGAAGTCAGTGGGATTATGCCATGAAATCCATTTTTTTTTCCAAACTGTTAGCATGTCTACTGTATAAAACAGACCATTATAAATGGAGAGGGATTTTTGGTTTTTTTAGTCAACTGTTAAGATTCAGGAGCTGGTTCAAAATATTTGTGGGCTGGCGCTGAGCTGCCTACACCATCTTGTGATTCATCATTGCAGTATTACCATGTTCAAAACGTTGCCTTCAAATTCATTATTCTGTACTCTCTTTGTGTTAAGCATGTGTCATCTTCTTCAGGTGATGCAGCACTTTCAGAGAAAGCAATTAATCACTGAGGACTGCTAGGCGATTCAAAGATGTCTATGGGGAGACAGTATCAAAGACACTGCAAGCTCTAAAATTAACATCAAAGTTATTATATCCAAAAGAAAGACTTGTACCTACCACTACTTTCACAGCTGCAAACCTTTTCATTTAGAACATTTTGTGTATCTCATGACTATGTTGGTCACAGCTTTTCTGAAAGTTTGTTTGTTTTTCCCCATGGAAGCAAGTGGTTATGAACAGGAGATTAAAAAAAAAAAAAGTCATTTAAGCGTGTATATCTGTTGAAGTCTGGTTGGATGTGACCCAGAAGCTGCTGGGTAATGGGTTTTTGAGCCTATGCCACAATTGTAACTCATCACCAGTATGTTATGCAAGACTGCAAATAATGGTTCCATTTGACGAATTATAGAATTATCCAACCTTGCCATCACTAACTAAATTTCTAATTCAAAATGCTACAATGAATGGAAGCCCAGATGTGCAGGCTTACTATTGTCAGTCAAATATCATCTGGGACTATTTATCAGAGCAAAAAGAAGAGAATATCAAAAATAATTTTTGGACAGTTGTCAAATTTCATTCTTTTGATTCTTTCATATGCCATAGTTAAACACAAGCTCTAAAAAGTTCTTTACTCAGAAAAATAAAACTGATTACGGATCTTGTGACTGTGAATACAATTTTAATGATTGCATAAAAGATTAAACCCAGAAAAGATCTTTGTTTCACAACAACAGAAAAAAAACCCCAACAACCACCTCCTCTCTCTGCATCCCGTTTTTTAGCTTGACACTGCCACATAAGTTGTCTTGTTTGTTCAAATTCTTACTGTTTTGTACCTCTGTAGAGACATTTTGCTTTCATAGTAACAACTCATCTTTAAGACAGTCTAGAAAAGTTCTTGAATAGTTGGGTGTGTAGAAAAGTTGAGCTATTTTCACAGCACACTCTCTGTTTTGCAGGTGGAGAGGAGGCTCAGTAAGGTTCTCAGGTCAATAGATACTTAAAATAATTGATTCTGACTTTTGCTGTTAAGAGAGAGTCAGAGAGATGATGATACAAAATACCGAAAGAAAGGGTAATTTGGGATTCCTCCAGAGGAATAAAAATGAGAAAAGGGTCTGGATTCAGGCAGATATATGTCTGAATAGGACCCAAAATTTGAGTTCAGTATTTCAGTGCTGCATGGACAAAATCTTACAGGTGGTTGTAGTAGATGAAAGGAAAGATTAAAATTAAGAACAAGATAAAGGACAAATGGTTAGAGTGTCTGATTCTTAAGATTTTGCTGCAGAATTGAATATACAATGTTAGTAGTTACTCCTTTTTCCTGGGAGCTATATCCAGAAGATCTGCATTTACCACCACATACCAGTTATTTGTATCTTCCTATTTTCACTTTAAACATGATTTGAAGTACTGTGTTATGTCCTTAGTGGGTGACACCTGTTGTGTTGAGATGTGATATTGATGTGAAAAATTTCTTAGAGAGTTCTTTCATTTTCAGCAAAACATTTGTGCAGTATGCAAAACAAAGGCATTTCATTGAAGTTAGCAAAAGCATGCAGGTTTAGAAGACTTCTTTCAATCACATTCACAATAATAATATTCTCTTTGGAGGCTGAAGAGAGTGGCTAGCTTCATGCTATGCTGTGTTGGGTAAATTATTCTACTTCCATTACTTTAATCACAAAATATTTATCTGACACAGTGTGAAAGACTCACATGCAAAAAAGAAGAAAGGTGGAAACTGGTTCTTTATTTTCACCATACAATATTTCTGAGTGTTTTTGATTAAAAAAAAAAATTGTTTGCTGTTATGATGCTCTGATAGCAAATTGCTTGCATGCTGAAGTAACAAGTAAACTGCACAATCATTTCTTCTGACTCTATGCAGCCGACACACACACACAAAAGATTTAAAAAAATCATCAGTGCAGAACACTGTTGAATGCCAATAAAAAGTGATTAATTATCCACAGGGAAGATTTTCAAAATCACTAAGGTACCCAGGAGAAGTAATTGAAATGCAAGTTAATGGCACTTGTATTGCTAAATCTCTTGGGTTGTTTTGAATGTTCAGCTGCTACATGAATATATTAGAAATAATGTTATTGGAATGCTTGGAAAGATCTGTTTGTTTTCCAGTTCTTCCTCTGATGCTCAATGATTCTTGTGGTCAACATTTGCCTTCCAAAAATGTGTACACTTTAAAAGTCATTAAAGTCAGTTTATTGTTTTGCCTTGCTATTCCTTAATCAACCTGCAGATCTAATTTTCTGAACATATGTTGACATTATCCATAGGAGATAGTATTTTTTTTTCTGATGAGCTTCTGAGTTCTGTTTATCTTGGCTGGAATCTTTGCCATGAAGAGAGATTTTTCTTGTCAAATTTGATATTCTTTATGAAATGCTGCTCAAGATGAGTATCTCAAGGCTAGAAATTCAGCCATCAAGTCTGTATCTCCTTAAAACAAGGAAGAGTTTCAAACCCAGTATCTCAAGTTTGTGAGAAGATTAGTCTTGGGTACAGCTAGACTGTTTCTCTAACTAGGCAATATGATATGACTTCTAAGCATATTCTGTTGGAGCTCTCAGCTTCCAGGAAACCTGATACTGTTGTCTTATTTGATGCTTGTTAGGTTTATGGTTTTAAATGTTTTATTAGTTTTTACATTTGCCAATGGCTCTACTTGTAAAATACTCAAGCTATGTATTTGGCTTGTATCAGGGAACTCTGGGGATAATAAAAGCGGTACTCGCTTCCTGTTTTCATAACCTTGATGATTTTGGCCTACAATGCTGTGTAGGAAGAATTTCAGTGATGCAGTCTAGTTGCCTAGTGCTGTATTAGTATTAGTCTGAAGTCATGTCAGGTGGCCTAAGTCACTTTAGTGATGAATGGTCCCCCTTGCTTTGCTTGTAATTCCTAAGGGATTAGTAATTTCCATCTATATGATACCTTATATTTAATTTCTATTGTTTCAACTAGTCTTTATGGTCATTGATTGTAAACTTTCATGACTTCTGTCTTTGGTAGGAAAATGCCACTTAGTTGAATTCTGTTTTTTTTGGTGGTTGTTTTTTTCTCTTGAGACTATGCCACATGTTTTGAAAAATATTTGGGCAGGAAAGTTTTTCATAAGACAAAATTTCATGTGGGGAGAGATTTGGTTCAAGAAAAGTCAATACTGAAATATGAACCACGACTCACCTCTTGAGTGTCTGATTTAGATGTTTAATCAGACTTCCCAAACATTTTCTAAGTGGCCTGACGATTATGTTACAAGATAGACTTGGTCTGTCTAGCCATCTGAGTATTTAACATTTTAAGGACTAGACCTGGTCCAACAGGAAACATAGAGATAGACTGCTATACTTCCTTTTTTTTTATTGGTG
>NW_008825114.1:15660501-15665981 GCF_000699105.1 Pygoscelis adeliae
CCCTTTATTTCTTCTCAGTTAGATGTGTTTTGAAACATATAAACAAGTGTCTGGTGTGGCTGATTTTTCTGACTGCACCCTTTTGCCATTACTGGCTGTTAGAATATTCCTGTGTCTGTGTGTTGTGTATGTTCATTTCCAGAATTACTTCTTCTCTGATGATGAAGAGTAGTCAGCATTCAAAAGTTGATAGAAAGCAAATTCACTTTCCTTAGGATACTGGGCACATGCAAGCCTGGTAATTCCTTTTTAACACACTTTGTGTTAGAAGGGGTCTGTCTGAAATCTGACTTCACTAAGCAATCATGGAATGGGATACTGACAACACTACAGCATTATATTTATAATTCCTAAATCTCTGGAATTTGACATAGACAGCATAGTGGAAAGCACATAATTAAAATAGTTTCATTTGACTTTATTGGCTTTGTTAGGCACTTGTAGACCATTTAATGAAGTTTGTGCAATTCAGTTTTTATGAAATATACTTTGTCACAGTATACTACATAAAATACATATTTTAATAGAAGTAGAAAAATAAAATTTAAGAGTAAAGTATAGAAAACCGTTTCTTGTTGACAGCTTTGTTAGTGTAATGACTAGAATTAAAATTTGCTGTCAAACAGTCCTTCAAACAGCCTGCCTTAGTAAATCAATGCAAGATCATGTAATGGTCTAATCTCATTGTTGACTAAGCAGTGATCATGATTTTAACATATACTGTAGTAATGATCCAATAACGCAGCAATATGTGTTTTTTACATTTTTTTTGTTCAATATAATGAGATGCAGTGAAGCTTCCTTTTGGTTTATATAAAGATTTCACTGGCAATCATAGGACATATAATTAAAAAGGAATATCAAAGGAATGAAGTTTCTGTATGCCAGGTGTAATCTTAGCTATGAGTCCTCAAACAAAGACAGAATGAAACTTTGAAAATTATACACCAAAAATAGAAATTCATTGAAGACTAGAGACTCAATCTGATGCTGTGTGTCATTATGTTTCTGTTTTTTTCTTCCCCTTATAATGCCTTAGTAATGTGAAATAATCATGCTGAGGCACAGTTTCTCCCCACACCCTGAAAGAGCACATGGTTCTGTCACCCACTCTCTGTGTGAGGCTGTGATTAGCTATTGATAATTAACAAAGCATCTTTCAGGTGTTTTCTAGGTTTACTACTTGCCTTATGCATATAGGGGAAACATTCTAGACAAACAGGTTGTTGAATGTATACATGCAATGCCTGCCTATGAAATGGCTGCTCTTTTGGATGAGCAGAGACCCAGGTTTTTCAGAGCTCAAAGCAGAACCTACTTCAGTTTGAGATAAAGACTCTACGGCTGAGCACTGTAAAAGAACATGTTGCCTAAAAGCTAGCATGTAAGGTAATGCAGCTTTTAATGCATTACATTTACACTTTCATTTGCAAAAGGCATGCTTGAAAAAGGAAGGCTATTAATATTACAAAACCAAGTACTTACCAATAAGGAGATATTAGCCAACAACTTGTTTAACAACAATATAATGATCTTGGATTCTTAATTACACTGTCAGATACTGTATTTTCTGCTAAACTCCTGCATCACGAGAAAAATGTTCAATATTTACTTTGATCACAATTATTCACTATGTGGCTTTATTTATTTGTTGCACATCATATGAATCCTGAACTTTATTAATTCCCTTGTTTGTTTTTTTTCCAGGGCACTTATCAGCATAGTCTCTGATTACTTAACAAACATTAATGGACTCATCTTCCCAGTTCTCCTTTGAAAGTGAAACTGGTAGGTCTCTGTGGTGGGTTGACCCTGGCTGGATGCCAGATGTCCACCAAAGCCACTCTATCATTCCCCTTCTCAGCTGGACAGGGGACAGAAAATATAACTAAAGGCCCATGGGTCAAGATAAGGACAGGGAGAAATCACTCACCCATTACTGCCACGGGCAAAACAGACTCGACTTGGGAAAAAAAATAATTTAATTTATTACAAATCAAATCAGGGTAGGATAATGAGAAATAAAACCAATTCTTAAAAGCACCTTCCCCCCACCCACCTTTCTTCCTGGGCTCAACTTTACTTCCGAATTCTCTACCTCCTCCTCCTGAACAGTGCAGGGGGACAGGGAATGGGGGTTACAGTCAGTTCATCACATGTTATTTCTGCTGCTCCTTCCTCCTCAGGGGGAGGAATCCTCACACTCTTCCCCTGCTCCAGCTTGGGATCCCTCCCACAGGAGACAGTTCTCCATGAACTTCTCCAATGTGAGTCCTTCTCATGGGCTACAGCTCTTCATGAACTTGTCCTCTCTGGGTCCCTTCCATGGGGTGCAGTCCTTCAGGAACAGACTGCTCCAGTGTGGGTCCCCCATGAGGTAACAAGTCCTGCCAGCAAACCTGCTCCAGCGTGGGCTTCTCTCTCCACAGGTCCACAGGTCCTGCCAGGAGCCTGCTCCAGCATGGCCTTCCCATGGGGTCACAGCCTCCTTCGGGTGCATCCACCTGCTCTGGCATGGGGTCCTCCATGGGCTGCAGGGGGACAGCCTGCCCCACCATGTTCTTCACCACTGGCTGCAAGAAAATCTCTGTTCTGGTGCCTGAAGCACCTCCTCCCTCTCCTTCTTCACTTGACCGTGGTGTCTGCAGAGTTGTTTCTCTCACATATTCTTACTCCTCTCTCTGGCTGCAGTTGCCATTGTACGGGTTTTTTTTCCCCTTCTTAAATATGTTATCACAGAGGTGCTACCACCGTTGCTGATTGACTGGCTTGGCCTTGGCCAGCAGCAGGTCCATCTTGGAGCCAGATGGCACTGGGTCTATTGGACATAGGGGAAGTTTCTGGCATCTTCTCACAGAAGCCACCCCTGTAAACCCCCTTCTACCAAAACCTTGCCATGCAAACCCACTACAGTCTCAATTTTTGCAGACGGAGAATTCTTGCCCAGTGAGAGAAAAGGTAACATTTTCAAGCTGTGAGGAATGCCTGACACTTCAATGTTGGGTACCAAATCCAAGGCCTTTCTCTTAGGTCTGTGCTAAATTTTAAGTAATTTTTAAAGCTGGGCATGTGGGTAATGTGAGCACGCTCTAAGGCGATGGAGTGCTCTGAGGGCTTTCTAGCTAAAAGAGAAAGCTAAGGCCATTTTTAAGAGGGGTTCAGTACTGCTTATTTTAAGGGTGAATGGAATTTCTTTGAAACCCACATTTGAATTAAGTTCAGAAAGCTCACAAGGAGATGGACATAGAAAGTAAGGTCTGTAAAATAATCCAATCATGTCTATTGCATCATTGTATGTAGTTGGCATCAAGTGATAGATCTTGTGGCCAACATGAAAGAAGAAGAATGTTTTCCATTACCTGTGTTCTGTCAAATAATACAAATAATGGTAAAGAAATTTAGTAAAAAAAAAAATGGGCTTTTAATAGCTCTTGCTGTGTTAGTATGCATGTATACACACAACTAAAGTAGAGTAAATGTTAAACAAATACCTTTAACTTCACTAATTTTCACTATGCTACACATCTGATTTAACCTTTTTCTAAAGTAATTTTTCTGAGTAATTTTTGGGGTCCCTGAAATAATTCTCACACTGGAGTGTTTTCCATACTTTTATTTTGAAAGTTCACCTCATACAATGCTTATCTGTAAGCCTAGGGAACCTCTTTTCAATTACTGCTACTTGCTTCAAACTTCCTGCTTTCAGATAGTAAATATCTCTGTTCCCTCACTTCTTTTTACAAGACATTTTTTTCAGAATGATAAAAATTCTGTTTATAAAAGTAGCAAGATTTTTTTTTCTTCTCTTTAAAATATCGCCAGTATTTTTTTCAGAATACAGTGGCTGTGAATAATCATGGTTATTTATCTAGCTGTAAGTCCAACAGTGAAGCTAGACTTTTGATGTTTGTAAGAGTGGTTAAGTTTATGTAACCGAAGACCTGGTAACATTTTAATTTATTATGACAAGTCAGTTGTTCAAATAAATATATTTCTGTAATTCACTCAGGGAGAAACTCCTTTTCTGTAAGAGTTTTCCACTTCTAGCCATGTAGATGTATTGATTTGGTCTACAATCCCAGTATGCATATGCCTGGATGTACAAATAAGACCAGCAAACAAGGACAAGCCGCTATGGAAAAGGAAGGTGATGAAGTTTCCACACCACAAAAGTTAACATATTAACAAAATACCAAAGGAGATGGAGTGTTGTTAACGTTCAATTTTTTTTTGCCCTGCTTTGGTAACTCTTCATTTACATATTTATTAACTTATGCTAAATCAAGTATTTGTTACATTGATAGGCACAGCAAATAAATTAATTGTAATTAGTTTTATTGGAATGAATAATAAATGAATTTTTTTTATAAGCCACTTATCATAGAATAGTCTTATTACTACATAGTTTTACTCAGGCATCAAAGTTTGCATTTTAAATTGAGGATATTTGCACTGTATTATTTTACAGTATTCCTGCATTCTTAGGAATGTGAAAGTCCACTGTTTATTTTATTATTCCTTATACATTTTAGTTGAGACAACTGAACAAATTATTCATTTTCTGGAAATTATGTACTTTCAGTAAGTTATTAACATCCCAAAAGATAAACCAGAACAAAGGTCTGTTTACAGAACGGCTGAAGTTGGCAGCGATCTCTTGAGGTCCTTTATTCCAATTCCCCTGCTCAAGCAGAGTCAGTTGGAGCAGGTTGCCTAGGATTATGTCCAGCTAGGTTTTGAATATCTCCCCAGATGGAATCTTCACAACCTGTCTCAGCAGCCTGTTCCACTGTCAGACCACCCTCACAGTATAAGAATGTTTTCTTGTGTTTAGATGGAATTCCCTTTTTAAAAATGTGTCATCTTGTCCTGTCGGTGGGCACCACTGAGAAGAGTCTGCCTACCTCTTCTTCATTGCCTTTTATCAGGTATTTATGCACATGGATAAGATCCCCCCACTCAGGCTGTTCTTCAGGCTGAACAGTCCCAGCTCTCTCAGCCTGTCATCATATGGCAAATGCTCCAGGCCCTTAATGATCTTCATGGCCCTTCACTGGACTCTCACCAGCATGTCCATACTTCTCTTGTAGTGGGAAACTCAGGACAGGACACAGTACTACATGTGTGGCCTCACCAGTGCTGAACAGAGGGGAAGGATCACCTCCCTCGACCTGCTGGCAACACTCTTGCCAATGGAGCCCAGAAGGCTCTTGGCTGCCTTTGCTGTGAGGGTGCATGGCTGGCTCATAACCAGCTTGTTGCTCACTAGGACACGCAGGTCCTTCTCTGCAAAGAAAGGAAAGTAAAGCTGCTTTCCAGCTGGTTGGTCCCCAGAGTGTACTGGTGCCTGGGGTTATTCCTCCCAGGTGCAAGACTTTGCATTTCCCTTTGTTAAACTACATGAGAGTCCTCTCTGCCCAATTCTCCAGACCGCCCAGCTACCTTTGAGTGGCAGCACAACCCTCTGGTGTGCCCGCCCC
>NW_008825114.1:15666017-15684002 GCF_000699105.1 Pygoscelis adeliae
CTCTGGTCCCCCAGCCACTCTTCTCATTTTTTGTCATCTATGAACTTGCCAAGCGTGCATGTTATCCCAAGACCCAGGTCATTAATGACGAGGTTAGACAGTATTGGCAGAGGTATTGACCCATGGGATACACAACTAATGACTTGCCTGCAACTGGACTTTCTGCTGCTGATTACAACTCTCTGGGCCTGGCTGTCCAGCCAGTTTTCAATCCACCTCTCCAACCACTTGTCTAACCTTTACTTTATCAGCTTATCTATGAGGATGTTACAAGAGACAGTGTCAAAAAACTTGCTGAAGTTGAGGTAAGTAACATCCTTTTTACCTTCATCCACCAAGCTCTACACCTCATTGTAGGAGTCTGTAAATTTGGTTAAACATGATTTCCTCCTTATAAATCCATGCTGACTACTCCCAATCACCTTCTTGTCATTCATGTATTTGGAAATGGTTTCCAGGATGAGTTGCTCCATCACCTTCCTAGAGATTGATGTGAGTCCCATCTGTTGTTACTCAGACCTTCCTTCTTGCACTTCTTGAAGACAGGAGGACATTTGCTCTCTTCCAGCCTTCAGAAACCTCTTCCAATTGACATGACCTTTCAAACATAATTGAGAGGGGCCTCACAGTGATGTCAGCCAGCTCCCTCAGCACTCGTGGATGCATCCCATCAGGCCCGTGGACTTCTGTATGTTGTTTGTTTAAGTGTTCTCTAACCCAGTCCTCCACTGAGGGTAGGTCTTCCTTCCCCCAGACTTTCCCTCTGGTCTCAGGGCGTATGGATACATGAAGGCCGATCTTACTGGTAAAGATTGAGACAAAGAAGGCATTGAGAACCTTAGCCTTTTCCATGTCCTTTGTCACCAGGTCCCCAACCTGGGGACCCATGTTTTCCCTAGTCATCCTTCCTGTTTATATACTTGTAGTATCCTTTCTCATTGCCTTTGACATCCCTTGCCAGATTCAACTACAGGTGGACTTTGGCTTTCCTAACCCCATCCCTACGATTGAACAGCATCTCTATACTTCTTCTGGGTCATCTGTCCCTCCTTCCACCTCTTGTACACTTTCTTTTTCTATCTGAGTTCAATCAGGAGCTCCTTGCTCCATGCAGGCCTCCTGCTGCCTCTGCTTGATTTCCTGCTTGTTGGGATGGACCTCTTTTGAGCTTGGAGGAGGTTATCAACCAGCTTTCTTGGACTCTTGTCTCTAGGGCCATATCCCATGGGATTCTTCCAAGCAGATCTCTGAAGAAGTTAAAGTCTACTTTCCTGAAATCCAGGATGTGATCCTGCTTTTTTCCCTGCTCCCTCCTCTCAGGATCCTGAACTCCACCATCTCATGGTCACTACAGTCAAGGCTGCTCACAGCTTTCACATCCACAGACAGTTTTTCCTTGTTTATAAGTATGAGGTCCACTTTTCATTGTTGGCTCCTTGATCACCTGTGCCAGGAAGTTGTTCTCAATACACTTCAGAAATGGCCTAGATTGTTTGTGCCCTACTGTGTTGTCTTTCCAGCAAATATCAGGGTGGTTAAAGTCCTGCATGTAAATCAGGGCCTGTGAATGTGAAGCTTCTTCCTGTTGTTTGAGGAAGGCCTCATGTTCTTCCTGATCAGGACCTCTGTAGCAGGTACCCAACACAACAGCACCTGTGTTGGTCTGCCTGCTAATCTTGAAGTGTATGCTCTTGACTGGCTCCTGAACAGTCCCAAGGATAGGATGTATTCCATGCACCTCCATGCCTTCCACTGCTCTCTCACATGAAGTGTAATATACCCTCTTTTTCTTCGTAGCGTGTGCTTCCTGAAGAGCCTGTAACCATCCATTGCAGCACTCCAGTCATGTGAGCTATCCTACCATATCTCTGTGATCCCAAGGAGGTCACAGCCCTGTAACTGCACGCAGACTTCTAACTCCCACTGTTTTTTTCCCATGCTATGTGCATTAGTGTAGAGGCACTTCAGAGAAGCACCCAAGTGTGCTGATTCCCAAGAACAGCCTTGACAGCTTTCCCCATTACTTTTGTATTAATTTCTTTCAGGATGGGATACTTTGCTTTCTTTAAAGGAGCATAGGATTCTCAGCACAGTCTGTCTTTTGGACTCCAGCTTTAGGTAATAACCTATGTCTTCTTTTTTTGTACACCATATGAGTTAAACTAATGTAGACTTCTTTACTCAGGCAACAATATATTCATAATATTTTTAAAACTGGGAAAGGTTTTGGAAGCAGGAGTTGAACAATGCTATTAGATAGCATTGATCTCAAGTATGTCTTTGATTTTAACACCCCATGTTAGTTGAGATGAGACATTTGACCATGGTTGTTCTAAACAATAGTACACTAAAATTTTCTGACTCTCACATCTGATGCTTGGTTGCAGTTTACTAACTTTCAGCATTATGAATTTTTGAACTAATATAAATTATGTGAAGTGTGAATAATTCTGACCTACTTGAGTCATGATGGAAGACTGTGTTTAAGATTACTTAGCAAGTTTTTCACTTAAATATGAAAGAAAAAAAATATAGATAACCTTTACAATCTTGTAAGCCTCTATTTTTTTCCCTTTTCCTTTTCTCTGTTTTGCCCTGATTTCAGCTTCAGGTCAAAGATGAAATTCAATTTATTGAAATGAGTGGAAAATTTCACTTCTTTTAACGTCTATCCAGAAACAAGAATTTATAGACTTAAAAAATATGAAATTTGGAACTGGAGTACACCTGCTCTTTTTCTACTTGAAGCATCTAGAGATTTCAGAGGCTAAACTTGTGAACAGAAACATTATCATATCTCAGATAATAAAAATGCTGATATCCTCCCTGTAGTCAGTACAGAATTGTTGAGAAGGGTTGTGTGATTTCAGGATACGACTCTACACATGGACCAATGAGTTTTGATTCAGTATATTCTTTGTCTGCATTCAGCTATTTAAGAAAATGAAATGTCAGTATCCAATAGTGCTTCAGTAGTTATATATAGAATTAAAAAATTTACTTAGAATACTTTCTATGTAGGTTATGACTCCCAGTCCCTTAACAAAAAACATCAAGTAGCAGATATTTAAACTGATTAGTTTGTTGCTGGATTTGCTTTTCTAGGAATGATGAGTTGCTTTATATTTTGAATTCTGGAAAACCTTCTGTACTGGGAGCCTTGCAGAAGACATTGTACTTGAGGAGCTGTACCTACTCTATCTGGCCTCGTACTTAGGGCTTGAGAAACCTGTGTGTTATTAATATAACCTGTAGCTTACAAGATCTTTGGGAAAGGTAAACTGGGTGTCGAACAAGGAGTGGAATGTAGTGATCCTAAACAGAAGACCATTGCACATTGAGGAGTCGGTGATCCACGTCACAGTTAACCTCTCTCCATGGAGGGGATGTGTGCAGCATGGCATAGGAAAATCCATCCAGCAGCTCAAGGGATGCGGGGTTACTAGTATCTGAAGGGACAAAAGATTTACTCACTAACTATATTCCTCTTTTTATTTTATCTTATTAAACAGCTATTTTATTAAGTCATTTGTTGTTGAGCCTTATTTACTGAGACACTCTCTCTCTCTGCCCTCTCCCTCCTCCCCCACCAGTGCAAAACACCTTTTTGACTTTTTTCCTAAAGATGAAAAAACATGTTTGTTAAATGCCAAAATGACACTTAGTGTGATGTAAAATTACTTTTTATCTAATTAAACGTAAATGTTTAAAATAATCCTGCAAAATACTGGTGCTGAACTTGGAACAAAAGCAAATTACTAAGTCAAGAGAGTTTATAGTGTGACATTTGAAATACTGAAGGAAATGACTGTATTTTCAGATAATTCATTAAACTTTTGAATATGTTGGTTTGTTGGTGGGCTGAATGAATCAAATTCTGAACAGTGAAAATAATAGTAGTATACTGTATTCTGCAGTTTCTGAGCAGCAATTAGGTACTTCAAGTGTATAGAACAAGATTTTAATTTCTTCAGTAATAGTAGAGTTAACTATTCCTATTGTATTGATGAAGTGAGAGATGGTGATGTATATAATCCTAAACAGAGTGCTAATACAAAACCCTTTCATCACTTAAATATAAATTTGAACTGGAACAGCTTTTCTGTGCAACTTTTTATGCACAGCTTTAACTCTTCCCTCTTCCCCATCCTCATTCTCGATGTAAATGGAGTGTCAAAAATGCTTTGTGAAATCCCCAGCATTGCCTTGCCTTTAGAGTAATTAATGAGACTGCAGGAGATCTGGGTTCAAGTGTTGGTAGTATAAGACAGTTTGGAGATGTCCTAACTTCCATGTCTTATGTTTAATCTCTGTAGCTCAGTGAACACTTGATTATTGTTTCTTTCTCTTGCATGTGAGAAAATACATTGGCTTTATATGCAAGTGGAGTTAAAGTAACATGAAATTCTGGAGCTACCTGTTATCTTTTTGTTGCTTTAGCAGCTTTACCAGGGCAATAAAACTTCTCCCTCTATTCCAAGTTTGCTGTTTGTGAATATTTCCATGGTTTTCCAGTGTATGGATATTTCATGTAGTTTAATTTCAGTGACAGAAACCTGAATTTATTTCCTGCGTGTGGGTTGGAAGACTTCTTTGATTTCTAGAGGTGATGTTCTTTAGAGTTCTGCTGTAAGAATAGGGACCATCAAGGGTAGGCTTTTTATTCTGATTCATCCTTTACATATACTTTATGTGTGCATTTTCTCCTGCTGTTTTTACACATTTCCAAAGAGAAAACAACAAAGAAGTATATAGTCAGGAATATACAAAAGTATAGCTAAAGCAAATTCAATATCATTGGTTATTAATGTATTTTCTTTTTTTTTGGTCCTCCATAAAATTAATGTCACACAACATTGCATTTTTTTCCTCTAGTAATTTTAGTGACATATAATAAAGAGCTTAAAATGGGGCATTTTCTTAACAATGTAATTTTTTACTAGATTGCTTGCATTTTCCACTTTGTATGTGATAGTACAGCTTAAGAAACAGCTAACCACTAGTCATAAATGATAGACTTGTGAAGTTAATGTTGTTACAGCAATTAAGTACTTTTATCTAGACTAGAACACGGTAAGAAAATCATTAGACAGATTTGCTATGCATGAAGAACGTAAAAACTATTTGTATATAATTCCAAGAGGGCAAACATTAATTGGAAACAAAGTATAGCCTTGGGGTATTGTAAGAAGGCTCTGATTTCAAGCAGATGATGTGCTTTCTTTCTTTTACTGCTGCTTTTCCTTTAAAAAAGAATTGAAATACAAAGCTTGTAGAGACTAGTGACTCCTTTTCGTAATGCTGCATTTGGTGATTCAGCAGCAGGGTTGCTACATTTTGGAAACACCATATTCATGTCTAAAGTGGACTAATCATTTCCATGTTTGGGGGTTTTAGATAAAAATGTACTTTCTGTTATTCAGTACTATTCATCAACAGTGGAAGTTTATGTTGTAAACATATATGTACATATATTTACAGCTGAGCATTTATAGAAAGTGACTATGACCAAAGTTTCATCTTCATATAAAAGTGACATTTTTCTAAAGCATAGAAGGAATTGTTAATGATTCTTCTATTTAGATTTCACTCTTCTCTCTCTTTTTCTATGGTGTATGTATATATACATAAACTGCATCACAGTAAGTAAATCTGAAATTGAAAAGCCTGTCCAGAACAGAGCTGACATATGTGAAAACAGCACTGACCAGAATCATTCTTCTGCTTATTTTAAAGAGCTTTTTACAACATGAGAATGCTGTAATGAGTAGTCTTTAAACATGACAGCTCTGGAAGGAGAGTTCCTTAACATTCTGGAGAAATAGCATTTGCAGCTCAAAACTGATTCGACATATTTATACAGGCCAAAGGTGGATTGCCTATGAGATCAGAAAACAGCATACAGATGAAAGTATCTGAATGCGAGCAGGGAAGATATTTTTCACACTATGAAAACATTCTGGTGGCTTTCTAATACTTAAAACTTACCCCTGATGTAGCTGTAGTCTTTTATAGAGATTAAGACTTTGATCTGTTTGGATTTCATAACTGAGAACACCCTGGTGTGTGTTTTATATCTGCATTTCAGGACCATTTTAAATGTGCACTGAATGCAGATTCTGGATCTGTTTCTCCTCTGGGGCAGATGGCAGCACAGGGAGAAATGCTGCAGATTGTCTCTCTGTGTGGAAGCAGCCCTTGCAGGAGTTTGAGCTGGTGGTGCCCCAGCACCGTCTGAGGTCTGTGGGACTTGCAGCAAACTCCACTGCAGTGCAATTAAAGGTGGCATTTTCATAAATGGCTCCACTAATCATAGGCATGTTGGTAAGCCACATATCATCATGCAGCAACATGTATTTCACAGAGAATGAACCAAGGTAAGTAGAGAATGGTATAAGAGCTGTTGATTTTGACCCTTAAAGAGGAGGTCATTACAAATAAAGCAGGCTTAGTTATTACCTAGTCTGGCCCTAAGAGCTCTAATGCCCTAGGTAAACAAGAAAATGTCTCTGCAGCCTGGCATCTAGATAGGCATGCAAGCAGCCAGCAAATATTTTGCAGCCCTGCTGTTTTGTTGCTCTAGGCAACCAGCTGTTCCTGGACAGTATCAGCAGTCCTGCCCACCACACAGCTAAATAACCTGCGAGATGGCATAGTCTCTCCTTTTATCTTTATGCTTATATTATTTGGAATAGGATTAAGTAGTACACATATTCAGAAATAATTATTAGGTTTATTAATTGTTGATTTGTGCTCATTTGGGGTAAATACTTCATATAACAGGATGGGGATTATTCTTGTGTTATCAGTGAGAACAGTGTAATTTAGCTGAGATAAAAATAACTTGTTGGATACAAGATAGAAAAAAGTTTCATTTTGAAATAACAATGCAGTCACCCTATACTTTGACATCCTTCTTCCCCCTTTGAAGCATGTCTGAATGCTGAATACTGAGTTAGTACAAAGATGGTGTACTAGAATTAATATAGAAAAAATAATGACAAGTATTGTCAGCTGCTCTTGTCACCTTAGCATGGGTCTGCAGAACACTCAGGAAGTAACACCACTGACAAATGGCCGATGGTGGAATGATTTAAATTCATGACTTCTGGTTTTAGCATGTTCTAAATATGATTAACCAGTAGGGTACTGGTTCAAGTGTGTTCATTTTCTCTAAGTAATCAAATGATGACTGTCCCCAGACAGACTATGATCAGAGGGGATTGTGATCGAGAGCTTTCCTATGCAGAGATTTTATTGTGAAGAAGGGACAATTCTAAGTTGAGCGATTTTCATTTGAAAACTTTATCCTGGAATTATGCTAATGAAATCATTTTCAGTTTAAAAAAGTAACTTTGGGCCTTTTGGTCAGCCAGTGCAATTTCTGGAGCAGTAATTGACACTCTTCATGAAAACTGTTTTGTTTTATTAAAAATTCTATTTTCTGTCTGAAAGAAAGACACACAGATGCCTGTAGTATACTCAAGTCTAAAGAAAGGCAGATGATGAGGAAGGAAATATCAGCATAATGATTTTGTTCTAATGAATGCAAAGAACTTTTAAAGTTTATTATTCTCTGTCTACTGTTTGCTGCTTTCATTCACAGTGCATGGTCTAAGATTCAATTGTAAGTCCTGTGGGTCATCCACTGAGTCGTTATTCATATGTAAAGTGTCTAGCCTTATTCAGGTCCTATATGTACAGTAATTGCAGCAAAATTCAACCTTGACTTGTCGGAATATAATTTTCTTTGATTATAATAAGACCTGTGGCTATATCTGCAGTTCCGAGCTCAGTCTGATGTCCATAGAAAAAGCATATAATCACCTTCCCTGCGTCTACAGAATGATCAGTCTTTAAACGTAATTTTATTTCAGCATCTGACAAAGGCAAACAGCAGAGCATTACAAGTAGCTGCATTCTATTTTCCAGAAATAGATTTTGATTTCTTATAATACTCATCATACTGGTTTTGGCTGGGATAGAGTTAATTTTCTTCATAGTAGGTCATATGGTGCTATGTTTTGGATTTGTGACCAAAACAGTGCTGGTAACACAGGGATGTTTTAGTTACTGCTGAACAGTACTTGCACAGCATCAGGGCCTTTTTTGTTTCTCATGCTGCCCTACCAGTGAACAGGCTGGGGGTGGACAAAAGACGGGGAGGGACACAGCCAGGATAGCAGGCCCCGTCTTACCAAAGGAATATCCCATACCATATGATGTCATACTCAGCAATAAAAGCTGGAGGGGAAGAAGCAGGAAGGGGGTGCGTTTGGAATTATGGCATTTGTCTTCCTAAGTAATAATTATGTGTGATGGAGCCTTGCTTTCCTTGAAATGGCTAACCATCTGCTGGCCGATGAGAAGTGGCGAGTGAATTCCTTATTTGCTTTGCCTGTGTGTGCAGCTTTTCCTTTCCCTATTAAACTGTCTTTACCTCAACCCACAAGTTTTCGCACTTTTACCCTTCCGATTCTCTCCCCCATCCCAATGGGGTGGAGTGAGTGAGCAGTTGTGTGGGGCTTAGCTGCCGTTTGTGGTTAAACCACGACACAGGTGACTGAGTGTAGTATACAATGTTCTTGACTTGCTTTTTCCATGTTTAGTCATTGCATTCTAATTTTATGGAACTTGATTTTTTAATATGTCAGGGAAGCCAGCTATGATAGAATCCATAAACTCATTCACAAATTTTCTCCCAGGAAGCACCAATATATTTGATAGAAGAACTTGTGAACCAATCAGCAAGAAAAAGTGATGTCAGTCTTGTAACATAAATAATAATAAACCCCCCTATTTAAGAAACTTGAAGCTATATCCAGAAATAGTTACATGTTTTGACAAAAGGCGCAAAATACACTGCCTGTTAAAGGAAAATAATAACATTTGATTTCTGTGTTGTTTTTCAAGTGTATACCCTATTTTTCAACCTTCCACATCTCTGCTCTCAACTTCCTGAAACATCATAGTATTTTTTGGATATAGTTTGCCACTTTTTTTTTTTTTTTATTGTGAAAGCTAACTATGTGCATCAAAGCAAAGTGCATCAGCTAGTTCAGCAGAGGAAGAATTTAACCAAGGTACAAGGTCAATACAGGCTTTAGGACAAAGTACTAATGCTGATATTAATGCCATCTATAAATGGCTTACTTAATCATTCAGTGATATATAGCTTCCTTTATTGGAAAACACAGAAGTTGCTTAATAGTGCATTGCATCAAAACACAATGGTTCAGAGCACAGGCTTGGACTAATGTCAGAATATAAATGTAACAGATGTGTTTTATTGGAGTCTACCCTGGAAGGATTATTGGTGTACAAAGATGAAGGCCAGAGAATAAAGAATGTTAATCCTTTTGGGATATTGTAAGTATGCAGAAGAAAGACTGGTGTTAACTGGGATAGGAACAAAGAATACCGTATTATTTCCTTTCAAAGCTCAATTTATGTGGAGGCATAATAAGACATCTCATCTCATATCTGACAGAATTAATTATTTTGAAAAATGCTTACCACATAAAAATGGTGCTGGTTACAGCAGAGTTTATAAAAGTGCATGGGGTAACCATGACAATTAGAAACACGAAACTAATTAGATGTACAGAATGTTTTGCTTCAAAACTAGAATGAAATAGAGCTCAGGTAATCAAGATACCAAAGGCTTTCTACAGTAAGTGTTTGATTGGATCTCTAATTGTCAAAATGCATACATTTGAACAGAGCAAAAATATAAAAAATGCTAATGAACAAGCTGGTTGCAATTGCAGAAGCAGTGGCAGCAGCGCCATGTTTTTTTAAAACTAGAAAAAGCATCTAAATCAAGTTATGCACTTGTTATATTATGTTTCCCTTTTTCTTTTTCCTTCCTCATCATGAGAATTACTACAGAAAGTGGTAGCCTATGGCAATGGGTAAGAGAGATGAGACTGTCAAGTATGGAAAACTTCAAATGAAAATATGAAGTTTATGTTGGGGAACTTCTGTGATAGTCAGTTTGTGTTCAGATACAGCACTTAAGTCATTAACAAGAGAGCCAACAAGGAACTCCAAATAAGTTCTATATGCAGTGTTAAAGGAACACTCCGCACCCATAACTATTACTTCAGAAATTTAGTGAACTTTTAATAATACTTTGATTACATTTGATACTGATAGTAAAAAATTCGGTCAATATTCTCTAGCTTAGCTGAGACAACATCTAAGGGGGTTAATTGTAATTACACCTGCAAACTCGCTAAGAATGGAAGGATTAATGTTTTAATATATTTAACTAACGTAATTTAAAGTAGGAGAGTATGAACATATGGAGAAGAGATGAATGAAACATAATAAGGGAAAAGTAAGATTTCTCATTGTGCCTTCTTATTGCAAGAATAAAGATACATTCAAGGATTTTTGAAGGGAATTACAACTGATAAAAGGATTTTTTAAAAACCTGCACATTTCAGTTGCAAAACTTACTGTGCCTAAATATTTTTAAGGTCAAGACCTTGACATAATTTAAAAGGGATATGTGAAACAAGGGCATAAGGATAATGCCTTTTAATACAGTGTTGTATTAAAAAGGTTAAATACAGAAAATGAAAAGAAAGATGCCTGATTTCATGATAGAAATAAGAGTCTCTTTCTTTCTGTGTCTTAGGAAGAAACTTTACCAGTTGGCCTTGTAGGATTTGTGTACCTTTTTCTGAAGAAAATATTCTCTGGAGATACTGAATTGAAAAAGGTCTTGCCAACATGGTATTTACTTCTCACTTATGCTCTTAGTCCTTAAAAATAATTTTGGTAAAATATTTTGCCCTCATTATTTAAATTTTTAAATCAGCTCCCCAAGCTTGACATATAAAGTGTTTCAGATATTGAAAACAAAGCACTTTTTTCTGTTATGGATTTCATGTTTGTATCAGTAGTGAAAGTAATCAGTTCAGTTTGTACCCAGAAAGTGGACTGCAACACAAGCTGTGTTTTGAAATCTTAATTTATCAAGTATGAACCTGATGGATCACAAATTAGATCCTTACATTACTTCTGTACTCTGAAAGTTAACTATGTGAAATAAGTTAAGGGCAGGACTTTAAAATCTACCAGAAAATTTTGATGTAAATCAGGGCATTGAGAAACCTTGATGCATACTTTAGAAACCCTGATTAGATACTTTGGAAGGCAGCTTACTGCTGTGTATTAATTGAATAGTTATTCCAAAATACACTATTATCACTGTCATAAATATGTATACAACCTTACTTTTAGGTTAAACTTGAAGGGAGCATTGTTATAAGGTGAGGCAAAGCTGAGTCCTCATGTAATTAAATTTGGCCTGTTCCTTTCAAAAAATTTTTTTGCATGTGCAGCTTGGATATGCAAAATTAGACTTTGCCAGTATCAATCATATTTAAAAGCATGTAGGGTTACTTTTGTGCTTTCAATCTGTGCAAAATGTCTTAAGAACTTATTTCTTCCCATTCTGCATTTACAAATACAAATTAGATTATGACACTGTTATAAAAAAATTATTTAAATGACCTATTTCCAAGCTTTTATTCTTTTATTTATTTATTTATTTTATTCTTTTATTCCTTTTATTCTGAGTTTCAGTCCAGTGTGATTTTTACAGCAGACTTATAAAGTATTGAAAATAGGATTTTTAATGGAAAGGCTTACAGCCCCTTCACTGCAGTAATGTGAGCAGCAAAGCCATAACCTAGTGCTTTTAAGACTTCAAGGCATTTTGCAGTGGTTTGTTTAGTATTCTAATGTATTTAAAACATATTTCTTCTCAAACTGGTTTTAAACACTGCAATATCATATTTTTACCAAGTGAATGCAAAAAATCTACTTATTTTATATATTTCTTTTGCTGATGTCCATAAATCAGATATGCTCCAAGCAAAAGCAGTATTGGATTGAATTTGTATTCAGGCTCTGAATACCTGATTCACTCTAGTCTAATGCCAAATCACGATTGCAGGAGTTAGTCATGAAGAAAATAGAGAAAAAGGAAAGGGAAAGTCAACCTGCAAAAGATCATCTCAGCTACAGAGCCTAAGTAGAACATTACTGTACAATGCAATTTAGTAAGATCATATATAAAATGGATGGTGCATTCTTAATGCAAAGTTTGAGCAGTGTTTAGAAATTGAGCTGTTATATGTTTTGTACCTTAGTGAGAAAAACCTTTCTTAGATCTGAAACAATTTTAGAAATGCAAATATAGCAATTATGCACTACAGTGACCAGGGTCACAAGATCATTTATTCCTTCCGGGAGCGTAGTTTGATAAATGGAGTGTAAGGCCTCCTGCCCATATTCTGGTGCCCTTTATTGTGTGTTGCATTTATCATAAGGAATTATCTCTGAAATTGTGATAAACAAATTGATGATAATCTAGGTATAAATTTTCTTCATGTCATTACATTTGAATATATGCACAAGTTAGATGATTATTATCATAACTAAAAACTGGGGGGAAAAAAATCTTAAAAGGATGTGGTCATTTCTGCAATCAGGTCTGTTCTTGCATGAAAAGTTGTCCTAAAGCTTTCTATAGTTCATGGGTTCTGTCCATCTGAATATGGTTGTAAGTCTGACATTCATGATGGAAATCATTTAGCTGCAAATGAGGTCTCTGAAGCCATGTTTCTTATATAATGACCCTTCTTTCCTTGCCCTTTGCTGTCATAGTTTGTTACTCTTACAGTTTTCATTCAGTCTTAAATTATTGTGTAAAATCTGGGTCAGGACTGTTTTTCTGAAACAGATGCAAAGAAATGACGAAGAATCTTACTAGAGATGGAACTTCAGTCTGTTAAAAGGTTACAGGGCTGTTGTCAGTCACATAAGGTTCTTATTTTGTTATACAGGACACTTCTACATCCTTCTCTGTAGTTCCTGTAATTCTTTACAACACATAAAAACACCTGTGACATAAAAAAGCTTTGTGATGTTTTGATGCTTGTAATGGTTTGTTTCTAAGCGATGGAGCATGCAAGTTCCGTGGCTGTGGTCAACAGCCCTGGTTCCCTCCCCCTCCCCTAGTTTTGGGGACTGATTTAAATGTAATCTGGCCCTCTTTTTTATTCCTCCACTCCAAGGAGAAGAAGGTGCCTTGTTCACACCCAGATTCTCACCCTAACATGCTGTTAAGGTCAAACAAAAGCTCTCCCAAGCAGAGGGCCAGGAGTAGAAAAGAATGCCTCGTCCCTTGATTTATGTGAGCCAAAGTTTCTGCTTTAGGAAAACTCTTCAGCACATGCTGAACTCATAACTCTTCAAGAAAGGAAGAATATTAAACATTGATCTCTTCCTGAAAATAAATATTTTCTTCAACTTGAGTAAATCATAATATTTCAATAATTATCCTGTCTCAGTAACTTGGCATACATGGTATGTACAATGTTATTAACATTTGCTAAACTGTTATTAAAAAAGGCCTGAAAAATGTTTTTGGTGTTTTATAAAATTTTTGATTTAAAGAAAATAAAAATTTTAAACAACAAAAGATTCTTTAGCTGGTAAAGAAAAACCTGGCATAAGCATGGAGCCATATGGAGAAAAGGAGCAAGCATACAAAACTAACATGGTAAATACATATTTTTCGATCCTGCAGCCCTAAAAGTAATTTGTATTATTGTAGTAAAAGTTACAGAGAGACACCATTTAAATAAAACTTTATCTTTTAGTGGGTAGAAAGAATGAGTAAAAAGACTGGTGACGTCCCTGTTAAAAAAGGAAGAATATCTGTTTTCTAAATGATGGATGAATAAGCTGACTGATGACAATTAATTATTTTAGAAAGTGGCAGAAGGACTAGTAGTGATACAGATAGTATTATTAATTAAAATATAGTCCCAAAGTAAGGGTCCTCTTTTGATAGACATGCAAAAAAATGTGCAATTTTAATGAAATTTTACAAAGGGTGGAAGAAGAAAAGGCAAAAAAACCTCCCACAGTAGAAAGCATACTGGTTACCTACCACATGCCAAAGGTGCGCGTACTGTTAGCTATGCACTTGCTATGTCACCTAGCTCCCCTCCTGTTGCTTTCTATTCAGCCTGAAACAGTGTTGTGAACCCAGTTCTCCCTCTGTGTTTCATGGAGAGTATTAACATCACACACGTGAAAAGTGTCATGCTAATAGCGGTGGTCCTTATTCTTTTGCAAAACAACATGAAGTCCACTGATATTTTAAAACTCCATGACATAAAGTGAAGTAAGTGTGGGCTTATGGAAAATCATGCCATTGTTGTGTAATCAATTTTATTCCCATGAAGACAACTCCCAAACCGAACAAATGATGTGGATTGCTTACCATGCTCTGGAGATTTCAAATACTAAGATGGGTAAAAATAGGCAAGGTGGACAAAGAATGGAAACAACACTCTGTCTGTGCTGGGAGCTAGAGAGAAGGTCCCCACATGGAGACAACTACTTAAAGGATTAGAAGATCAGGGTGCTGCTAGTGACCAGACAGCCAGTTGAACCTATTGTGCCAGATGTTTGTTGGCAGGGCTCTGTTCAGCTTCACTGAGTTGAGCCACCTTGTACCAGATGACAGCTAAGTCCAGTGTAAAGATGACTGGTAATTGACGATAAATGAGAGAGCAGAAATAGTGGCTGCATTTTCTGTTTTTCAATCACTTGGTAAGTAGGATTTACAACATAAACTCTCACATGTGACTAACTTTCTGTCAAGCAACTGTGCTGCCCATTGAACCACCAAGAACTTCTACTCTGCATGGGGCATCTGATTGTACTTTTCACCAATGATAAGCCACAAAATATATCAGTCAGATATCCACTTTACATTATTAAAGGTAAAGAAAGTAATTAGAGTTAAAGCCCTGTGAGTTCTCTAATTAACAAAGAATCTCAGTAACAAAGAAGGCAATCCAATTGTACTCTTGTACTCATTCATTATCATTGGGGTATGATCTCAGTGACCCTTGGAGTTTTGCAAAGTTCATCAGTAATTATTTGAACACATTCATTTTAAGAAGGACCTGTCTTTCACCTTGGCAACATTCAGCTGTAAATGCGTTTTCCTTTTTTTAACTAAATCAGGTTGTGATACTTCTCACTTGAGCTGGGAAAGAGGGGCATTAATACCATGAGTCATACACAGAAGAATATACAGGCTCCTAAGTTAAAATATGCTCAGACCTCTCCAAGAACTTCTGAAGAACTTTACAAAGTGTGATGAGATCTTCAAAAGAGATCAAGCCTTTTTACAGTCACATTCTGTGATGATTTATTAAACACAGATTAGGAGTCCATTCACCTGCTCTTTTGAAGCTTATTGTATTTTCACTCATTGAGAGATTAAAAGGAAGGATAAGGTCCTCATTCACTGAAGAATTTCCTGACTATTTTCAAAGAAAATTGGAATTGACAGTGTACAGATATCTATGACAAATATTTATTTTACAGTTAACTTATAGGAAATGTATCTCTGGGAGGCTCCAACTGAGGATGGAGTAGAATTAGAGAGAGACTTGAAATGGAATAGGAAAAAACTCCCAGGTGCCTGAATGACCTACCAGGCCTTTTGAAGTGACAAAGGCAAGGCATTTAAAAGGATGAAGAAACCTGTGTCATATATTATTCTCTTATCTCTCAGAAGAGGTCCTCATTACCCAAACCAAAACTGAGATAGGACCCTGCAAATGGGAATTCTAAGTTCAGCACCACGCAGAATATGCTAGCAGTTGTAAAACAGGCTTCTTTATTTAAAGAAAAAGAATAATTTCTTCCTGAAGTAGTGTCTTACTCATTGTCTGCCCTATCCATTAAGTCCATTGGTATATGAATTTCATTACACAACTAATGTTCAAACAGCTATACCTCATTCTGCAAAACAGAGCTGTTTACCAAGGTGTTAAGCATTTATTAGAAGGGAAATATTCTCCTTGCAGTGAGTCAATATAAGATGTGTGCATTGCTTATACCAGCTAATTTCTGTTAAGGGGGAATTTTATTTTTGTTGATCTAGAAGTTAAAAGAAAATTTTAAGGCTGCTTTTGGTAATGACTTAGAATGTAAGGTGGAATAGAAAGAATTCTTTTTTTTTCTAGTTAATTTGAACTTATGTTTTGACACTGATTTGATATGATATCAGCTTTTGTTTTAAGTCCATCTTTTACATATTAGAGGGATGAGAAATGCTATGGATAAGGCTACACCTTTCCTTTTTCCTGACCTGTTTTTTTATATTTTCTTTCTTGCAATGGCTTTAGAAAAAGCTCAGTGACAGGTAGGCCAGGTTCCCTGGGGGCAGATGGACCTGCAGCACTGAGGGCTGCAAGGCTCTTTGGCCAGCATAGGGCAGCTTTTTTTAAGGCAAACAATGCTTTCTCCAGAACAGAAATTCTGAGTGTCATTCAATCCTATCGAGTAATTCAATTTGAAGCTATTCTCGTTTGGACTGAGAAGTTTGCCATGTGTTCACAGTACAAATAGACACGACAGTGTGAGTATTTAGAAACCATTTTCCTCATTGGAATCCTCAAAGTTGCTGTAACAGAAATTAATAGCTGGGGAGAAAGCTTACAAAATATATTAATGGGCAGGTGTGGCCCATGTTCTGTTAACAAGGAACACCTTATTAACAAAACAAACTAGCGTTTAGAGGCTTCATTATTTGAAAAGGACACCTCCTTTTTCCTCTGCCTCTTTTCATATTTCATGAAAGGTAAACTTTAATGTAGGAAAGGCTGCAAGTTGAGACTCCACTTTTGCAAAAGGAGTCCTATGGTACTTTTTGGGAACCTGAAGTTCCCTGAATATCTTTGACAAATATTTATACTGGTCTTAAGCATGATTTCTTTTTATGACAGGAGACTGTTACATTTGCAGAAGTAACTACTTAGTGGTTCTCTTCCTCTCATGCTTCTCCCTCAGCAACAACACAAAACTCAGCTTCCAGCATCCTTTGAATGGATTGATATCATGACTGTAATGGTGACAGATGAAGTAATTTACAGCATCTGCTGGTAGGTACTTCAGCGTATGTAGATAGTTAATCCAATCTGCCAATGCACAGAACAGGAACACAGACAGGATGAAACCGTTACTGTCACTGGGTGTGAGTGCTGCAACCTGCCCATCCTCAGCCTGCACCTGAGTCAATGGCTAAGCAGAGTTTTCACCGGGAATGTGAATACTTTTGGAGAGCATTTTTCATTCCCCAAAAAATTACAGCAAATATAAGTGAAGATCTGTTGAACACAGTGCGAGTAACAATTGAGTAGGAAAATATGAGTGAGTGTAAACATTGACAAAACAAGAATCAAATGTGTTTTGGTGACAACAATCACCTCATAAATAAATATGCTGACTTGAGAAGTGTACTGCAAAGCCTAGAAGCTCAGGCTGATCTTTCACCTCAACAGCTAATTTTGTAATAGCAACTATGTGTTGCTATTCAGGTTCTTCTTGTCTGCTGCAGAGCAGAGTTGAGTTGGTGATTCAGAGTCATCAGAGCAGAGCAGAGTTGGTGAGCTGGATATAATGTTTGGACCCAACACGTGTATACAGCATAAAGTGTAAAATTTGCTCACAAGTTCTTTTAAAAAGGATTTTTGGAAGTATTTTTATTGTTTTTATTAATTGATCTCTCAGAATCCATTGCAATAATGCTAAGCTTTCTGCTTAGCTTTTTCCCCAGCTCTTCTGAAAGTGATAAAACTCGATCTCATTATGTGAGTTTGTACTTTGGTTATAGTACTCAATTTATGAGTAATCTTGTATAAATACTTTGGAAAATTGTTTCACTTTCAAAAGTACTGTTTGTTGTCTCACTTCTGCAAGAGATAAGAATGAGGTCTCACTATTTTTAGGGGAAAATTAATTTCTACAGTCAGCTTTTCCATGAAGACTCTTTTTTCATGAATGCACAAAAAATGAAAAAATGAAAATGGAACAAAATGAAAATGGAAACAAACACAGAAATCTCTTCAACATAAAAAACCCCACCTTTTTTTTCCC
>NW_008825114.1:15684020-15690291 GCF_000699105.1 Pygoscelis adeliae
AGAAAGTCTGTTTCAAGGTGTTTGGCAGTGCTTCAAATTTCCTGATGGTGCAGGGCATATAAATAAATTGATAAATATTCTTATATAGTGTTTTGATGAGTAATCTACAGGCTGCAGATTTTAAATGAGGAAAATGAAGGACTGTTCTCTTCTGTGGCCTGGCTAATTTGCAGAAGATGTTGTCTGTATTGGAATATCTTTAGGACTACATAAGTGCTGGTAAGTTTAATTTGCATGTTCATCAGAAGTTTGATGACACAACTGAAGGTGCAAGGTCTGGATTTTCCTTCTGTTGCACTCTCACCTTTGTTAAATATATGCTGAGTCATTTCTTTTGAGAAATGGAGGAAGGATTTGAACATGATAATGTATAAGATTATTCATTTTGGGGAGCAAGTCATCTTCTACTATAGACAGTTGACCAGACTGGATAGAGAAAATCAAACCTTTTCAGAGGAGATGGATATGCCTTTTAATTTTTTTTTTTTTTTTAAATCCTGGAAAAGGGTATTTTCAGACCTTGCTGTAGTGTAAAGAATGTCAGATGAACACTTCAAATACTCGTATACAGCGTACAAACAACTCTACTGTAGCTAAGTTGGAGTATACTCACTTAGAAGCCTTGCACATGTCTGGCAGAGATATGAATTAAATTGGTTTGCAGGAAAGAAATTCAGACATGGAATTTCTACGAGCTTCATTTTTTTAAACCTTGATGTTTATTTTATACCCCACAACACATCTATTTATATCTCTGAGATTACTCAGTCCTACATGCACGTATGTCCATAGAAATCTACTTTCACAGAGATGACTGGGGAGCCAGAACTGAGAGTGCAATGGGAGTTGTGGATTTAGTGAATAATTTCCTTTCTTTCAAGAAGAATTCTACAGCAGTATTGAAACCTTTCCTTTACTAATGCTAAGGAAACCTGACACACATGTCTTCTCAAAGGCGTGTGGACTCCTATTATGTAGTTCATTGAGTAATATTGCATTAATGAATATTTTTAAGAGCCAGGCTGATGATTTGTTTATATTCTGAAGTGCTATGTCTTTTATTACTAACAATTCGATCTCATTTCCTTATTTACACAGTGGCAAGTATGTGTTTACAAACAGTAGGCACTTACTATTTATCCTACTTAGGGTAAGTGCAGAGGTCATTCTTCCTTTTTAATACTTCCAAAAGACTAATTAACTACCTAAAACAAATCCTGTTACAAAGAGAATAATTCCACTTATTAGTATTCTTTTACATATCAAAACAGCCAATCTCATTAATTTTGAAAGTGTTTCCTTTTAATATCTTCAGGTATTCTCTTAGTCTTGCATTCAAATATTAAAAAGCGGGATGTAAGAAGCTACAGTGCTAAAACCCATAGTGTTTGTTCTTGTTCTTGACTGCATGGTTTTCTGCTCTTTTCATTCCTGTGCTTCACTGAGAAACTAATTTCTTGAAGACTTTGCAGCATCTGGCAGAGGGCCCTTAATCCAGCCTTGCTTTGTTCATGCTCCTGCACATGTCAGCAGTGGGACACTGGCTTCTTGCTTTTGGCCTATTCTCACTGTAAGTAAGCATAAACACTAGGCCCTCTTTGGATGCTCTGATGCAATTTTGCCTCCGCCAGTGTTATTAGTTAATAGTTTTGTATGAACGTCATGCTTTGTGTCATTCTTGTTGGGATGGAGCCAGCTATGTGTGGGGAAGGCACCAAGCTCCTCGGGCAGCATCTCTCCTCAAACAGGTTCTTCTTGTCTGCTGCAGAGCAGAGTTGGTGAGCTGGATATAATGTTTGGACCCAACACGTGTATACAGCATAAAGTGTAAAATTTGCTCACAAGTTCTTTTAAAAAGGATTTTTGGAAGTATTTTTATTGTTGTTATTAATTGATCTGTTTTCATGCCTGGCTAGTTTTACTGATCGAAAAAAAGAGCTTTTTGAAAGTAAGGGGCTTTTCTCCAGAGGCTTCAAAAAGGATCTAAAAGCGGAACTGTGTGAGCATTGAATTATTTTTTGGTTCAGTTAACAAAAACAATAATCAACTACAATACAAATAGAGGGATTGAACCAAATTTAGAATTTTATCATCGCCAAAATGAAAAGAATTAAATATACTTGACTTTATGTTCAATTTATATGCATTTGAGTTAAATTGATAAAATGCCTAGTGATGAATGCTGTTGGAGTACTCAGGCAAGAAATGTTCAATTAATTCCCCTGAGAGAGGAGATCTAGACCTTCTTTTCCACCTTAAGCATCAGATGGTTAGGTATTCCTGTGCTGTACTGTTAATCCCTTTTATTGAACTTCTATTCAAACACACGATTTAAATATTATCTGAAATAGGAATTTGAACCCAAAAGACTGTTCTTACTTCTCCTTTTGTGGGTGGGTATTCCACTGGGTCATTTTTTTAACTTCTCTTTCAATATATTCTTGGATGTTATAATAGCAAAATATTTCAAAGGGGAAGGAGTGAAAAAATGGTAGATGAATATTTAAATAACTTGATCAGGTATTTGAAAAAAAAGTATTTTCTGTCCAAGAGGAAACTTATAATCATTACCTTACTCTGAGCTTATTCTGAGTCTTTAGCTATCCTGCTAGTTGTCATGAGCCAGAATCTCTGTGAGAGAAATTCTTACAGAGGTAATCACAGTGCCTTTGTGGGCTGGAAAATGAAATTTCATGTTGACTTACCCTGGCAGTATTTATCTGTAAAGCTAACACCTCCCTTTACCCTTTGGGACAAAGTTGTGATAGAATAGAGCACTCTTACCCCACAAATATATAAAAACATGAAGTTAAACCTGATTAGATGCACAAAATCCCTGCCAGACTGAAATAGTTATTTTTTTTTTTAATTCTCTGAAGCATGTTACCATGTGAATATTCAGTTATTAACTAATATGCAGACCTCTGTGAAATAAATGCCTTCAGAATCCTACAATAAACAACTCAATCAAAGCAGACTATCAGTTTCATATTTACTCCCCATTTATAGTTCTAATATTCTGTTTGTAGCCTTGATTGGGAAAAGTGATTTTTATAGAATAATTAGTCTAAAAACATACCTCATTTAGCATCAAATAAGTTAAGATATGATGAGCTAAAATAAAGATAATGACTTTTAAGGTTTCATTTAGCTATGTCAATGTACAGAACTGTAAGTGTAGTTAAAAAGCTTTTCTGTAGAGACAACTAGGGCCAAAGTCCCCTCTGGTACTTCTGATGGCTGCCTACCAGTGGGGATAGATAGAGCCCTAAAATAATAAAGGAAGATGATTAATTTTTTGGGGGTGTGTTTTCTGAATTTTTCTTTTCTGAAGAGAAGCTGGCTTCAGAATTCCGTTATTCACATACAAAGTATTGGGCCCTGCATTTAGAGAGCTAGAAATTATAGAAGAGAAAATCCAAGTAAGATAATCTTTGAATCTCTGCATATTCCACTGTATGTGACAGTTAATAAAATTCTCTCTCTCTCTCTCTTTGAAGGATCTGAAAAGAAAAGTTAAGGGTGGGAAGGGGAAATGATTGAGAATAAGCAAATTTCTTCAGCCTAAGCATTCAAAAGATCCATAGGCTTACAGTCAGAACACTGTACTGAAATTTTATTTACAAACTCTTTAACATTTGCCTATTCTGTACATTGGTTTTGTTGCAAAAAAGGGCTATGGTATATTTTCAGGAAGCTTCACTTCTGTTTTTCTAAAGGAATTTGAATTTTGATGGGCTTGCTTACTATTGGGAAGAGCAACTGGAATCACACTTTGCATTTTTTCAGGTGAGGTGAAGGTGGAAACTAACGGTCATGGATTGAGGAGATCATTAATATTTTCTTGTTAGTTTGTGATTTGCTGCTTTTTTTGTGGGGTGGGGGAAAGCTGTGCAGGATGGGCACTAATTTTCCATTAAGAACAGTGAGATCTCTTCACGGAGGCTGGTGATTGTCTGATGTGTGAATTGTAGATCTGCTTGATTAGCCACTTGTCTCTGCAGGATAATTCTGTTGTCTGCAAATGCATGTGGCAGTGGAGGAATAAAAGATTCTCACTGCTTCTTTTAGGAATCTTCAGGCAAGATTGTTCTGTGATGACATTAAAGGTATTTGAAATAGGTTTTATACATTCAGTATCCCAGTGATACCCTGAATTTTTAAAATTATTTGATAATAGTTTCATCCCCAAGAGATGGAGAAGCAATGGGATGCAGCTTTTTCTGGAGAAGGTGATCAATGAAAAGCTTTACCTATACTGAAAGCTCTAAGGACTCTACATTCATCTTGGTATAAACGTCTGAAGATCATGTGAGAAGTTTTTTTCTTATGGGACCGTATTTGAAAGAGAGAGAGTTACTGTTAGCATTGTGTTGGTCTTGTTTAAACAAAAAAGTGTGGCAATAGAATATGCTGAGTTTACCCCCAGGAAACTGGATGGTTTTCTAGTGGAAACATTTAAGTCATGAAAAGTTGCTGCTTATTTTTCCCCTGTCTTACAGACTCTGTAGATGTGTCAGCAGGTTTTGTTTCTGGATAGAACACCTGAACCTTTAAAGGAATAGCAGTCTTTCCTCATGTTCTCTTCCCACCTTCCCCTTCTATTTTTCTAATCAGGTTTATTTTCAAAGGCTGTTTTGTATTGTATGCATCTGGGGAGTAGCTGGAGATTGTGTTCAGTTAAATGTTAGTGCCCCAAACAAGAAAGTGCCTCAAGTCAGAAGTCAGATGTAAGAAGTGTTCTATCATGCTTTTAGTCATGTAAAAGACCATTACTTTGGTCAGTAAAAGACCATGCTTTTGCTGTAAAATTACTCAGCTCTTACTACAATATGATTCAACAATGCTTAGTTGTTATCCAAAGGATTTCTACAGTTTTCATTGCTGAGCTAAATTAGAAAGGTCTTTCACTGTTTTTATATGGTCAAATGTATGGCAACACAATGTATTGAAATGCCTATAGGGCAATTTAAAAATTGATGTTAATTAATATCTTGGCTAGAAAGCAATGAGTATGACTCACTGTTCTCCTTCTTTCAGCTCAGTGAAGTAGAGGAGAGCCAGTTTGGCTACACACAGAGCATATTCATACACCAGACTGGCTGCACCAGTCTATGTAACCATAGACTACATGATTACCAGATGTATAGCTACCCCTAACATGTATCAGCTCATTATAGTCTCCCAGTGCTTACATTGTAAACTGGAGGATTACAAAATGCAGATTAGTTCCATTGCAAGGGCTTCAGCATTTATTATAAAAGAGTTGAGTAGACCCATTGGCTGGTGTAATGGATGACATTTTAAATTGCTTCACATTTGAGAAGTCTTACAGGACTAGGAAAAAGGAGATTTGTTGTTTTAGCCCTCCTCCCCCTAAAATTTCTTTTCCAGTTTAAGAAATATTTTGATTGCAGGACAAAGCTTTAGTGATCCTGATAGGTTTTGCTGGGCTGACTCAACATGATTTATTCCCCTCGAATAAGTTGGCAAATCCATGAGATCTATTAAGTATGTGAAGCATGGGTAAGCAATCAGCATACACTGAAGTGAACCTGAAAGGCTGGCAAGGAAAGAAATCACATTTGTAATATATGTGTAGATATTTAAAATCATTAAATAAAGGTATATTTATAATATTAGTTGTTGTACTACTTTTGTAATAGGCATTCTCAGACAGTAATATACTTGTTAAGAGTTGCATTTAATCCATATAGCACTTGGCTCTAAAGATATAAAGTAGCTCGTTTGACAGACTGCATTCTGGCAAAGACTACTGGTGACATGAGGGTGGCTTGGGAGTCCCTAGGATGAATCGAGACATTTCCAAAGACCTAAAAAAGACTTCTTAAGGCACTTAGAAGCATTCAAGGTTACTTATATATTTTAATTTAATTCCCATAAAAAAGGAGATTTAGCTATATGATTCCCCTTGCAACACTGAAACCTAAACTTGCTTACATTTTTGGAGACTTAAACAAACCAGCAGCTAGACTGTAATTTCTTATAATTTCATAGAATCATAGAATCATTAAGGTTGGAAGAGACCTCTAAGATCATCAAGTCCAACCGTCAACCCAACATCACCATGCCCATTAAACCATGTCTCTAAGCACCTCATCTACACGTCTTTTAAATACTTCCAGGGATGGTGACTCAACAACTTCCCTGGGCAGCCTGTTCCAATGTTTAACCACTCTTTCAGTAAAGAAATTTCTCCTCATGTCCAATCTAAACCTCCCCTGGCGCAGCTTGAGGCCATTTCCTCTCG
>NW_008825114.1:15691472-15704448 GCF_000699105.1 Pygoscelis adeliae
GGCTTGGTTGACCCCTCCGCCAGCTCCCTCAGCACTCTTGGGTGGATCCCATCCGGCCCCATAGACTTGTGAGCATCCAGGTGGCCTAGCAACCTGGATTTCTACCATAAAATAAAACCCAGACATGGCAGAAGTACCAAATACTGACCCTTTTTCCCCACAGAAAGAAACTACTCTGCTGTTTAAAATGCAGCTGTATAAGTAGTTTGTTGAATGTGTCCCTTGAAAATTGTATAGTTATTAATTATAGCTAAAACAGAGAAATGGAGACATGTTTTATTAAAGATTTTGAAACAAATTACTCTCATTCTTGACAATAACTAGCCAGTTAAGTAAGAAAACTAGACATACCTTTCAAGCCTATTACTGTATCTTGTTGAAATCCAGAATTTCAACAGTAGGCAGAAAGTCTGATATATGTTCATAAGCTATGACCATTTTACATCCTCAACTTGATAAACCCTCAGTAGGACCATCTGGATTTGACTTTGTCAGTCATGAGAAAACGTAGAACGACAGAGGGACCTAAAGTGGAACTACAGCAGAATTTAGGTACCTGAGTTGAAATCGGTGTTCTTAAACCTTAATATATCCAAATTCTGAAGTTCCCCAGGCTTATACATACCTATTTTTTTTTTGTGTGTGCACGGAAGTGTCTTGTACTTGATAGGGCTGAATCACTCCTTGTCCAACTGCTCTGGAGTCAGCACTGCAGAAATCCTTGGAAAAGGGACTGCAACCTAGTACCACCACTGTCAGATTGAAGAGGCCTAAGCACTTGACCACAGTATCACATGCACCCTTGCTTTCTTTTTCTGGCAAAGGAATAAGGAACTGCTTTCTGCAGTGTGGGGCAACTTCTGCAGAAATTGTTGAACTCAGAATGCTTGTTGCTAAAATTGCCAGATCAGTCCTGGGTTTGCTATTACCCAGGTTAATGCTATGATTAGTCTTCTTACTAACTTTTGTTAGGGGTGCTACAGATTCTGTTTTCCTGTAGTATTGATCAGTGTCTTACTTTATTTATTGTTTTATTTTGGTTCTAAGTGCACCATAATGTATTATATAGGAAGGAAAATATCGATAGGACTTCCTTGAAAGGAACATTGAGGTTCACTGAAGTCAATGGAATGATTTCCTTTAGGCATTGTGTCAGGCTCCAAAAGATATGTAATCACTCTCTCAAGGTGATTAGGAAGCAAATACAGAGCCAGAGTCCACGATGGCCGTGAGTCAAAATTTTTCTTGCTTTGTGAACCAATTTTCAACTGCTCGCTCTGCAGAAGTATAGTATTGGTAATGCCAGTAGAGGTTGGTTGGTCGATTCTCAGTATCCCATGTTCCATATGTGGTTATATATCAAGTTGGATTCAATATGATATTTTGCAATACTTCACTTACTAAAATGTGTCAGGATTAGGCTTTGACCAAGATTTCTGTTGCTTCTATTTCATCACTTGGATATTTTACTGTTCACTATTTTGACAAAAAAAACCCCAACCCCAAACACTCTGGTGCTTTAATTTCTCTTGGCTTCTTCTACACTTTCCCTATGACAGCAGAAGAAAAGACTTTTAAAAGTTCCCTATTTGTCTCTCTATCTAGATCTATGTGCTCCTGTGGTGGTATTCTCTGTCCCAAATCACTATCATGACTTCTCTCATTTATCTCCTTAGTCTCTCCACTTCTTTTGGCTCTTTAAAATAAAGGAATATATTTACAGACAAGAAGTAAAAAAAAAAAAATAAAAAAAATTCCATCCCCATCCAGAAGAAAAGAGTGATTTTTATGAAGAATGCACATAGAGTATAAGTAAGATTAAATAGTTATTCTTTTCATGATAGCTCTTCTCAGCCATTCCTCCTTCAAAGCAGAAGTAGCTTTTATTTTCTTTTTGGTTTGTTTTTAAGTTTAGACAGCTAGTCCAATGGAATTATCCAAACTGTGGTTTCTTTCTACAACTAGAAATTTCCTTCTTAGTCCTAAGAAGTTTTTTGAGGTGGATGTCACTAGTAGGAAAATAATCTGTTGCATTGCTCCCTGCACATTATAGTTCTGTCCAGAATGACTCATACAGAAAACACTCTAGTTTCTTTTGTAGGTAGAAACAATGATCAACAATATCAGACTGAAAGCAGCATTGGGAAAGAAATGCAAATAGTTGGAGATTTCTTTTTTGGCAAGAATTTTCTGAGAAATTTCTAAGAAACAGATGCATGGTAGAATTTTAAATATAAGGAAAAAACAACATACAGATCTATTACAAACAGCTTAAATTTTACTTAAGGTTTTTGCACACATTTATTTGTGCATACAGAGGAAATCCTAACACAGTACAGTTTTTAGAAGCTTTGTCAACGTATATTAGAAAAAAAAGGGGTTCTTAATTAGGCTAATATATCCTATCTTTCTCCTGCCAATATCTTTGGCATTTGAAAGAGGAGAAAACTATTGCATCAACTAACAGCACTGGTATGACTTTATCTTTCATAATAAATACACCTTTAGATTATTCTTTATGTATTTGAACTTTTGGACACACCTGGTCTATCCTCCCCTATCTTTCCTGTTTCCAACTAAAGCAAATGGAAACCACACAATCTCAGAGTTACAATTCTGAAGGAGACCTACTATCCTAGTTAAAAGAGAAGGTGTTGTCTGCTTTATAAACAACCTCCAAATATTTATAACATCAAATATTTCATTGACCTTCTCTATTTGCATAGTGACTACCTCTTTAGGTAAGGCATATACCAGTTTGAAGGCTGGAACACAGAGGACTTCAGTGTCCTGCATTTCTAGATAAACAGCAAAAAAAAAAAGATTAGCAGAAATAACTGTGTCAGTATTACAAGCTGTAGCTTCTCTTAGCAATCAGTAAAAACCAGAAATACCTTGACAAATAAAGTTTAACAAACTCTAGGTTGCCTTGGCAGAACTGTAACCAGTGGGTCAGGAGTAGTGGCTAATCCTCTCTGCTCAAAACTCATGAGACCGCATCTGGAGTATTGGGTCCAGTCCTCAGCTCAGCATGTTCAGTGGAGGGCCAGTGAGACATGTCAGGGGCTTGTGCACCTGATGTACAGAAGAGGCTGAAGGAGGTGGGGTTGTTTAGCCTGAAGAACAGGAGGTTAAGAGGGGATCTGTGGGATGTTGTCTGATCTTTCTGTAATGTCACTTCTCAATAAAAGAAAGGTGTGGAAAAGATAGTGTCTTTTTGGAGATGCACAGCAAATGGAGAAGATGCAACTGTCACAAACTGCAAAAAGGGAAATTCTAAGTAGATATAGGAGAAAAAACAGAATATTTGCAATGTGTGATTAAGCACTGGAAAGAGTTGCATAAAGAGCCTGTGGAATGTCCTTCCTTTGAGATTTCAGAACCTGCCCAGAGAAGGTCCTGAGCAATCTGATCTGGCTTGCTGACTTTGAACAGTGGATTGGACTAAATGACCTCCAGATTTTATTGCTTTCCTTAGCACAAGGACTGGCCTAAGGTTTACTGTCTCTAAAATATTTTGCATAAAGACTTTTTTGAAGTGGAATGTTTTGGATGTGGTTGTCATATGCCAGTGCAGAATAAGAAGAATGGAAGCATTTATGTCACAACAGTTTAATCCATTTGTTAGAAATTATGTTAGACTGTTGAATAGTCAGCTAATAAATCCATTGGTGAAAGTGAAAATGAAACTTAGAGTTTTGTTCTGAGGCAGGTTGATTAGGACAGAAAGTCATGAAAGGAGAGTCAGGAGGCTTCCTAGATTATAGACTATGGTTAGTTTACCAGAGGAATTGCCCACAAACCTATGGATTTTTTCTGTTGAAGAGCATTTACCACAGGCTTTGTAGCCTAACAAACAAGCTAATAAATTAGGACTTTTTGCATATTTTACTCACTAATGGTGTATTTTCTTTGTTTATGCCTGAGTGCACCAAGAATCCCAGTGACAACTTCTGCCCACCTATCAGGATTTGTGCTCAAGCTCTGATATGGTGCAGCTGTGAAACCTGGGGTCAAACTGCTTGAAAAAGAGCTAATGTGAGAAAAAACCTGTGTGAGAAAGAGCTAGGAAAACCACCCATGCACCGTCCATCTAGTTTGGGAGCTGCATTTACATCAGGATCGTTGCTCTTGCTCCTTGCTTGAGGTATTGGGCTATATTGTAGTTACGCTTCTGGCCAGCCTTGGACCTGCTGATCTTGATCTTTCTGGCTTGTTCTTGGACCTGTCTTGTCACTATGGACTCAGCTGGCAGCCATGGGACTCATGGCTGACTCTGGTTACTGTTTCTAGACATGCTTTGCTCTTCTTGTTTGGGTACTGTTAGGCTGCACCCCTGGTCAGTGAGGGCACAACCCCTGTTTGCTGTCTCCCTGGACGCCCTCAGAGTTTACTTCTATAGGCGAATATTTATAAACTCCCTGTCTTTTTTGGATATTATAGCTAGCTATCACTACTGGTCAGTCTCCGCCTCTGTGAAAGAGACATCAGTGAAACTCTATTCAGAGAGCAATGTTTCCATGGTCCATTGTGCAATGGTTTACCTTGTGAAAAACAAGGGGTCTGGTGTTTGCTCAGTCCTCATTCTGGGTAGGCATCTACCACTTTGACTACTTCACCATGCAGCAGCCCTGAAGCTGAAAAAAAAGATGTTGCTCTGGATGCTCTTCTAAACCTTTGCTTCCATGTGTTCTTCCAGCTGCTGCATAGCCTCTTTCAAGGCGGATGTACCCTTCCAGTGAGACTCCTTACCATATTAGATTGATATGCTGAAGTCCAGTTTTTCCCTCTTTTTGTGCAGAGCTGAAGCTGAGTAACCATTGCTTTCTCAGTCACACAGGAAATACAGATAGGCTGTAATTTCTAGGGAAGAGATCCACCTGAGCGTGTCTCCAGTTAAAAAAGTGTTACAAATAAAACTACAAACAGGAGATACGAAAGCATCAAAGTGACAAAGTATCAGCTCCTTTGGTTTCTTTTACAAACTCCATTAGAAATCTCTTATGCCACGCAATCCTATTGAAACAGCACTGAGGAAAGATTAAATAAGTTCTTACTGTTACGAGGTACTTACTGTAAAGTTTCTTGACAAGAAATGACTAAAGTAAGAGCAATACTGATTAAATCAGTTCTTACTGCCCATCTGGTGGAGAGTCAATTTGGATATAGTTATCTTTGACAGACTATAATTTTCTGTTGAGTCATCCATATATTTCTAGAGTGCCCACCATCAAAGCAGTTCTGAATAAGGTGTAAGAAGACATAACAGGTCTCTAAACTGTGCTCTATGGTCCTAAAATTGTAGTAACTCAGGAAAGCAGATTTATTTAATCTTGTTGGATAGATAACATAATAGGAATGGGAAATCATGTTCAATAATGCAATACAAAAGATTTTTGTGAAACAGGATTATGAAGGATTTTCACATTAGTAACGCAGTCAGAGTTTGCTCTGTAATAGATACATATTTTTCTCCTGAAAGAGTACTGCAAACAGTTCTCAATAGCTAGAATGCATACACTTTTTTTTCAAACTTCATGAAAACTTCTATTAAACACTGTATCTCACTATTTGAAATCATAAGTTATCCACCACTTGGTTGTTGGAAAATACCACCAAATCAAATCTGAGCTTGAGCCTGCAACAAAAATATCACAGTGAGGGAATCTAATGATTCCTTCAGAACTTCAATTTGTGTCATCCCGAAAATAGTCAAGTATTTGAGGATTCTTGGTCACTTTTCTTATTTCTATGCCATTTGTAAAGAAAAACTATTTTGTAAATACAGCTATTCCACTTAACCATCAAACCAAACATAAGAGCTGATGATAATTCAAAAATAATTTATTCAGAATACTTTGCATGGTTTGTTGGTTGTCAGCAACTAGTTCACTAAATCATTAGATCTTTATTATTTTAACTAATTTGCTAATTTCTTCTGTAAATAATTACTGGTCTCCAGATCATTTGTGTACAGTAATTATTATTCAATGTAAATAATTTTATATAAGTTTTATGAGTTTTAAATTACATATTTAGCTGTGACTAGGCAGTTTAAACTAGGTGTTAAGAATTTCAAAAGGGCTTTTACTCTTGGCTAGGTATTTATTTATATAGCTTCCTTTATTCACCCAATTCCACCTTCTGAGATTGCTTAAAAGATATCGAGCATATCAAACAGACTAGAACAGCTCTGCTTTCTACTTGAAATCCTGACATTGTTCAGTGCTTCAAGCCTTTCAACATTTAAGGACAGAAATATTCTGCATCCCTCAAGTTTGATCTGTTAGCTTTTCTGAATGCATAAGAAGTTATCAGGACGAACCTTATAACATGGTCTCTGCTATGGAGGCAATTAAATTATGCTTGTAGTACAGATGGTAGCAATAATATTTAGGTTAGAATTCAAAGTACATCAAATACGGTGGAGAAGAGCTCACTATTTTCATAATACTTATAGAAAAGATAGGTTAAGTAAGAACATAAATGTATTTCTTCACACACCTCTTCCTTACTACCTTCTCAAATCCACAGGAACTTATTATGCTTTCATTTCTTGCATAGAGTTTTTTTGGTGGTGGTATTTTTTTCTTATTGTTTGTTTGTTTGGTTGGTTGGGGTTTTTTTACCATTCAAAGTCAGGTAGTGTTAGGTAAAATGCTTCAGCTGGCTGCTTTTATTACCCTCTTTACTCATGATATTACCAGATACCCTTAACAAGACTATCTGAATAGATGCTTAAAGGTAGCAAGTCAATGCCAGAGACATCAAGTTTATAGCATAACAAAAAGTACATGAAATAACTTTGGCTGAGTCTGCTGACATTGACATCAAAACTATCTGAACATCACTGCCTTTACTGTAGTAATGCAAGTACCAACGTTGAGCTCTAGAATGTTCTTCAAGTTGACATAAAGTCAAGATCACTGAACTGCACTCCCTCGGTAAGTGTTATATACCAGTACAGCCATATATACAGAGAGCTGGGATGTTCAGCTTGGAGAAGAGAAGGCTCAGGGGCGATCTTATTGAAGTATATAAATACATGAAGGGAGGGTGCAAAGAGGATGGAGGGAGGCTCTTTTCTGTGATAGGACAAGAGGCAGTGGGCACAGACCGAAACACAGGAGGTTCCTTCTGAACATCAGGAAAGACTTTTTTACTGTGAGGGTGACTGAGCACTGGCACAGGTTGCCCTGGAAGGTTGTGTAGTCTCCCTCCTTGGGAGATATTCAAAAGCCATCTGGACATGGTCCTGGGCAGCACACTCTAGGTGGCCCTGCTTGACAGGGGTGTTGGACCTCCAGAAGTCCCTTCCAACCTCAATCATCCCGTGATTCTGTGAAAGGGACTATGGAGTGGGAAACTGGGTATTTTGCTAGCATATGGCCTCTTCTGTAAGATATTGAGTCTAGCTATTATCCAGAACAGCATTCACCCTGGAAGGACATTCATATTAAGGCCAGTGTTGTCCACCCTAATTGTGAAACTAATTTTGTTTCCTCTCCTTCAGCATTAATTGGCTGATCCATTTATAGTACCTTATGATCAGTTGTGAAATGTCATTTTAGTATCTTAGGACATTAAACACCTTCAAGAGAAGGTAGATGGACAGCATGGTAGGGGGAATACCTATTTGCCTGTGCCTATGACACTCTTCTCTGATAGAAGTTATGTTCTAGGACACAAAAGATGAGTTTCAAATGAATCCACTTATTTCATCTGGTAGCATGGAAATCTGAGTCCTGAAGATCACTCTGCTCATGCAATGTGACTACACTGGCATTAACTAAAGCTGTCTGAAAGCTTTCTGGACACTAACAAAAGTTTGGCAGCTATCTGCCTCTCCTCCTTTCAGTATGCCCTCACAATGGGTTTGAGATCATGAGCAAGGACAAAAAAAATCCACCAACTTTGTAAAGTTTAGTCTACTGTCTATTACCACCACCCATTGAAGACACTGAATTTCAGAGTTACATTTTTCTAAGGTGTCATCTGTTTTCCAAAACTGAACATACAAAGCTGTTGTGCTAATGAGGAGAGAACATTTGTTCACAAGCCAGTATTGCTAATGAATGCCTGGCAGCTTACCTATCTTCTGTCATCTGATACTGGTCCCACTTCAGTAGTAAGATATATCTTTTCACTTGCACAGATGATGCCATTTTGCACTGTTTGAATGTTTGTCAAGGACTGTAAGAAACTTGTGTCCTAACATTGTTTTTAAGAAGTCTGTCTAGATTACTGCATTCTGCATAATCAAAATTCTTATCATGCAAAGAGATTCAGATGGCTTTTTCGTTCTGAGAGCAAACCTGCATCTGCTATTGACCAAACAACAGCAAGTGCATTTGGACTTGGAAACCTAGTCTGCAGTTTGGAAGTAACATTTTTGCGTCATTATTGATGCAGAGAAAAAAAATTGCTAAAACCAGAAATAAAAACCAAACAAAGAAGTCTTTTGTTACAGAGAAAAACCACCATAGAAGGTGATGTTCATGTAGATTATGATGGTAAAGCATTAGACAAGTTGTATATGCCAGTCATAGTCTTGTTAGTTTATCTCAAAGTAAAGTAGGTCTTCTTTAAACCCACTTACTCCCATTACCTAGAGGGTAATTTAAAAATGTAATGGATGGTATATCTGCATTAGTTATACATACATAGCATTCAAATTGCATCCATACTCTTCTGACTAGGGTCATTCAGAGACCGGGTAATCCATGATGTCAGAGACTTAATAGGTTACATTTGCATCTGGCTTCTTAAAAGTTAGTTTACTGAATGTTTCTGTTATTAGTCAGTGGATGATTGTTACTATTTCCTGAGCTCTCATTTCTTTTTCTGACATGTGCAATTTCATTAATATTAAAGAGTTTACCTCCAATAGACTGCTACCATCAAGGTGTTTTGAGAAATTTCTTTTTCACATGGATCATCTTGATTTGCAACCTGCTAAGCAGAGACTTCTTCAGTTGGTAGAGATGGTACTTGGTAAAGTATGCACTTTCATTGAAGCAGTCAATTTCAGTGTCAGATTATGATGCACAAGTTTCACTGCTAAAGCCAGCTGAATAATATGCACAAAATAATTTATTCAGTGAATTGTGATATTTTTCTAGTAAATTATTCAACTAGTATTTCTTCATTGATCGTCTAACTCTTAAATTGTGTCAGTTTCTCCTATGTGCTTTTCATTAGTCTGGAATTGGACTGATTTATATGCAGTATTGCTCATTATCTGAGCAATGAAGTGGATGTTACATATGTTGAATTGAAAAAGAACATGTTTTATTTACAAATAGGCACATTTAACCTTATTTTTATCCTTGCATTCTGTGATATAAGTTAGTGAAGGATTGTTAATTCACCACTGTTTAAATAAATTAATATGACCCAATGTTCAATCTTTGATATTAATTGGCTAGAATGTTTGACTATTTCAACTATTTATATTTCATGATAAATATTTTTTATAGTTATTTACATATCTTTCAAAGAGCACAGTCCTTCTATGTAGAAGAAATTTGTTTTATAAATAAAGGGACACTTGTAAGATTTGATATCTTGCCTTCAACACAAGGCAGTTTGAAAGGACCCCAAGGAAAGACCCTTATTACAAAGAAACAGGGAGTACTCCATAAAACTGCTGCCTAGTTTTAAACTCTGAACACCTTATTAGGAGAACCCTAAGCTTCTGTTTGCAAATTCTCACTCAAATCAATGGTGTTTTGCGTGGGTTTCAGGTTATACAATTTTCCTTTCAGGATGGCTGTCCTACTGCTTTTAGACAAATTGGGTTTTGATGTAATAAGTGATGTTCTCAAGGATTAAACTCTATGTAGATATAACACTGAGTTTTTCCTTGACTTTGTCTGCAGTTTTGATGTATAGTATTACTTGCACATAAATGATACAAGACATACTTTCCTCCCTCAAAGATTTATGTATAGTAAGTTTGTACACACAACTGAAGCTTATGTCTCAAATACAGGTTGTTTGTTTACCTCCTCCAAATGTATCAATAAGGCTTCGAGTTTGTGGGAATCATGAAAGGCTTAATGAGGCTTCTCCTCAAATCAGGAGAGGGTCCTGACACCTGAAATGGGAATATGCTCATCTATGGCCCTTCCTTATGATGGTGTTCAAGATACATTCACCGAGGGGGAGTTGAGTGACATGGCACTTGGCAAATCCTATCCCACTCTGCTTTCATGGGACTAGAGGCTGGACTATAAGCAATGCCAGACTGAATACAGAAACCTTCCCGGATATTCTTAAAAAGAGACAGCAGCACCTACAGAATCTGATGGATGCCACTTCTGTTTCTTACAGGGAGTTGAGGGAAAAGAGCAAAACTGCTTTAAAATGAAGGCTTATTTCAGGCAACCTACCACATAAGAAATGCCATACTACCTCAGAGCACAATCCACCTAACCACATACTCTGTCTCCAACAGAACAATAAGAGACATAAGACAGCGTGTTTGCATGCAGCTTCATCACTCTCTGAGTTCCTTCCCCTTGGAATCACTGAAAACTTTCACAGCTAATGGATTAAAATTTAAGATGGTCCAGTCTTGGCAGACAGTCTGTAATACCTCTTAAGTTAAGAGGTCTGCTGCCTCTTAATATCTGTTTATTCTTGATCCAGCTTGAGTTGGGGTGATTGGACAAGATGACCTCCAGAGGTGCCTTCCAATCTCAGGTATTTGTTACTAAATGTATAAGTGAGTCAGTGGTGTGGACAAGAGCATTTTAGGCATGTTGGCAGCTGTGGTACTTCTTACAATAAGAAGTTGTACAGAAAGGGTTGCTGCACCTTAAAATAGATGGGCTACTGGTTCTGAAAAAAACCCAAACAACGCTCTGGCTGTGTGAGTGCATGTGTGTGTGCGTGTGTTTGAAGCTGACAGAAAGACCTGGTCCACACTGGCCCTTGAGAGGGAGATGTTGAGAAACTTCTGAATTGGCTAGGAGGGAAATAAATAGTGTAAACTTAAAAAATAGGAGAGGAGTATTAGATTGCTGAAATGCTATTTGATTTCCCCTGCTTTGTAGTTCAATATTGCAAGTGCCAAAATTACTTCTTCACCAACACTGAAAACCTAAAGTGGCACCAAAGTGCTCTGTCAAACCATAACCTTTATATAAGGTGATCTAAACCTGCTGGATCAAGAATAATCAGTGGGCTAATGTTGCCAAGCAGATAGCTTTGTTGGGGTTATGGAGCAGAACATGTCAGCGGAAGAATGGCACTGAAGTTAAGAAGGAAAAAATGGTCCCCACAAAGAGTAATGGAATCTTTCGTTGGGATTTTAAATGCTAATAGCAAAAATGCAATGTTAGGGCGATACTATCAACTGTTTGACTAGGATGGTGATAGAGATGAGGAAGTGTTAAGGGTGTCAGACACATTCCGCTTCCTCCTAAACCTTTAGCTGCCTGCACTCGAGGCAAGCTCTCTGATACAGTGCAGGTGCCTAATCTTGGTTCAGTCAGCTGTGAAGAAAAAACTGAAAGTAGCTCAGCTGGAGCTTCTCTTTTGTACCCTTTCACTTGGGAGCAGCTTTTTAAGCCAAGTCTCTTGGCTTAAATTCTATTCTATTCTATTCTTGTCCATGGGCCTTACCTGAAATGCACAACACACCCCTTCCCCATGGCCCTGCCTGGTCATCCCACATTCGTATCTGACCCTGGATACCTTCATTGGGCCTGATCCTGACCCCCACGCATGCATTGATGTTCCGGCCAGGCTTCGGCCTATCACTGTCTCCATCCGCATGGGCCACCCAGTGGCTGTGTCTGATCATGGTCACAGTAAACACTCTGCTCTTCTTGTTTGGGTGCTCTGGGACTATGCACGTCTTTAGTGAGACATTGCTGATGTAGAGGTGAAGCTTTCTGGAGGTAGTAACTGACTGTTTCCTACAACAAATACTTCTACATTACACAAGAAAAGGTGATGCTGTAGACATGGTTGAGTGGTGCACAGGACTTCAAGATTTATTTATGGAAAAGCTGCTTTGTAATAGTGATCACACCGTGGTTTCTCACTAAGCTGCAACAAACCAAATACATTTGTTGGCATATAGGGGTATCTGTCCCTAAATTCTAATCCATTCCAAATCATTCTGCACACCTGCATAAAAAAAGACGAGGGCAAGACAAGGGGAAATGGGTACAAGTTGCACCAGGAGAGGTTTCATCTTAATATAAGAAAGAATTTTTTTTACAGTGAGAACCATCAATCACCAGAACAACCTCCCCAGGAATGTGGTGGAGTCCCCATCACTGAAGGTTCTCAAGATGCAACTGGACAGCATGCTAGATAATCTCATCTAGGGTTCCTTTCCCATGAAAGGGACTCATCCACAGCCACAGACGCTTTGGGGTGTCCTGCTCCCACATGGACTCATCCACAGGTCACAGTCCCTTTGACTCAAGTTCACATAGGAGTTCCAATCTCTCCAGTACAGCAGCACAGGCACAGCAGTGATGCCCTGTCCACCTGCCAGCTCGGGTGCATGGTAATTGCTGTTATCAAAGTGTTCCCAGGCAGAGCAGAGTAAGATGATAAGCAGTACAGCAAGCAGCAAAAGCAAAAAGCAGCCACTAACGAACACTAGAATCTAATATACAGTAAGGTAAGCAAGCCCTATGGCAAGCACTGGAGTCTGCCAATTAATAACTACACAGCTATAACAGCTATGAATTTCATCTAGCACACTCCAATCAAATCCGTCATTATCTCTAGCCCTTTGAGCCCCATGATGGGTTCCAAAAAGGACTGTCGCGGTTTAAACCCAGCCAGCAACTAAGAACCACACAGCCACTCGCTGACTTCCCCGTGGTGGGATGGGGGAGAGAATCAGAAGGGTAAAAGTGAGAAAACTCGTGGGTTGAGATAAAGACAGTTTAACAGGTAAAACAAAAGCCGCGCACGCAAGCAAAGCAAAACAAGGAATCCATTCACT
>NW_008825114.1:15705619-15710263 GCF_000699105.1 Pygoscelis adeliae
TTTTACCCAGCGCAGAGTACACCTGTCTAAGCCGTGAGCCGCCAGCTTCTCCAGGAGAATGCTGTGGGAGACGGTGTCAAAGGCTTTATTGAAGTCCAGGTAGACCACATCCACAGCCTTTCCCTCATCCACTAGGTAGGTCACCTGGTCATAGAAGGAGATCAGGTTGGTCAAGCAGGACCTGCCTTTCATGAACCCGTGCTGGCTGAGCCTGATGCCCTGGTTGTCCCGCACCTGCCTTGTGAGCGCCTTCATTCACTCACTCACTCTCTTCATTCACTCATTCATTCACTCCTTCCCATCGGCAGGACAGTGTTCAGCCATCTCCAGGAAAGCAGGGCTGCATCATGTGTAACGGATACTTGGGAAGACAAATGCCATCACTCCGAACGTCCACCCCTCCCTTCTTCTTCCCCCAGCTTTTATTGTTGGGCACAATGTCGTATGGGATATCCTTTTGGTCAGCTGGGGTCAACTGTCCCGGCTGTGTCCCCTCCAAACTTCTTGTGCACCTCCACCCTACTCACTGGTGGGACAGTGTGTGAAACAAAAGAGGCCTTGATGTTGTGTCAGCACTGCTCAGCAATAAGTAAAACATCCCTGTCTTATCAACACTGTTTTGGCCACAAATCCGAAACACAGCACCAAACCAGCTACTATGAAGAAAATAAACTCTATCCCAGCCAAACCCAGTATACAATGTTAGCCTCAATGGGTTAGGAAGGAACTGGCCTAGTTGGTTCCCTGTAGGCAAATGGACCTCAAGTTTCTGTCCCACTCTCTGTAAATACCAACATACATATATATAGATATATATGTATAATTTAGACTTTTTTCTGAGTGCAAGGAAGGCTGAGGGGTTGGTACATAACTGATAAGCTTTCTTCATCAACCAAAGAAAGAAAAAGAAAGGGGAAAAAGAAGTTTACACAATAAACAGTTATCCAAAGTAATGTGTAATTACAACTCCACTGTTGGTTCTTGTTATTGACCAGTTCATCATATCTTCCCAATAATGGAGTTAGTGAAACATTCTTTTAAAAATAGGCATACGTAGTTAAACAATACGCACTTTGTCTTTCAGCTATCTAAAATTAACATCTAAGCAGTTACACTTGGGGAGCAATTACTGGTGTTTGACTGTGAAGTGCACAGGAAGACAGCATGAATTTAATTTTAAAGTAACTTAAATTTTGCAAATAACTTGATGTGCCAGCAAGCGGTGTTCATGAGATACAAGCCTTCCGGTGGTGTGCAATTCTCAAGAAAAGTATAATATCCAAGTGAATAGATGTTGTAGCATCATTCTGTCTGGAACAGGGTGGAAATAGTTTTAGTCTATTTGTCATTTAAAGTTTACTTTCTAGCATTAACTGATAACCAGAGATGTTTTGTTCTCAGATGTCATAAAAATACAGGACCATGAGTGACCAGATTATTCAAGATAGAAATAAACAAATATACTTGGAGCTGTAAAACAGGTGGAAAAAGAAACCCCATCAAGAAGTGATTGGAACTCATTTGCCATGAGGAAGTTTTTTTTTTTTCTTAAATACTGCTGTTGTCATAACTTGTTAGCACAACTTGTGTGCTGTATGCAATTAAAACAGTGATTTTTAATATCTTTAACTCCTCAAACAAATCTTGATAAATATTGATCAAAATGTTACCAGAAAAAAGCTTCTGAGAGATTTGTATAGTTTGTATAGCTTTTTAATGGGAGAATTGCTGAATAGAAGCAATAACAGAGAAAGCACTATCTGAATGGAGACTGAGATATGCTCCTATTCCACAGCAGTAACCCACAGAGAATTACAGTGATTGTCATTATAAACTTGGCATTTACTGACAAGTTTCAGAGTGACCACAAAATTATAGTGTCTAGTATATCATAACACAGTAACAAATGTAGACTTCAGTGCTGACCTCTGTAACTGTTGAAGGTGCATCAGCATGGAGAAATTTGTACACCTTTTCCCCAAACAGTAGCTGCTCTATTGATGGATGAGCCTAGTCTTCCAGGCTGTCAAACCATTACTAAATTAATCAGAATGTTAACACAGAGTTTCTATTTTATGCATTTACCATCCTAAATAATAGTCATCTGGTTTGTAGCCACCAATTTAGTTAGTGGAGATTGTTCCTCTGTTTTCAGCTATCAAACAATCCCTTTGCTTTTCTATTCATTGCAATAAGTGCAAACAAAATTAAATGTAGAGAGTGCCCTTCTCTTTGCTGAAAAAAAGATGTGAAAGGTGAAAATGCATTTTTAGAACAACTTATTGATGTGTTCTAAAAACATTTCCCTCTTTTTATTCCCCCCCCCTCAACTTTTGACTCTAAAAGTTGTAACCTGAGATCAAATGATATTTTTATCTTTGCCTAGACCTCTGAGTGTCATTTGAAATTAGTGTACCTACAGATGTGGAACCTGAAGTACTCATGGAATCAGAAGCAAAACTGAAATAAAGGAAAAACCAGAAGCCAGAGGAAAAACAAGTCTTTGGAAAGCTAGTTACCAGTAAGTGATCAGTACATTATGTTGCGGTTTGTTTAAAATAAAAAATGAGTCAGTAAGTTTCTCTCATTGAAATAATGTAAATTATGACTTTCCTCCCTTTTGAATGGTGCACTGATGGTAAACAGTGTTAAAAATAAGCTACAGGATTCTGAATGGGAGTTATTACTATTTATGCAAATACGACATTCTTTAAAATGCAAAGGCTACAGAAGTATGGAGGGCCTGATTATTGTGCACAGAACTGGTGGGTCACTGAAAAGATAAAAATGAAGATCTATATATTTTAATAAGGTTACATTATCCCCAAGTAGGATTTACAGCTCCTTTCGTCTCAGGTGCAACCCTTTCAGTCTTAAGAGAAACCAGATTATAGCCCAGGTCAAGTAGGGTGATGCAGACTGAGATTTGAGCTGTGATTACTGAAATGATGACTCTATTGAATTTTCTTTAGATTAAATGCCCATTTTTTTCTTGGAAAGCTGAGGATCTCAGGGTTCCTATCTTGCAAGATTTTTTTTTCTGTAGTTCAGCTGAATCCACATCTTCTGTGCTTTTTTTAAAAAATGTAACTTCTATGAATAGGAAACACTTATGCCTCTAGCCAGCTGCTTGTTGATTTATTAATTTCCTTTAAAAGTTTGTTAAGTGAAAGACTAGATATGTGATGAAGGAATCCAACTGCAAAACTCAAGGAACACAAGCAAAGGCTATTCATCCAGTAGCTTATTTCATTTTCCAGCAGATAAAATCAACTTTTATATAACTCCCTCATTTTTACATATTTTCAAGCTTTTTCTGCAACATCTTTCAGTGTCAGACATTGAACAGTGTTAAGGGTGAGACAGAATAAACAACCTATAGGGAATCTGGATACTGGGTTTTATTTAAGTAATGAGATTAGAGCTTTTACCTTACTTGATTAACTTGTTTGCTCATGCCCAGCCACCCCTACGTCCAAGAGGTCTTGACTTCCCTGCCCAGCAGGAAGGTCACTGCTGGCCTGCGATGGCTGGACAGAAAACTCGGTCGGTTCCTGCTGTGTTGCTGCTCCCAGTGACCCATCTTGGTTGTTACAGGCTAAGGTCCCTGGGCACATGCAGGTCTCTGACTTTTAGCATCTTCTCTCAATTCCAGGATCTTTCCTCCAGCCAAGGTCTTCACCTTCTTTTTTCAAAGACCACTTCTTCCTTTTGGAAACTCTTGGTTTTGGTACTGGGTTGTCTTTCTGGAAGTCCCCAAACCTTCAGTTTTCCCAATATAAATAATCTATGTACAACATGTGGTCAGCTTCTTAATTGGTGGTTCTGTCTCATGTCTCTTTATTAATTGGACAATTCAGGACATGCCACTTCTGTTTAGCCCAGGTGTTGTCAAAATTTACAACCAAACTGTACCAGTTGCAGCTAGCAAGTAGCAGGCTTCTGCATGAGAGTTCAAAAGTTCAATTTTCAACAGTCTCCCACACATGCACGCAATTATTTGCTACCTAATAGCATTCATAACCTAAGACATTTTTTCACCTATGACAAATAGCTGCCAGCAAAATCAAGATATAGGCCTATCTTACATACAACAAGACAGCATTGTATGATTCCACATATGTACAGCAAAATTTAAGGAAAGTGAAAATTAAATGTACTAAAAATATTTAATGAAAGCTCTATAGCAAGCAAGGTTTTTTTTTTTTGTTTTTCTGTGTTGAGCTAGCTTCCTGATTTTCAGTGTCTTTACTTGGTTTACAAAACTGTTATCTATTTATTTTAGTGTTGTATGTGGCAATGACAAAAATACTGACTTGTGCTCAGCTTTTTTTTTTTTTAACGATATTAAAAATTACTGGGGCTATTACCTAATGAGTTTTGGTTTCTACTTTATTTGTTTACTTGTATATACACACATACATATGAACCCTACATGCCTTTTGCACTTGCTGTGATCTTTTCTTCAGACACCGTTAAAGGATCATCTGTGCAGTTCTCTGCTCTGTGGTGTGACGTTTGCACATTTGATTTAATTTCCATGTCTCCATCTATTCTGTATCTTGCTAGCTTGGTCTTGTGTTCTAGACTCTGACAGGTGCTAGAATGGTGGTCGGAGGCTGTCTTGGATGATTCTATGATTCT
>NW_008825114.1:15710588-15740087 GCF_000699105.1 Pygoscelis adeliae
CTTATGAGGAGCGGCTGAGGGAGCTGGGGTTGTTTAGCCTGGAGAAAAGGAGGCTGAGGGGAGACCTCATTGCTCTCTACAACTACCTGAAAGGAGGTTGTAGCGAGGTGGGTGTTGGTCTCTTCTCCCAAGTAACTGGCGAAAGGACGAGAGGAAATGGCCTCAAGTTGCGCCAGGGGAGGTTTAGATTGGACATGAGGAGAAATTTCTTTACTGAAAGAGTGGTTAAACATTGGAACAGGCTGCCCAGGGAAGTTGTTGAGTCACCGTCCCTGGAGGTATTTAAAAGATGGGTAGATGAGGCGCTTAGGGACATGGTTTAGTAGGCATGGTGGTGTTGGGTTGACGGTTGGACTCGATGATCTTGGGGGTCTCTTCCAACCTTAATGATTCTATGATTCTATGATTCTATATTGTGGGTTCTTCCACATCGCTGCTACTCATTCCTGGTAGCAGAGTTATTTCCTGTATTGTCTAAATATCTGACTTTTCCAAAGTGCATACTTTGTGAATTCTTTTCTCCTTTACTTCTTGTTATACTTTGGTATGGATGTGAATGTGATCAGTTTTTAGATATTCTCTCACAGAGAAGATATGAACCCTTCTTTTAAAGCCACCAAACAAGTAAATGTTTATATCACACTTACCTAATAAGTTTTTTTTTTAAATAAATTATTCTATGTAGCTTAAAAAATTCCTACATTAGTTTATCAAAATGCAGTATTTCAAACAATTGCTTCATTTAATAGATTTTCCTGTTAAGTGACACAACACACGACATACAATCATGTACTAGTGAAATCATCCTATTGTGGCTATATTGGGACTTCCTTTCACGTCTGGGACCTTTCTTTGAGAAGAAGGAAAACCTGGATTCCATTTTATTTCTCAGTGAATAAGTGCAACAGAGGTCTGAAGTTATGCACTCCAGCAGCTGAATGTTTTCACTGCTGAACTCACTGACACAACAAATCCTTACATATAACTCATGGAAAGTGGAATAAGCGAATGTAATTAGTGAGATTCAGTGATGTATTTACTGATTCCAGACTACCCTATTATAAAGGCAAAACACTGACTAAAGAAATCTGTATTTTGATTCCTGTTCCATCAACATATCCCCCTTGTGCAGATGAAGACAATGGAAGTTTTAGTCTGGATCAATTATGAAAAAGTTAAATAGCATTTAAGATCCCGAGTCCCCACATGGTGCAGCTCCAGTATGTAGGTTCTCCAGCCTTCTTACAGGCCAGCCTAAGATCTTGATTGTACAATGTAGATGTGTCTGCAGGATTCATTAGCATCTTAAAACTGTCTATGCTTAAATCATGATTATAGATTTCAGTAGGAAGTTACATACTTTGAAGATAAACAGGGCAGTAAATTGCATCACTTGTCATTCTTGGACATTTTTCTTTCTTATTGTCTTTAAGTAAAATGAATAACATTGTCCACAATGAAAGTTATTTTCAGATATTATAGTAGTACTGTATGGATTTTGGACAGCGTCAGCTGCCACTGTATTTTCTCATAGGATAGTGAAAGTAGTTTATATTGTTACTGTTTTCCCAATGAGAGAGATGAGGAAGGAATAGAAGAGAAATGGATTTAGGCATGTTTATCTTCTTAGAATACATCGTATTCTTCTGACACTATCATTTAGTTCATCAAGTTAGATATGAAATTATAGCCAGTGATGCACTTTCTATTTATTATGTGACCATATCTTTAAGTGTATTGATTTACCTTTTTGGAAGGAAACTGTCTGAATATATTTATATTTAAAGCTGTTATGAGGAAAGGTTTTAAAAAAATTACAGCTGTTGTAATAACTTTACTAATGTGACCTTGCAGCCAAGTTGGTGGAAACGAAGAAACCCACACAAATGTGGAATTGTACTGGGTTTGGCTGCTATGAAGAAAATTAGCTCCATCACAACCACACCATGTGGCACTCTGGTTTTTCCTGTGTGACCGGGGAGAGGACATGAGGAAGTGGGATGGTGAACCTACCGTGAAGCTAGAAGCCCACATACGCAAACTGGGGGAGAAAACAGCTGCTAAGAAAGGGGTCATCCAAGAAGGCTGTCACTCCAGCTGCTGCTGAGACAATAGAAGGCAACCAGTGATTCCCCAGACATAGAAGAAGGACTGAGAGTGCCTCACTTGATTGTGGTGAAAGGACTTCTGGGCTGGCAATGCTATGGTCAGGCAGTGAACACTCTGACCAGCAATAGAGGGTCCCTGCCTTATACCAGGATGAGGAAAGGGATAACTGGGTTTAACGGACTGTGAGGAAACGGATAACTGGGTTTACCGGACTGTGTGGATCTATGTGATGGACTGGCACATCAGGTCCACAGAAGTATAAGGCTTTGGTGAACACCGGTGCACAGTGTACCCTAATGCCATCAGGATATGGTGGGGAGGAACCCATCCAGATTTCTGGAGTGACAGGAGGATACCAACAGTTGTCTCTGTTGGAGGCTGAGGTGAGCTTAACGGGGGAAAAAACATTCTATGTGACCAACCTGGAGGCCCCATGTATTCTTGGCATAGACTACCTCAGGAGAGACTACTTCGAGGACCCAAAAGGGTATTGATGGATTTTTGGTGTGTCCACCATGGATACAGACAAGATTAAACAGCTGTCTACTTTGCCAGGCCTCTTGGAGGATCCGTCTGTTGTAGGATTGCTGTGGGTTGAAGATCAGCAAGTGCCAATTTCTGTATATTGCAATTGTAAATTCCAGCATAATCCATATACATTTTCTACTTACTCTTTTACTCTGTGTTTACACAGCGTGTAGTAGAAATGATTCTTCTTCTGTGGCTTGGGTTCCTAGGTACTGCTAAAGATCTACAGACTCCTCATACATGGCTACAAAGTGCTTTAGAAAAATCTTTAGTTCTTTTAGAATATACTATTTGATGTTTTTCCTCTTTTTTATCTTTATTATGGCATATTCTTTTTTTTTTTTTTTTAATTTGCCCTTCCTTTATTATTTTTATTTGTTTTGTTTTAGGGCAAAATGCAATAAAGGAGGATCATACTGGAGAAGCATTAGGTGACTTTGTCCAGCTCTCTGCATGCATTTTCTTTGTTCTTATATCTGATTTGTTCTTAGCTTTGTTCTTAGCTCTGATTTTGCCATTCTTTTTGGGATGCTTCCATGTCATTTTATATGTTGTTTCTAAAATTTTGGGTATCTCTTGCTTTGTGTTAAACCAATTAATCTAATATCAATAAAATCTTAACATAAAATGTTGGCCATATGGGGGAAAGTCTTGTTTGTTTTCAGCTTGATAGATGCACTAGAGGTCTCAAGACAATTTATTCAGCAGATGTGTCTTCAGTTTCCCTCAAGGGAAAAGAGGTTAATTTTAGATAAAGTATTTTTTAAAAACTATGATCTGAAAAGTATTACAAAAGTGTGAAAGGCTTAACACCCAATTTCAGTTTTTATGTGTGGGGAAACCCCTTTCCTATAGCAAACCCCCTTACCTCCATTTTGCTCTTTAGAGAAGTCCATATCAAATTAAATATATCATGTTCTAAGAAGAAGCTTTTAGAAACAGAACAGTATGCTCTTAGAGTACAGAAAAAGTTTCACTCATTTGCTACTAGTATGCATCCATCAAGCCTACAGTATTCTCCACTGAGGTAATTTCATTGCAACATCTGTTATAAATATGGGTTTTTCATCATCCTGTGCTTCCTCACTAGTTAACTTTTAATGTTACAGTAATACCTGGGACTAATTGACTTGTTTCTGATCTGCAGCTAGGTCTCAGTCAACAGTGACCTTTCTTACTGTAATTTCATTGAGAACTTGCATGTTAGTTTGACTAACTGAGAAAACACTGCCTGTTCCTCAGATTCATTCTAATTAAGGAATAAATAATTTACACTGATAGTGACAACCACCTCTGTTCATGAATGACAAACACATTAGTCAAACTATTGATTTTTCTGTTCTTTTTGTCGTACTCGTACAGTCTGAAACTCCAGATTCCTAGGCAGTAGGATGAATCTGCAGGATTTTAGGATTTCCTTAGCTGCAGGCAACTGGCTGTGAATCAATAACGTAACTTTGATATAACTTTACTTTTCATTCTGGATGACAGAATTCTATTAGTAAATGGTTTTTAAAACATGAGCTGGGAATAGCCTTGGCTTGCACCAATTAAAATGTAGATACTGGATTTGGTACATGCTCACTGAACTGTTTAGAAAATATTCCCATTGACTTCAGTTCGCTTAGTCTTGAGTAATCAATAAGTTTGGTTTAACCAAGCTCCAACATATTTCACCTCCCTCCCTCAATCTGGCACTTTACTAAATAACCACAGTAGAGTACACATTGAAAAACCATTCTAAATGGGGGCTGGGGGTGAGTAGAATGAAAATTTAGGAAGAATTGGGCACCCATGTTCTAGGAATTTTTGTTTCCACAAGAAGCAGAAACTATTAAGTGACAATCATCTTTGCTGCTGGTCTCAGGAACCACCTTTAACTTCACAAAGCTAGTACAAAACTGCAAGATAACCAGCAGAAATGACTGAATGATTGCAACCAATCAAAACAGTACAATTTTTCAAATTGCTTTTTTTCATGGAGGCTTCTTGGAGGATGCAAAAATTTTAATTATCCAGAGAAAACCAAGAGTCTAAACTAAAAAACAAAACCAAGACTTCTCCTGCAGAAAGATGATTTCTTGTACAAAGACAGGACAAGATTCTGCTCTTTTACATCTGCACATTTAACGTAGTGCCTTCCTACCTACCTATTGTAAAAAGGCCAAAGTCAATTGTTTCACTTGTTTTCTACCCAAACTAGTATTTTGTATGTCCACTGATAGTGGATTCTGCAGAATACCTCATGTAAAGCTAAGAACAGTATTTGTATTAAGTTCTTTTACTCAGAACTCCAAGTTAAGGAAAAAAAAAAAGATAAAAAGAAAACCATAAAGCTGAAGTGTCAAATGAAAATAGAAAAAATGTTGTTCTTGTATTTTTTTCCAATGGTTTCAAAAGTAGCAGTTGCTTAAATTTCCCAGGTAGCCTTCTCTTGAACAATTCTGAGCTTTTCTCTATAAATCTGGTGACTGAGTAAGCATGACAATGTAAAACAGGAATGCTTTCAATGGGCTGTAGAGAAACACACACCCATGAGGTAAAATAAAGATGATGGAAATTTTTCTTAGCATAACTGCTTGTAGAAAAATATTGGATATATTTTGTGCTTCTTTTATGTTGTTCTTTCATACATGTAAAAATATTAGACTGATGAATATTTTGAAGAGTCATCACTTCCTTTATAAAACATTTATCAGCCAGATGATCATTTATTAACTCTTCATACGTTTTTAGCTAAAAAAAAATTATGGCCTGAGTTTGGGGAGGAAACTACCCTGCATATTTGAAGAGGTGAAAATTCATCCCCTTCTAAAAATATATGTTTAATTTTTCTTATTAAAATTATTTTCATTCCCCAAACACAGATTCACTCCAACATTTTCTTTGTCATGAGTATATTTACAGGATCAGATAAGTTTTGAGACTGTTGTTGTTGATCAGCATATCAATTATGAAGAAAATCCTAATAAGACCAAAGTAAGACACAGTGAGAGGACAGTGGGTTTTTAAGACAACATTCTTTTCATTTCACAGTTTTGAATGTGTCATATGCATATTTGCACTGAAAGGAATGATAAATGTTAGAAATAGTTTAAATAATTGTAGAGTGTGTCAGACAAACTCCTGTGTGTTAAAGAATTCTAATGTGAATCTTGGGATATTTTTGCAGGGCACTTCCAGTTTAGGAGGATGAAGAGGATGACAAAATTAGATGTTTCATTTAATATGCAAGTTGGGTTCAATTCTCCTTTAGTCTGAACCCCATTTGCTTTTTTTTACACCTAATTTGTAGCTGCTGGACTAGGCTTACGTGCTGTATGGCCCGCATTTGTTAAGGGGTCTCACACAACAGATCATGCAAAAAAATCTTTGCTTGTATGTTCAAAAAATCTTCTGCTGAAATTCTCCACGACATGATTCATTTCATGACACAATATAAAATCTGTACTGCTTTGTGGGCATTAAAACCAAACCTGCATATTACCTTTCGATCTGGTGTTCTGACCTTAGTAGGCAAGGTATGCTGGTATGCATAAAATGAAAAACAGCATACCAAAAAATGCTAGGAGTAAACTTTGTGGAGCATATAATCCACCTCTGATTCCCTTCTGATGGCTTTGCTGTGACAATACTCAATATTCTGTGTCTGGTTGATGTTTTTTGGACAGTGTTTTTTATTAGCTTTCAGCAATGCACATTAAAAGTAAGTTACACAGTCCTTAACAGGGCTTATGCATGTCATATCTACTTTTTCTTCATTTTGGTTTTGATGGCTTATGCTGCCAAATTCAGCACTGCTGTCAGAAAATGTTATGCAAAATCAAATTGTTTCATGTTATGAATAGCTGTGTTATAATTTGCAATTTGCCCACCCCTGTTAAATCAAAGTTATAGCTCACTGGGTTCAGAGCAGCAGAACAAAGGGGAAATTGAACTCTTTATCTTAATCTTTATTATGAACTATAAATTTAAGCATCTTTCTGTGCTATTGCTAATCCTCTGGAGCATTCTTCTAGAATTTGTTGAGAGCTCAAGAACTTATTTTGGGACTGACATGTGGGAAGTGATGGGAAAATATATTCCTTGAACTAAATACTGTTAAACTCTATCACAGTGTCTGAGGGATGGGAAGGAAGTGAGAACTCAAGACTAAAACCAAAGTTTTATTAGCATATGGCAAAGTATGAGCAAACCTCAACCAGCAACAAAGGAAGCCATGCAGAGAAGCAAAGCTGCACATGAAATACAGACTTTCTCAGCATTTCTGAAATACAATGTAATTACCTTTTTGGGTGATGAGAGGAAACCACCATTACAACTGACTCCTTGATTGAGCTCATTTGCAAGGCAGACCTGCTTCTGGATCTGTTGTTGCAGTGGGAATTTTGGTTGAACACAACTATCCCTACCAAAACTATTGTGTACACAGAAACATTAACAGGGCATGATCCAGAAAATAATTCTATGTTGCTTAGAGAAATTATCCAGAAAAATGGCAACACTGTAAACTTAACACTATCTTAAGCTTAATCCTTATTTCCATATTTTGAAGTATAGCCATCTGACCTGTTTTCTGGAATTCTCACAGGACAATGAGGAAATTACACATTCTGTATTAACATGCTTATATGTTACCAGTACTCTATATGGTTAGTAAAACCCTTGCAGTGGGTTTTCCACCTTGAATGATGTATGGTGTCTCTGATTACAATTGGAATCTATATTTAGAGAGGCTGGTGGGAGAGAATAAGGGGAAATTCTCACGATGCTACTGCTGCTTCCTCAGGACTTTCAGAGTTTCTCTTCCTAAAATTGTACTTGTTAGCATACAGTAAATGCTTTATTCCTTTGGGAAACATCCCTCTTCCTTGGAGGATATACTGGGAATGCTGAGAGCAGCTTAAACCATGCACCTCTAGTGATTCCAGAGATTATTAGATACACAGTGAAAGTTGGGTTTCAACATTCAACAGTTCTATTGGGTGTCAGAAATCCTGGTTTGTGGAGGTAGGCAATTCTTATTGACTAGGTCAGAGGGACACTTCCTCCAGTTTCTCTGTCATCACCACATTTTGCAAACAAAAGTAAACTTTCAGTTGGCGGGAATTTTCCTTTATAGAAGGCAGAAGGTCTGAAAATCTTGATTTTAACACCTGTGATGACTACTACAGTAAAAAGTTGCATAAAGTCGGGGAACATCAAACCCCTGTAAACACAATTTAATCATGTTTTCAGAAGAATGCCACAAAACTTTGCTAACAACCAAATACAGACTGGCAAACTCTGATTCAAAAAAATAATTAAGCATGTGAACACTGAAAGCAGAAGTTGCAGGTGTCAGTGTTTGAATCTTTGTCTGTCTTTATGCTGGAGTGTTTTACTAGTTCAAAAGTAATCCTGTTCTTGACCTCATGCAAAAAAAATCTTTCTTACTTTTTGAAAAGTATTTATGCCAAGCCACAAGCCACAGAAGAAAGGAGTGATGGGAGATGTCCTAGACCTCCCTTCTGAAATCTGCTAAGATGAGCTTAGAAGAGCTCCTTCTGCAGAACAGTGTCTGTTGTGGGTGGGGGGTTATCTAATCTCCCTGCATTTGGGACGTGAAAAGCTCCAGGTTCTGTGTCTGCTTGTCAACTGCATGTGGCTGTGCACCCCACTAGTGCAACCATCAGTGTGAACCCTTCTAACTCAGAAACCCACTCTGGCTACCCTCTGGCAAAGGAGACAACGCTTCTTCAGGCATACAGATAGGAAGTGAGAGAGGAATGGAGCTGAGCAGCAGAAGCAAAGCTTTGCAAACGAATAAATAAATAAGTAGATGTTGAGGGCACAGGCACAAGGGCTTCTAAAATGAAGTGATTATTGTAGGATGTGTATAATAATAACAAATAAAATTTTTCTTTTTAAGTAAATCTATATGCCTCTAGTCCGTGAGCTAAGAACATAATATGAATCACTCACATATTCTTCGAAGACTCATTAGGATTGGTTTCACCTGAACCACTTAATATCTACATAGCTTTTCTCATTTTGCTGCTGCCAGTCTCAAGCATCAGTGGTATCTTAAAAATGCCAGCAAGATATCAATTTAATAATGTACAGCAGCATATCCTCTAGGAAATCTGCCATATGCTCAGAACAGGTTGCATAGTTTCAGTACTAGCCACCACGCAAATTAGAAATGCTTTCCTGACATAACAAGAAATGAAATTGTTGTTTATGCCCTAATTGCACATGCTTTTCTTCAGCCTCCAACTTGATAATGAAATTTGTGTATAAGGGTATTAGAAATGTTCAGTCGATAAACTAAATAGACTTTAATATCTCTTGTCAGACTTGGTGTTTTATGATCTGTTATTTTGGAGACATACCTGCATAAGGGTCAGATCAAGAGAAGCAAGGGAAACCTTGGGATGACAGGCAATTATGAATTATTGATGACCAATTGGTAATTCTGCTTATCAGAATTATCATACTGAAGAACGAGCCATGTGAGAAGGATATGTATTTGCAACAACTATAACTTGCATATGTGGAAGAGAGAGATACATTCTTTCTTTAGGTTTGTTTTAACAGCTAAGCCTTACTAATGCTCTTTTTCAGCCAAAGATACATGGTAGAATTGTATGCACTATACAAGAATGAATCCAAACCCAGAGATCTTATGTTTACTATTTCAAAGGTCTTAGAATCGTGTGATTAAAACTATTATAATAGAAACCTACAAAAATGTGATTCAAGGAAAGGGACTGTAATAGAAGAGAGATAGTGACCAAGATAAAGGATCTAAATTAAGAAAGTTGAAATTTATGTTAAAAATCAAAAAGGTGATGAGGCTTTTAGAAGATGGGTTGGCCAATAAATGGTACCACATGTACGAAGAAACTTAAATCAGTTTATGCTTATATAATCTGCTGACTGCATCATTCTGCAAAGAATAGTTTTACTATATTTTCAATGTAACTGTACCTGTGTCTTTATTATCTTCAGGAACAAAATTTTATTCTTTTTTTTATTATTTCTCTCAGTTCTTATCCATCTTTTGTGTAATTTTTGAGAAATGAGAGGAAGCCATACCTACACATTCTATTAAATGTATTGCCTTTCTATAAACAGTAGTGCAGATTTCATCACTTGATATTTGTTTCATGCTCTAAACATATTTCTTCTGAGAAAATGCAATAGTGGATTGACTGAAGAAAGCAAATACTGCTTACATAATAGAAAATAATTATGCTTTCTCACAAAATGTTACAACCTTTTTTCTGTTCTAAATGAATGAGAACCCCATAAGATTTATTTTATCTGCTTCATTTTGTTATCGATCTTATTCTATAAATACAATAAAAAGTGTATATTTCTCTTTCTTTTTGTTCATCTGTCACTCTTTCTTATTCTCCCCAGTTACAACACAATCTTTACAAGAAAACCATTTCTCCAGATTATGATAGTAAAACAGGTGCAGTACTCTGAACAAATTTTACTGTCTGGCCATCATTTCTTTCTAATGTGTGTAGCTTTCCCAATATCACAGATACGTGGGTAGTACCAAAACCACTTTGTTTGGTCCTATTAGTGGAAAATATAAAAATCTATGAGAGAATGCTAATCATTTAATCCTTATATTGAAACAATAGTTTTGAAAGTAAACCCTAGTAGTAAAATGATGCTCTGGCCATAGTTCTAATTAAGAAAGCTTTTGAGGAAAATAATGCTATTTAAATTTTTAAGATGGAAGACACTAATAGAAATCTATTCCATGAAAGTACAATGAGCAAGTAAGAAATGGAAGAGTTTTGAAAACAGCACTGAATTGCAAAGAAATGTTCTTAATTGAAGTTAAGTAACTTCTTGAATAGCAATGCTTTCCCAAATAGGTTTTGATGGAAAATGGTTTTAAATGGACATTTATATAGCATTAAGGAATATCAAATAGATTCAAAATCCCTTGCTGAGTTGGTGGTTAAATGATTTGGTGTCAAAAAGAATTTTAAAATATCACTTTCAGCAAATACTTTTAATGGTTACAATTTTAAAGATATCTACTGCACCAAAGTTGAGATATGTGTGGAACATTTCCTTTAAGGAGTTTTATCTGTCATATAAGCAGCATCCAGGTTTTTATGGAAACTGAGTGCAAGAGTCTGTGTGTATCTTAACTCTACATTGTCCTTCCACAAAAATACAAATAATCATTTGTGTATGTAATACATTTTTATCAGCATGTGCTATAAATTAATGGAAAATTATTCCTTTTGTAAAAGGGAATGACCCTTCAAGAGTAAAAAAGTTCCAAGTCTGTAGACATATTTCTACATTTAAAATATCCAAATCATAATGCAATCAACATTTTCTTCAAGTATTTCAACCAATATTCTTCTGTTCAAAAGATTTATTTATGCAGTCTGTCAAGAATCAGCAGTAGCCATGACTAAACAATGTGGTTATAAGTATTTGTGTGTAAACCCAATGCAGGCAGATAGGACACCAGGTGCATTTTGGGGATTTATTACCTAAAATTTATTATTATGATAATTTTTGATTAAATTTCACATTGTCCCAACAGCTGGTGGTTGGACAGATTTATTATGTAAACAGAATTAGTCAGTGATAATATTATAACTCAGCATCACTGATTTGGAAATTTCAGGGCCTCTATGCAAAATCCTTCTCATTCCCAAATTCTTTCTAAAAGCACCTATTTCTTGACTCTAGAATATGTAATGATATTAACTCATTGTCTTGTTTTACTCACTATTATAGATCAGTGTTTCATGATCCACAGGTATCTAGGGGATATTGTTTTATCTTTTTGGAAATTATGGTCCTGAAATAGTAACTGAGCCAGAGGAAAAATGATACTATTCTGCTGCTCGATGAAACCCATACCTTTTCCATCACATGCTATAAAGACATTGCATTCTTTATATCTACTTATGGATTTGTGGATGTATATAAAGACTTCAGAATTTTAACAGTTAAAATCTAGGTATTTTCTGTGATGATTTTAAAAAACCCACAACCTCTTAATTTGGTTTTTATTGTCTTTTTTTTTTTTTGCAAAACTTAGTTTTAAACAGAGGAGGGTGAATTTTCAAAGTATTTGAGGATGTGTGTGGTTAACAGACATTTTCAGCTGCGTTTAGGGTACAGATAGTCAAAGATCTGTGTCAAAATCTTCCTGGGATAAACAGGAATTCTATTAGTCAACACTTTTGTGATTCTCTTGAGTCATCAGTGAGTTCATTTGAAGGTATTTAAGCTGCTGTGGACACTCTAGCCCAAACATTAGGACTGCTCCTCATAACACCTGTAGCAGAACTTAACATTTTTGAAGAGAGGTTTTTTTTTGTCTTACAACACTATAGCAATGTTGTATATAGTAACTATATACAATGTTAAACAGGTAATGTAAGACACTGGAATTCTAATGCAGATTTGAAAAGTTTTAAATAACTCTAAGCTCTCATCTTTTTGCTACAGGAAAACTGGAAATTTTCTTTGTACTTGATTCTGTGAAGAGGTAAAGACATTTAGAAATATATTTTGAATATATATTTCTCTTAAGTGTAAGTAGGATACATTTTTGAGTGTTATTTCTGTAACAGCTCTCGACAAAACATTAAACAGCTGTAAACTCAAGTACTCCAGTTAAGTGTGAATATAATTGCTCAGGGGATGAGAATATGCAAACAGCCAGGTCAAATGACTTATGCAGGGAGAGAAAGTGAGAGCAGAGAATAAGATAAATTTTTCTTTTTTTTTTTTTCCTTCAATCCACCCAGTTCATTGTCCAGGGCACCATGACATTCCTCTGTGTTATTGCATTAGATTGATCATGTTACCCATTAAGCAGAGGAGAGGGTTTAGCTTCAGGCAGATTGTTGGTAATTGTGAAAACTCCCTATAGCTGCAAATTCATCTGAGAGTGTCTAGGCAGTGGATTTTATAGTTCCCAAAGGCAGGTCCTCCTAATGATAATAGTGACAATATTTAAGAAAAAGAGACTGGTTTATATTATCAATCTTATATTCACCCAGAAAGCAAAGTGGAAAATTAAAACTGGAAGCAGTGATTGCTGGGCATTTTAATAGGAAAAGGGAGCTGATTTCTGGAAGCTACAGACTTTGTGGAACCACAAGATGGATTTTGGTTTCATGTCAGTAGGCTTGCTGGAGTTTTTAAATTCAGCAGCATTGCAAACATTTTGTTGACTGATTTAAAGCTTATTGACCTCTAACCAAAGCTGTGATACAAATATATGTCACAGTAATCTAATACTGTTAATTTACTTTTCAGTTTACGTATTTTACAGTAAGTTAACATGCGTCTGTTTAATCCATTTTAATTTTGGTAACCGCAGGATCATTTTAGAGGGAAAAAAAGTTAAAATCTGAGAAATCAGGTTGCAAAGATGAAATTGAAAGGACATTCTTGAAGTTGAAGTCAGTGATAATGAAAGATGCTGCAGTGACAGCTGTAGGGATGAAGACCTTGTTTTAGTCAGAGGATAAGCTGCAAAGGTTTAAAATTGCCTACAGTATTTAAGTCTGAACTCTAAATCTAATTTAAGTCTAAGCTAGAAATTCTGGATTATCATTATTCTTATCACATATCTGTAGTTTGCATTCCTTTCATTTGTGTCAGTGCTAGTTTCAAACCATTAAATGTCAAATGTTGAAGGCCAAGTCACTGTATTATTGTTTAATATTGCTAAGTTTTGTACTTATGTTGTTCCTGAAACCTATGAAGAAGGACTGTGAGGTTTCAGATCTGAGCTATTAACATAAAGATTTTAAAAATTCTGAAAGAGCTGTTTTTATACCGTAATTATAATTTTCTTTTGAATTACAAATTTTTAAATTTAGAAAAAGTTACAGTGTAATTTTTATAGATGTTTCATGAAATGAAAAGATTTGAGTTTACCATTTCCTACATTTTTTACTATAATTCTGACAAGATATTATTAACAAGAATTTCACAATTTGGGTCATCGAACACTGGACAAAGCTGCCTAGAGAGGTTGTGGAACCTCATCCTTGGACATACTCAAAGTTCTACCAGGGAAGGCCCTGCGCAATCTGACCTATGCTGGCCTTGCTTTGAGTGGCAGACTGGCCCAGAGGACCTCCAGAGGTCCACTCCAACTTAATTTATTCTATGACATTTATAAAAGATGTCAATCATTTTGCTTCTTTGCTTTAAAATTGATGGACACTTCAAACTCCTCCAAAATGAAAATGCAGAAGTGAGAATATTTTCCTCTACCAATTTAAGACCTGAGTTTGTCTTTTTTTATAACAGTCAGAGTTGTTTTTTTTTTAAATCCTCAAGATTGCATCTTCTTTCAGCATTTGTGTGTGCTGTAGGCTATGTATGAAACTAATTTTAGAGATACGCTCAGACATCCGGGTTCAGCATGTACCTGCTGGAAGTGCTATGAAACTGCTTGTGATAGATGATAAATTTGTTATTTGAAAAAGGATGCTGTGCATTAGCACAGCAGTCTTCACATCAATATTACTGGAAACCTGGGACATGCTACAAGGCATTTTGTTAATATTTATTTTGATCAAATCTTCTAGGACAAAGTATTTTTTTAAGGCTGAAGTTTACAGACTAACTATATTTACCCAAACATCCTAAAATATTTCATTTTAAGTTATTATCTGCTCATGATTTTTTTAGTGGTTTTGTTTAGAAATATAGCAACATGTAGTATCTTCTGAGTGTGTAGTTAACAAGAAAATGGATTAAGTGTATATAAATACATAAATCAGTATGTGCTCATCTGGCTGCCAGGTTAAATGACTACTGCAATGACTACCTCAAGACAGAAAGAAGCAGAATGTGTTTAGCGTACTAAGTATTCATGTTGTGCTAAAATGTTATGGCATATGAATGTGTGTTTATGTGAGAAATGTTTTTTCAAATCATAACTGGTTGTGCTGGAAATACTTACCTTATCTTTTTTTGAGAGCACTATTGAAAAATTAAAAAAATTTCTTGGGGGCCCTATGTCCTAAAAGTATTTTGATGTTCCCAGTCCGGCAGGTATACTGTGTAGAAGAGCATAAATATGTATTTAGATCCACACTTTAACTGCCTTGAAAGGAGTGGGATGCAAGTCCACAGGCTTTACTTGTGGGCTTACTTGAACTTGGGTATCTCAGAGTTGGGACTGGATACATTTTTGTCTCTCTAGTGAAGCCTAAATTTGATCTACTGAGGAAAGGACATTTTGGGTTTTTTTCATGTTACCTACTTACTATGCCAAAAAGAATGAAATAAATATTTCTCTCTTAATCAGTCCTGTAATTTCAATTTATAGGGTATGTGGGTTTTATATTTAATTTATTTTTATAGGTATTAAAATATCTATTGCTATGGTATTAATTTTCTTTTGGATCTCTTTACTCTTTGAGTGAAATAACTTCTTCATATAATCTAATAAAGTAACAGAATTATGTCAGTGTCTTTGTGGAATAACTAAGATTAATATTAGTTTTCTAGCCTCATTTTTTAATGTTCATGTCTTTACTTTTTAAAAGCCCCAGTTCTAGTGGCTCAAGAACTCTTAGAATTGTTTAAATACCATGAAACCAAAACCATTCTATTACAGATAGACATAGAAACATCTTTTCATGTTGATTTTAAATTTTGGTAGCAAACAAACAAAAATATAAAACCTTGCAGAGTGTACTATTTTAACAAACACTTAGGCATAACTTAATGATGTTTACCATTTTGATGCCACTGGCATTGGCATTTGTATTCTGCATGTCAAGCACTATGCAAAATGCATAGGGTTAAATAATAAAATGTATTGTAATATTATGCTTTTTTGTATTGTACTTCCTACTGGCACAAGCTGCCTGCTATTTCTAGAAGTAGGGTTTTTCTCCTTCAAAAATTAGCTCTCTGACTACTATTCATGTACCTCTAAACAAAAAAGGGGTAAAAAAAATCAATGCAAAATGTAGATTGTTGAGATGAAACCATCTAACACTTACTTTAAAAACGAAAACCAAACCAGCTGTTTTGTAAGAAGCCCTCATCAGTTTTAAAGGCTAGCATCTCTCTTTTATAAGAAAGAATCACTCCATGTTGGGTTGAATGAGGAGGGTTATTAATTTCATCCATGTTGTTACACAAACAGCAAGCTTTCTGAGGAAGTAAACAAAAACAAGGTTTCTGGGTACTTGAGTGACTAAACCACAGTCCTGGTTTAGATATCATGCAACCTGGGAATAATTGGAAGCAAAATGTTACTGTGTGGATAAATGACATGGTAAAAGATAATGAACCTACTTTTTATTCTATGTTTATTATAGTGCTGTAAAAACAGTTTAAACGATCAAAATTTTTAAAATGCAAAAAAACCCCTTGAAGTTTGGAAGTCTTGCTTGAATTGAGGCTGCTTGATCATGTAATGTGGTTTTGCTCCTATACTGAGGGACTGAAGGAATTTTCTGTATGAAAGTTATTTCCAGTGTTTTTCAGGTCATTGACATTTGGGTGATGTCCATTTAGAGAAGGATCCTTCTCCGGAATTGATTTTGCAGCTGTCTCAGCAATAGTTTTGCATAACACATGAAAGAGATGTAAAAACATGAAAAGAAAACACCCTCTTAAGGATTATGCTTTACGTTGATGAATTTAAAAAGAGAGCAGAACTTCAATACTCTGTTGCATTGCACCTTGTAGAGACAAATAAACCTGACACTTAGAGAGCTTAATTTGTGGCTGATCTTTCTGCTTGTGTCGTCAATGATGTGGTTCTGGTAGAATCTGCTTAGTGACCTCCTCTGCCAGCACAAGTTACATTGAAGTTTGGGCCAGATAGCTGGGAATGAAATAAGCAGGGTAGTTTTTCTTATTAGTTAAGATAATCACCTGTACTGTGATTGAATCATTGATCCTACAGTTTAGCCATACATTAATATTTCTGATATCAACCCCAAAGAGTTCTTCAGTTGTCTCCAAGTAGGAGACAAATGCAAATCATGGTACCTTTTGTCAGAGTCCAATGCTCTCTGGCCAGATTCTTTTAGATATTCCACATGAGGAGGGTATAATGTTTAATACCAAATTTACTGACTTGTAGATAGTTCATGTTACACCAGGATTTTGATTTAGCAGAGTGATACAGGAGTGTACTGAAATCACAATACAGCACAATGTAGCAATTGTAATATGCAGATGGATCGCAATGTAAATATGGTTCTCGTTACCAGGATCTATATGCTCACCACCACGATGCTGGACATCCCCATCTGTCAGGAAGGAATGTATGGGTTGAACTCAGTTCAAGCTTGTTGCTCTCTTCAAAGTGCATTCTGTTGGTTTTTGTTTTTCTTTTTTTTTTTTTTAAGCTGTTGTACTCCATGTTAGGCTGAGCAACTTATAGACTTCCTTATGCTGGTCTTGGCTAGCTCAGGGAGGCAATACTCTCTATTGATTAACTCAGGGAAGGTCAATTACACAACCAGTTGAGCCACTCAAGTGATATAGCCAGTTGATCCACTTATACGGAAGTTTATATAAAAGAAAGCCCACTTTCCAGTCCCCTTTGTGTTGAGATACTTTTAGTTTTCCTTGCAACAGTCAGTTACTCCCTACATTCTTCCTTGAGCTTTATGAAGACATTACGTGTGCCTATCTCCTCTGATTCTTCTTCCACTGTAGGGGTTTGTTGCTCGACTGCATGTTTCCCTGCATGGGAAACTTGGTTTTACTACTACCCCTCAGCAACAATTGCAATTTCCATTTTTCAGTTTAAGTAGCTCTAAGAAACATTGATTCCCACCCACCCCCCCCCTTCAGTCTTTAGTCTTGGAGTTTATATATTCTGGTCTGGGAGCTACTCCCTAAAATTAAGAAGGGAAAACTTTCCAGGATATATATATGCCCATGCACTGAAGAGGCCGGCCATATGAAAACAACGGTGTGCAACAATATGAATGAAGATTACCAAGATAATGTGCACGTACTTAAGAGGAAATAAAAGTTACACAGCAAATCTGCATACATGTGAAGATTATTAGTGTTTGACTTTGCAAATTTGAGCTGGGTGGTTAGGTTTTTCCAACTAAATTTCATTTTAACTGGAATACACAAAGTGAATGTGTTCTTAACCAGTCTTTAAGCCTGACTTGCATGTAAATAACCTTCTGTGATCAGATAATGGCTATATAGCTAATTATAAGTCTATTTAAGAAAACCCTGTAAGATAAGAAAGAAACAACATATAATGTTTCTTACTCACATTTTTTCCAGGCGCTTCTTAGCAACATTCCTGTGTGTTCTAAATGGTGAAGTTCCAATCCAGCCTACTTTGATACAGGGCAAAGTTCAGTTTCTCACTTCAGTATAGCTTCACTTCATGAACATTGGTTATGTTTTTGGAATGAATAGGTCTAGTTGTGTTTAGTGTGAAATATTTTTTTTAATAAATATTGACATTAATCTGTAGCAGTGCCATGTTTTTCTCAGTTTTTCTTTCATTGCTGAGGATTTAAATCCTGGAAAGTGGAAATTTGCCTTCCATTTAATGTACGTGCATTGATTTCAGCATTGAGTTATTTATTTCTTTGTGTTTGTGTATCTGTAAGCTTCGGGAGCTTTCATTATCATGCTGCACCAGGATGTTTAACTTGTGTTATAATACTGTTGACAGTATTGCCTCACCCTGCATCTATTATCTCTGTAGAAACCTACTTTTTTGAAGTAACAACATTTCACTTCTGAGAGGACAAATGGCTGTAGAGAGAGGCAAAACACTGGACTACTAGTTTTTAAACTATAGGTCCTATACTATTACTCTCAGTTCAGATTAGATTTTAAGGAGACATTCCATACATATGAATATATTACCTAAAAGCTATGCAGATAACCCTCTGTAGTAGTTAAAATCTGTACTCTAGAATCAACTTTTGCTATTGTTCTTATGCACTGGGTATTGGTGAGTGTGGAAAATTTCAACATTAACTCAGCCCCTCATACAATCGTGTATTGTCTTTTTTCAGTGTCAAGTAAAAGACTTTTATTCCCTGCTTTGATTATGCAATTTTTACTTGTGTTTTGTGCTTGGCTCTGAATTACCATATGTTTGTGGGATTATGATTATTTTAAAATAGAACTATTTTGCATGTGAAATCATTGCTGCAAGGATATTTCTTGGTAAATGTTAGATGTTTAGAATTTACTTATGCTTAAGGGCACATTTAGCATCATAACAGTCTCTGATAAGCAGAAAATAGGTCATATTATCTAAGCATCACTAGGATATTTAGCACATTTCAGAGTTTTATACTTTGCTAATGATAATATTTTGAGGGGCACTGTAAACTACTTCTGTAATTAAAGTTTGTTAAATCACATTAGGCTAGGCTTGGCATAAGGGAGTGTTGCATTTGCCAAAGTCCGAATCATAAACTCTGATTTAATCAAGAGTGCCAAAGCAGTTAAGTTCTTCACCACTTAATGTACTAACTGCATTTTTATGATCATGATCACTTGATATTTTGAAATAGGGAGAATAGATTAATTTTTACAGACTATTTGCAAACCAGTGATTACCTGTTGCGGAGATTAAAATATTGACCACCAGATTGAAAAAACAGAAGTGGAGAATAAAACCCCTCCCTCCTCCAAAGCAAAACTTAAATGGGTATCTGACATGCACTATCATGCCCATGCAATTTTGTCCACTTCTAATGAACCTATGAGCAATTAAAATATCAGGGCAAGGCTCACAACTATTGCTATGAAATCAAGCTAGAACAATATAACCATTGAATACAAATGAATTTGGTCCTTATTGTGTCATATTTAGTATCACCTAAAGTTATCTGACTCAAGTACTTCAATTATAGGAATAATACGGTTACACTCTAAGTTTTTGGCATGTTGTATTGGCACTTCAAGAGGGAAAATAGCACTTTCCATTTTAATATGGGGCAAGATTGAAGGATGTCGCCATTCTCCTTGCCATTCACCTCTTTTCCCTACTTCTCTGTGTTTACCTCTGTGTACACACAGCATTGTTTTGACCATTCAGTGTAGCTTTAAATGACAATCCAAGTACATCAGCACAGATTTTTTTGTGCAGTACCTTATGCTGTTTATTAGCCCTCCTATCTCTAACACTGTGAATTATTCTGCTTTCCTTTTCCTCAGCTGTTAAGCTTGAGGCCAGGCTCGATACTTACTTCAGCAATTTTGTTGTCCTCTGGATAGGAACTGATGTCTGAAATTCTTTGTCCTAAGAGGATTTTTTTCATTTGTTGATTCTATAGGCAAATTTGGTCAGCACTGGAGAAAGTGCACAAAAGCCAGTCCCACTAATGATATCTATTAGTTTGTCTGCAAGTTGGCCTTCCTTTGCTCCTACCTTGCCATTCTATTAAGAGGAAAAATACAAAAGTCTAATGTGAGGTTAACTGGCAGAAAACAAGATATGGTGGCACATGGGGAGCGTATCAGTTAAATAGCACTGACATTCCAAATTTGATTACTTCACTCCTTTTTCGTCTTCCCTCAGGCATTACTGTACAGTTACTGTATGATTGAAAAAGGCAGGATTTTAATGTTAGGACATACAGTGTAAAAGATCTTAAGCAAGCTTGTTAAAGACAATGGATTACTCCAATGTATCTCATTAACCTCTATGATATCTAACTTATTATCCTTCATACACCTGTCTTTTCAGATTTGTCCATATTTTGGGCATTTTTCAAGTTTCTTCTGTTTCTTTCTTGCTGTATCAAGAGATGAGAATTTGATGACTGAGGATGCGGTAAATATGGATCCCAGGCTATTCTTACAGCTTAGTAGTTTGTGTATTATTGATAGTAACTTCTGAATCTTCCTGATACTACTATCTAGCACATTTCCACAGCATATTTTAAGAGAAGTTGACTGTGTTTTACAAATGGGAAATGGATACACTGAAGAAAAATTATTATTCCTAAAAAGTGATTGGAAAAAAGGATCATGTACTATGAAATGACTACCGAAAAATCTCTTCAAAAAATTTTTTTTTTTTTAAGAATAAATAAAGTATGGTAGTTAATAAAGTCATTCTGATTGCATATGTTTTTCTGAAGTAATCAGTTTTCAATCATGTAGAAGTCACAATTAGTTGCTAAAGAGGTCAGTTTGCTATTTTTATAGTGTTGTTTCTGGTGCAAGTAGACTACAAAATATAGAGTCTTAATATGATATGACAATGTAGATTTCTGAATGGAAAGTGTATTAAAAATTTTGTACATGTACATAAAAAGGATCAAAGGATTGATCATTTCATAGGCTTTGGATCATTACACTACTTTTCTACTCTTTGATCAAAATGTATTTAAAATCTACATGAACAGAAACCAAAACATTTCATGTTTTGTGTAATGTCTGAAGCAGACTGTCTTGTCAGATTTGCTGAAAAGGGCTTTCATGCAAAAACAAACTCCTCTTCCCACGAGGAGAAATTTCCACTTCCTTAAAACTAAACTACCTCAAATCTACACTTATTTTTCATAAGTAAATAAATAAATGAAATGAAATAAATGATTTTTCTCTAGGAGAAGAGAGTGTTTGAGGTCACTCTGCGTGTGAGCAATATGTGACAGGAACTTTGTGACTGATGTCACCAAACTTTAGGTGTTTACAACACGGATGTCTGCATCTGAGGTACTTGTCTAGGTTGACACTGCCATCTTCTCCACAGATGCCATGTAGAGAAAGATCCAGCTGCTCAAAGATAGGTGTCCATTTGTGTGTGGGATTATTACTAGAGTTCATGTGAAGTTGGAAACAGTTCTTGTTTTCCTTTCAGTTCTACAGTTCATACCTGTAAAGAGAGGAATGGGAAAAGTTGTGCTTTGCTTGAGTTGCACAGGCAGTTTTCAGAGGAGCTGGGAATAGAACCTGCTTTCTGACTTTTGTTATACTTCTTCATCTTCTAGCAGAGCTGGACATGAGACTACATGAGTACATTTCAAGTGAAGACAAATAATTTTTGAAAACTGTCAATCTGAATTCAGAGAAAGACAAAAAAATAATTATTTTTATGACCTTTTCCGTAACTTTTTTTTAATAGAAATTTGCATTTTGAAACAAAATAACATTTTTGGACTGGAAATTGAAACTCAGATATCTAAGCCAGATATTTTCAACTTTTTAAAGCTTTAAAGGGTCAGTCTCCAAGACACATGTTATTTTCCAGAGAGTTCTGATTATAAAGAAAATTCTGAATAACTTTATTCACTTCTTAAATCACCTCTTGTCTAAAATAAAGAGAAATTGATTTGTGCATCAGAGCTGAGCATGGTATGGAGCGGGAGCCAATGCTCAGATTGAAATTCCCATCATATTCCCATTAAAATTTAGTCACTATGGACTTTTTTTTAACTTTTAAATTTTCCTTTTCTGTGGCAGTTTCTTTTTTCAGGGTTTTGAATAATCAGTTTGTTTTCTTACTGGGATATGCTAATTTGCTTAATTTTTGTTTTGCATGTTTTATTTCTCTATACGTATTAGCAAGGCTATATTATACTTATTGTCCCAGATAATTAGTCCTTAATGTTCCATAAAATTACAGGCTACCAATATTTAAATACCTAAGCTGTGGTATAAAGCAATTTTTCATGTTTTCTTACCAACTGCATTGATTTCATAAGTCATTTAAGGCTTAATTATGATTAAGAATATTTAATAAATTCCAACTCACTTTAATAAATTGACCTTACGTTTGCTCAGACTTTATAAAAGACTTCTAAAAATGAACAGTTTGAACTGTTATAGCTCATATGAGAAGATTTTCAAATAAGGATTATATTTTCCTCACACTTTGAGTAGCTGACCAGACTCCTAGTCATTTTAAAGTGTTTCCTTTAAAAATAATGGCTTAACTTTTTTTTTCTTTGCCCCCTTTAGTCATAATAAACTTTGAACAAACTTTGTTAACTGAGAGGAACCTTCCTTTCCTCCTTGAGATATTATGAAACTTGTCTGGCCTTCATCCTTAAGGATTCGTGAACACCAGATCTTTAGTTTTGAAAGAACCCACAGTTCAAAAAAGTAATTTTCCTATTAATTTATATTAAAAATAACATAACAGAAACAGATAAAAATGCATGGATCTCCATGCACACACTTCCTTGCATAAGCAGTGATAAAAGTACTGGCTAAGCCTAGACACCTTAAGAGATTAGAGAGATGTAGGATCTTTTTCAAATTGACGTGTTATACAAGTGGGTTTAGGACCTGCAGGAGAGCCCTTAGGATAACATCTAGCTTCATGTCTAACAGAGTTTATGGCAAGCATTGGAATCTAGTCACACTTGTCCTTCTACCAATAGGCCCTAAGCAACATAAAAATTGCCTGGAAAACAATAGACATTTTTGGATAATGAGATTTGTATTGCGCAAGTCTGCATGGGAAATATTCTTTCTTTGGGCATTGTAAACCATATGATTGATACAGATATCTGGCTAGCTTTTAAAGCCTGTTCCGATAAAATCTCTGAAGGAAGACAACAGAAAGGACCCCATATCTATGGGTATGCCTGTTTCCACTGCTTGCATCTGTTCCAACTTCTTCACAGTACCAGCTGGGTGCCGTAAAGCATGCCTATAGTTCTATAATTTTGTGAGCTCAGTGGCATGCAGTACTTAGCAAACCTTAAAATATGCATCTACTCCACATTTTTTAAAATCTTAAGAGAAAAGGATGGAAAAGGGATTTTTCAGAAGGAAATTAAATGGTGGACCAAAGTTGTCTTCCTCGTATTTGTGCCTTCTACTTGGGCTTGACACTCTTTGGTTTTTCACCTTGATGTTTTTCTTTACGGCCCAGGCTGTATCAAGGAACTAAATATTTTTTTTTGACTGTACAATTTTCTTTAAAGGTTGAATTCATTATAATAAATGGGAGTTTTAGATAACACGTTTAAAGGCATCTTTATAAATTCATTCTTTTTTAAAAGCTAGAGTAACCACCACAAAAAGGATAATAGTCGAAAGACTGAAATGTTAGTCAAAGAAGAAAAATCTTTGTTCAAATCAAAGAACTGTAGATTCCTACTGTGATTTTGAGTTATCAAGTATGTCATGATCTTATATTATTTTACAGGTTTGGTTGTAACCTTAGTAACCAGGTATCCATAGTAACATATATATTCCAAGGTAATCGTTTGATCAAAACCTTTTTATGATTTGTTTTCTGAAGTTCTGATACACTGTACTAGTCATTTCAGGATGAAATTTGAGCCCAACATTTCCATTTTTTGAATATTCTTTATCACACCATAGATTACCTTTCCCAAAAAGTATCTCCTCTCAGACTTTTTCTCTTATCAATAACAGGTATGGCACTGTGTATTATTAGTGAGGGCAGAGATTGCTATATCTTATGGTACGTGGTGTGTGTTGAAAGTGAAAATATAAATTAAACAGAGTAGTTTAGAACATAACCCATGAATGTGCTTATTTTAACATACAGTAGGAGACACTTATTAAACTAAAAGCATATTTCCTATACTATGCCAACAGAAATAAATGAAAATATTGTTATACATGCATTTATGTTAATTTTATGTCACATTTTCATAAATATGAAAAAAATTCTTTGCAGTTTTATAACTTTAAAACCAGCATAAAGTACTGAACTGCTAAGAGATTATTTGAACATTCTGAAATAATAATAAAAATCCCAAAGAACAATGTGGGCACACAGTATAAAAATCAGAATGCAACAACATCTAGCTAATCATTTACATTCAGAATGTAAATGATTTTTTTCCAGAAAGCTGGAAAACACTTTCTGCCCTGAAGCCATGAGTGTAAGCATTTTAATTCAGGGAAAGCTGGAAATGCAGAACATCTGTTGGATTGGTTGTGCTTACGGTCCTCACATTTCGTAAAAGTGGGAAATGCAGTAAGTTATAAATTACAGGAGAGGATATTGTCTGTAGAGACATGATCATCAGGTTTACTGCTCTGGCACTTTAAACTTTAGATTGTAAACTGCATGCTTTGGTGACTGGAAGATTTCTGTATCATATGTTAGCAATCAACATTTAATTTAAAAACAAATATTCTCTATATGAAATCCTCTTCAATATGTCATACAGAGAATAATATTTGTAATATCTAAATTAATTTATTCAAAGCATATTATATTACATTTACTAAAAACGTAAAAAATTCACAGCATTTTGCCAGAGTCTGTTACCATATACCTCCAAATTTTCTTGTTACAAGACGGTCATTTTCTAATTTTTCCTTCAGCTCTTACATTCTTCATTTTTCAGAGGAAAGAAAAATCTCCACAACCCACACCTAATTTAATCTGAAAGGCTATATATTTGTATTAATAATGGAATATTTATTATTCATTAATTTTGTAATTGCATAATATTGCCTCAGATGATCTTTTAACATATTGGCTATTATATTTCTGACAACTTTCCTCTCTAACGGAAGTAGGATGGATATTGTTTTACCTTCTGCATATCAAGTTATTTTTAGTCATAATTCTCTACACTTTTATTTCCTCATTATTACACTGCAAACACAGAAAACAGGAAAAAGGTGCCCACTAGTCCCCCATATTGTAATAGTGATTCAGGTTATGGATGCAATTTAAGAACACTTCATACAGCTTTCACCCATATCTTTCTGCTGCACAAATGTGTACAAACTCGTTTTGTCTGCAAGTCATGCTAAAGCTATGACTTTAACAACCAGCCTTATCACAATCATTGTGATTTACCTGTTTTTCTTTTTTTATAGCAAATGCTTTACATTGCAATGGGTAACCTGGAGATGGTTCAGGATTATAAAACTTCATTCTTGATTCTCAGTATGTCTGCATGACTATACCAAATTTGAACCCAGTGACTTGAAGAATCAGGTAAAATTAAGATAAATACCTCTGGAACCAACAAAAATGATCTGTTTTGGACTATTTAGTGATATTACAGCTATGTTTTAACTTCAGCATTACTAGCTCAAAATCAAGATTAAGAGATCTAATTCTTAAGAAGGAAGTAGCATTTTTTATCTTTTTTTTGCCTTCTTTTTTTTCAGGGAGATGCACTTTTCTGTGCATTGTGTTAGATAGACCTTTCCATACAACCTGCGATACAGAATTGACAAACTAAATTTAGAGCAGATGCAGATAAATGTGTATGGAGATGACAAGGTTATTCACCCAGCAATGCATAGTGAAAACAATGGATGTCTACTGTATTTATTTCCTAACCTGACTGGCAAGTTTTGGGTCAATTGACAAAATTTAGATGACTTAAAATTAGAAGATAACAGATATGCAATAGGCTATTTCAATCCATTTGATTCTGACTGAGAATCAGGCTCAATTTTTAATGTTTATTGTGCTCTTGAATAAATTGAATAAAAATTTAGCTGACTATATGGTCATTAATGAATATAAATGAATATAAGTACAAGTTGAACACACATTTTCACATGGATGAAAAATTATTAAAAAAAGTTTTTTGTTGTAATGCTTAAAGCAGCTTTTTAAGAAGAGTGAAAAGTTACTCCATCACAGACTTAGTTATAGAAAAATATTAATTTTATGAAGGTATGAAAACATTGTGGTGACATCTTGATTCTGGTAACTATTGATAAATACAGGTTTTGAAGAGATGGTTAATACACTTTCCTAATAGGTACTACTCATAATGTTAATTTTAACGTTAACAACCCAAACAAATGAAAGGGCTATGTTAAGTCATTTCTTTAAGATTTAGAACAACATATGTAACCCCTGCTGTTAACCAGAATACAGTAATAAATTACACAGATTTCTTTCCCATTATGTTGGCTTATTTCTGCTAGGAAGGGACACCAACTCTACTCTCTCTTTTCTCTAGCTTTCATTCAAATCATTAGACTGCATAGTCTCCACAAGAAAGAAGAATATACTACATTCTTGTTCCTTTTATGTGCCATAAAGTTACTCATCATTTGTAAGATCAAGAGAAATCCTAAATCAGAAAAGAACGGAGCCAGGCCTGAGGTGCCTTATGTAGTTGTACTAGTAAAGAATTCTTTTGACACAATTTTTGATCAGAAAAACACAGCTTCATCAAAATTGAACCAGTTTCTAGACAGCAGTTCTGAAATGCTGTTGAAGCATTGCCAGTTGAAAGCTGCTTTTCAATTTAAAATGTAATTGATGAAATAAAATTATATACTCCACGTAAGAAAAGAAAACATTTTGGTTTGACCTATAATTATGAGACAAAATTCAGGTTAACAATACAATGATACAATGACAGCCAAAGGTGACTTTTGAACAGGTCATAAGGAGTAGTACTGCGGACATTCTGAATGATGATAAAAAATTTCTGAAACAGCATGCAGATAAAATAGCTGCTTAAAGCTCTCAAAGGTAACATATGAACACACTATTTATCACACTATCTGATAGCATTTAAGTGAATCCCAGTCTGAGATAGGTTTATTCTGAATTCAAAGTGAACTTCAGAATATATAGCAAATTAATGAAAAAATCCTTTATTTGTTTCTTTAGAAGATACTGTCTTAAAAGATTTGATTGCAGATGAATGTTTTAGTAAATACAAGGAATGCATTCATTTTTCATACATTCAGAATGTCCACTAATGTAATATTTCTTACCTGTCTTGGGAATCTTTTTATCATCATCATGATAATCAGAGGTCCTATGAAGTTTTCCTTTTTGAAACCTGTTTTCATAGAATCCTAGAAGCATAGAATCATAGAACGGTTTGGGTTGGAAGGAACCTTTAAAGGTCATCTAGTCCAATGCCCCTGCTGTGGGCAGGGACATCTTCAACTAGATCAGGTTGCTCAGAGCCCCGTCCAACATGACTTTGAAAGTTTCCAGGGATGGGGCATCCACCATCTCTCTGGGCAATCTCTTCCAGTGCTTCACCACCCCCAGTGTAAAAAATTTCTTCCTTATATCTAGTCTAAATCTATACCCCTTTAGTTTAAAGCTATTTAACCATTCCCCCTTGTCCTGTTGCAACAGGCCCTGCTAAAAAGTTTGTCCCCGTTTTTCTTATAAGCCCCTTTAAGTATTGAAAGGCCACAATAAGGTCTCCCCAAAGCCTTCTCTTCTCCAGGCTGAACAACCCCAACTCTCTCAGCCTTTCTTCATAGGAGAGGTGTTCCATCCCCCTGATCATTTTTGTGGCCCTCTTCTGGGCCTGCTCCAACAGGTCCACGTCTTTCCTGTACTGAGGGCTCCAGAGCTGGATGCAGTACTCCAGGTGGGGCTTCACCAGAGCAGAGTAGAGAGGCAAAATCACCTCCCTCGACCTGCTGGCCACACTTCTTTTGATGCAGCCCAGGATACAGTTTGCTTTCTGGGCTGCGAGCGCACATTGCTGGCTCATGTCCAGCTTTTCACCCAACAGTACTCCCAAGTCCTTCTTGGCAGGGCTACTCTCAATCGCTTCATCCCCCAGCCTGGATTGATACCGGGGGTTGCCCTAACCCAGGTGAAGAACCTTGCACTTGGCCTTGTTGAACCTCATGAGGTTCACACAGGCCCACTTCTGGAGCTTGTCCAGGTCCCTCTGAAAGGCATTGCATCCCTCAAGGGTTTTCATACCTTCTGAAGTATATCTGAGTATGTAGAGACACATGAAGCTGAAGGACAACTTAAGAAGGTTAAGTCTCTTACAATCTTAAAACCTTCATTTAAAAATTATTTATTATCTGTATTAAGTGAAATATGAAAACACTTCTAGAAAGAGAGTAACTGATTAATAATAGATGAGAACTGCTTACAAAGTTTATATGGTACTATAAATATACAGTGTGCTGTTATTTTAACATTTGTATTGAAAAATTCTGAACATTTTGTATTGAAAAATTCTGAACAATAACAAGCTGCTTTTTCAGCATGTCCCAAATACAATCATGTCCTACACAAAATAGGGAAGGGGGAAAAAATCCGCAACATGGAAAGCCTGTTATTACAAAAGAGATCAATGCTTATTTACATGACTAAAGTTTTCTGAAGGTGACAAGGCAACTTGGTGCTGGTAACTTGAACACTGCTTGAACGAAAGGGAAAATTTTAACGGGAGAAGGAAGGAAAAGATAGAAGTCCATTCTGTGTCTAACGTGAGGGACTCCGCAGGCGGCATGGTCATGTGGACAGCGAGTACTTATTAAAGTCATATTAAAGTGTGGACCCTCATCTTCTGCATCCAGAGGAAAGGTTCAGTTTATAATAACAGTTTGTAAGAAAACATTGTCTATACTGCAGAAAAGTATAAAATCACAGCTGATACGTCACGTCCTTCCTCTGTGCTCAGAGGAATGCAGTTAAGAACTTCCTGGCCTGGAAATCAGGCATAGCTACAACTGCTAGAGAATTTAGGAGCAAATCACAGGAATCATAGGGATTTGGTATGGTGTTTCTAAATATTTTGCTGCATTCAACAGTGCAGAATTCTGTGTTAAAATAGAAAGCATATATAGGTGGAGATATAGCAAAAAGGTGTAATTTTTCCATGGTTAAAAGCTTGAACATTTAAAGATGTGGTAAAAATGGAGAGCAAAAAGGTAAATGTAAATGGTTATATATTTGTGAATATTTTGACCAACAATGAAGCTAAACAGAGAAAGTCCCACTGGTCTCTGCATAATTAACGTAGGAAGATACGTATTGGCTGGGGAAATATTTATGGAAATCTGTTATCAGATTAACTAGCAGAGTTCCAGTCTGATTACAAACATACTTGGGTGCATGATGACACAAAATTTAATGATTAAATAAGATAATTGTGTGATATACTGTAGTCAACTATAAAACATTTTTTTTTTCTTTCTCCG
>NW_008825114.1:15740181-15753457 GCF_000699105.1 Pygoscelis adeliae
CTTTCCAGTTCTTACAGGTTCTTTTTTAAGCTGTTTTTGACAATGTTGACACCATTCATGATTTCTGGCATAATATAATACTAGTAACACTTTTTCCCATCTTTCCCTGTGTTTGTCTTCCACAAGTTACATGGTTCAAACATAGCTTGCAACAAAAATGCTCCATAAATCTACATATACATATGTAGGTTTTTCTTCAAGTATTTCTGACTTTTTCTTAAACAAGACAAGTAAGCAGGGACATGGAAGGCCTACTGTTATGTACAGCTGTCATAAGGCTGAATCATGAAATTTTCATTTGGATCCTCCCAGATCGACATTTTAAAAATGTACTTTAAAATTTATCTGTATTTTTAATGAATAAAATAATCATGCTGGCGGAGTCTTCCTAGTTGTCATTTGAGACACTCAGCTTGCCAAAAAATATAATTTCATCATGTAAAATAAGTACCAGTTTTAAACTTTCTTTTTAGAAACTGTTATGGGCTCATGATTGAGCCACTGGAAAAGTACGTTGAGGAACACATACCATCCATACTAGCTCTTGAAGCCTTTCTGGAATATCTAGTAAACAGCATAAGTTTCAAAACAACAGTTTGTGCTGATATGCATTTACAAAACTCCAGAAATAGGTTCCGTGATGCTTAAGACAACTCTTCCTCCCCAAAGAGCTATTCATCAAAATCAGCATATGACTGGCTACTGCCAACAAGTAAAACCTGAAGAGAAATGTAAGCCTCAATTTTAGCCAGGGTGGGAAGGTGGTAACTCTACCCACTAGGGCTCTGAATCTTGGCAAAGGTATCTTTTAATCCATTTTCTTTAAACACTGCTAAAGTAACTATTGTCCTATTACTTCCCACAGAAAATGTTCTACTCACCAGACCATGAAAAGAAAGAAAAAAAAAGTTATCCTCTCTGAGAAGTCATGCTGCAAAAGAAACAAAGACTCAGGAAGCTAGAGAAAACCAGATGACACTGGAATTGCCAGGAGGAAGTAGGAGAGAGCAAGAGAGAGACTAAACTGTGTTTCAGGTAATTTTTAGTGTACTTTCACATACAGAAGTCCAATACAATGGTATTTCATGCTTGATTATGGGCTTTGTTTTGGGACCCACCACAATTTTTATTCCCTCTACTTACTGTAGTACAATTAATGTTGGATTCTGAGCATATTTCTTTCACAAAGATGTAGGCTAGCTGACAGATATTTGATGGAAAAAAATACTGTAAAAAAACCAAAATACAGAAATCTAACCAGGTTATACCTGAACCTAAAATTAAAACTTAATTTAATTGCTATGTAAAATCATTCAGTATGCGTTGACAATGCTTAGTTTATTTGAAAAACTCTGGAATTTATTCCTTTACTTCTCAAGCTGAATATGTCAAAAGTTGGTTTATTTTGTGATTAATGCTATCATCAGCCTTTAATTTCCATCCTGATCCTGACAAACCACCAGAACTGAAAACGGTAAGTCTGAAAAAAGACGGAAAAGTTCAAGTGTTTGCATAAGGTAATAAGCAGTTAAAGGTATTGCAAGCAAGTGATAACATGGATTTTCATTGTTTTTATGACAACTAGCATGAATGTCCCTTGACATTTTTGTTTGAATATTGGTTTGGGGTGTCCTTTCCTTTCCTTTCCTTTCCTTTCCTTTCCTTTCCTTTCCTTTCCTTTCCTTTCCTTTCCTTTCCTTTCCTTTCCTTTCCTTTCCTTTCCTTTCCTTTCCTTTCCTTTCCTTTCCTTTCCTTTCCTTTCCTTTCCTTTCCTTTCCTTTCCTTTCCTTTCCTTTCCTTTCCTTTCCTTTCCTTTCCTTTCCTTTCCTTTCCTTTCCTTTCCTTTCCTTTCCTTTCCTTTCCTTTCCTTTCCTTTCCTTTCCTTTCCTTTCCTTTCCTTTCCTTTCCTTTCCTTTCCTTTCCTTTCCTTTCCTTTCCTTTCCTTTCCTTTCCTTTCCTTTCCTTTCCTTTCCTTTCCTTTCCTTTCCTTTCCTTTCCTTTCCTTTCCTTTCCTTTCCTTTCCTTTCCTTTCCTTTCCTTTCCTTTCCTTTCCTTTCCTTTCCTTTCCTTTCCTTTCCTTTCCTTTCCTTTCCTTTCCTTTCCTTTCCTTTCCTTTCCTTTCCTTTCCTTTCCTTTCCTTTCCTTTCCTTTCCTTTCCTTTCCTTTCCTTTCCTTTCCTTTCCTTTCCTTTCCTTTCCTTTCCTTTCCTTTCCTTTCCTTTCCTTTCCTTTCCTTTCCTTTCCTTTCCTTTCCTTTCCTTTCCTTTCCTTTCCTTTCCTTTCCTTTCCTTTCCTTTCCTTTCCTTTCCTTTCCTTTCCTTTCCTTTCCTTTCCTTTCCTTTCCTTTCCTTTCCTTTCCTTTCCTTTCCTTTCCTTTCCTTTCCTTTCCTTTCCTTTCCTTTCCTTTCCTTTCCTTTCCTTTCCTTTCCTTTCCTTTCCTTTCCTTTCCTTTCCTTTCCTTTCCTTTCCTTTCCTTTCCTTTCCTTTCCTTTCCTTTCCTTTCCTTTCCTTTCCTTTCCTTTCCTTTCCTTTCCTTTCCTTTCCTTTCCTTTCCTTTCCTTTCCTTTCTAGTAATAAGAAAACCAGGGTAATGGTGAACTCCATGTAACTGACATTTTGTTATTGTAATTCCCAAAGACATTTTAAGCTAATGCATCTTACTGTATAATGTGTGTCAGTACTAAAAGGAAACTATAATAATCCATTGGTATGATCATTTACCATCTGTCTCTGTCATCATCCTAATTGCATCGAATGATTTCATCTCCTGACAAATGAGGTCAGGTACAGAAAAACTGTGTATCTTTCATGTTCATTTTCATAAATACTAATCATTCAGCATAGGGATGAAAAATGGGCTTGTCACCATTGAATATGCATTGAGAGTAAATATCAGAAGGTAAGAAAGACAGTTGCTGAATGCTGATTTAACAAGGTTAGGTCTCTGGCTTCTCTTTTACTATCAATAAATAACAAGAAATGCTGCTGCATTCTATGCTTAGATTTTAGTCTGTTGTGACTGACAGCTTGTCCTGGTTTCGGCAGGGATAGAGTTAATTTCCTTCCTAGTAGCTGGTACAGTGCTGTGTTCTGGATTTAGGGTGAGAACAATGTTGGTAACACACCCATGTTTTAGTTGTCGCTAAGCAGTGCTTACACTAGTCAAGGACTTTTCAGCTTCCCATGTTCTACCGACTGAGAAGGCTGCAGGTGCACAAGAAGCTGGGAGGGGGCACGGCCAGGACAGCTGACCCCAACTGGCCAAAGGGATATTCCATACCATGTGACGTCATGCTCAGTATATAAAGCTGGGGGAAGAAGAAGGAAGGGGGGGACGTTTGGAGTGATGGTGTTTGTCTTCCCAAGTAACCGTTATGCGTGATGGAGCCCTGCTTTCCTGGAGATGGCTGAACACCTGCCTGCCCATGGGAAGTAGTGAATGAATTCCTTGTTTTGCTTTGCTTGCGTGCACGGCTTTTGCTTTACCTATTAAACTGTCTTTATCTCAACCCATGAGTTTTCTCACTTTTACCCTTCCGATTCTCTCCCCCATCCCACTTGGGGGGAGTGAGCGAGCAGCTGTGTGGTGCTTAGTTGACGGCTGAGGTTAAACCATGACACAGCTGCAGCGTTAGTAAAGCTAAAATAAAGAAAAAAGAAGTTTTCTGTTAAGTTTCTGGCCTGGGATGTACATGTGAGAAAAAGCTGATAAAATTAAATTATAATAATCATATGTGCCACCATGGCAAAAAGATAGTTTTATCAGTCAGGTGTGCAAAACCAGCACACTTTCTTTGCGTGGATTTTTTTTTCCTATACTTTGTCCTGTCATGTCCTTTCTACTGACAACACCTGGCAGGTTGGTTTTGTAACTTTGTTTCTACTGTGCCAGAAGCTTTTAGAAGTTATAAGTTAATGTCTGGAATAGACATTGATTTTGTTATATGTGCTGCGCTGCCCTCTCACTCCATCGACACCAGGGTTAATCCAAAATTACAGCAGTGAATCCTGTAAAGCAGTAATTTGATTTACATTGGTCAGACACTGGCTGTCAGTGCCCGATCATAGCATGGGTCTTAGAAGCTAGAGAGAAACTGAAGAAGGCAGTCTTTCTTACAATCAGTAAGGTGGTCTCTGATGATATAGTTCACTCTAGGTTTTGCAGCAGCTCCTGCTACTGCAAAGAAACCTGGGGCCAGTGGCATCATGTGTTTCACATGTAGTGTAACTGCCAAGTTTTTGGCAGCCCTGCTAGGTGGCATCTCCTTTCAGGACTCTCTTAGGTCCAGCTGCACCTCAGGGAGTCTGTCACCATGTCCCCTATATAGCTGGTATGCACACTTCTAGCTAACCCCTTAGGTCTCCAAAATCAGTTTAGAACCTACAGTAAATGAACCAGGCCAGGCCAAACTCCCTGATCTCTACATCACTGCGTTAACACTCAAAGAATCAGAGAATCACAGAATGGCTGATGCTGGAAAAGACCTCTGGAGTCCATCTGGTCCAACTCTGGGATTGCTGAAGGCCAAGCTTGCTTGTAAAGTCTGAGGCAAAGAAGGCAATCAGTACCTCAGCCTTTTTCACATCCTGTGTCACCAAGCCTCCTGCCACATTCAGCAACAGGTCCACATTTTCTCTCATCTTCTCTTTTCCACTTAAGGATTTAGAGAAACCATTCTTGTTGCCTTTGGCATCCCTTGCCAGTTTCAGTTCCAGGTAAGTTTTGGCTTTCCTAGCCATGCATCCTTCTGCATGCTCAGATAGTGTCTCTATAATCCTCCCAGGTTACTTGTCCCTGCTTTGACCTTCTTTATAATTCTTTTTTATGTTTGAGTTTTGTTAGGAGCCCCTTGTTAATCCATGTAGGCCTCCTGAGATTTTTACTTTATTTCCTGCTCACTGGGGTAGACTACTCTTGATAAAGCCTTGTTAAAGACTCTTGTTAAAGCCTGCCACCAGCTTTCACATCCACAACCAGTTTTTTCTTGTTTGTGAGTACCAGGTCCAGCAGAGGACATCTGCTTGTTGTTTCCTTTGACATTTCCTTCAGGAAGTTTTCATTGATGCTCTCCAGGAAACTCCTGGGTTGCTTACACCCTGCTGTGTTGTTCCTCCAGCAGATAACAGGGTGGATGAAGTCCCCCAGGAGGACCAGGGTCTGTGAAAAGGAGGCTACTTCTAGCTGTCTGTAGAAGGCATCATCCACTTGTTCTTCCTGATCGGAAAGCCTATAGCAGACACCCACTATATTGTCACCTATACTGGTCTACCAGGGAATCCTTACCCATAAGCTCTCAGTTGGCTCCTCATCCATCCCCCGGCAGAACTCCATGCATTCCAGCTGTTCTCACATAAAGCACAACTTCCCATCCTGTCCTTCCTAAAGAAATGGAATCTCTCCGTTGCAGCACTCCAGTCACATAAACCATCCCACCACACCTCTGTGATCCCAGCAAGACTGCAACCCTGCAACTGCACACAGATGTCTAATTCCTCATACTTATTCCCCATGCTGTGTGCATTAGTGTGCAGGCACTTCAAAAAGGCACTCCAGCATGCTGATTTCCCAGAAACAGCCTGTTCTGGGTTTGGTGTTTTTTGTTGTTCCCTCCCCCCCAATGGTGTTTTGTAGTCACTTCACATTTGCTTATATGCAAATGCTTGAGGTCATCCCTCTTAAGCCTAGTTTTGTTGATCTTATGTTTCTTTTCATTCACGTTGCTCCAGGGTCTTCACTTGTCAACCCTGTGCGTCACTCCATCAGAGGGCTGCTAATAACACTTCCCCTGCCCTCATTCCCACTTTAAAGCCCACCTTATCAGATCAGCCATCCTGCTGGCAAAGATACTTTTGCCCCACTTAGTGAGGTGGATCCCATCTCTCCCAAGTGGACACTGATGCTCAAGCAGCGTCCCACAGTCATAGAAACCAAAACCCTGTTGCTGATACCAGCTCTGCAACCAATTGTTGACACACAGTATCAGTGTCTTCTTCTTAATAACCCTTTCCCCTCACCAGCAGGATTGAGGAAAACACCACCTGGGCCCCCATACCCCTAACTATCCCCCCTAGGGCTCTGTAGTCACTTTTGATGTTGTCGAGGTTGCTCCTGGTAGTATCATTGGTGCCCACATGGAAGAACAGCAGGAGGCAGTAGTCAAAGAATTGGGCAGGTCTTGGCAGTCTCTTCACAACATCCTGGGTCTGGGCCCCGGCACTGTTGATTTGTGCAGAAAAAGTAACCAGATTTCAGTGCTGGGTGAAATGATTACTAGGTTGCTCATCAATCACTGTAAGAGTTTGGGTAAAAGGCACTGCAATGTCATAAATACCTATTCACCATAACCTTGGCTTTCAATGAAGGCAGTAGAAGTAGGAAGAGAGTGCAACTTCATCAGAAGGTTTTGATATATTATATTACAAAACATTGTAATACAGTACAAATAATAAAAATCAGTTTTTCTTATTGTCATGCCTCCAAAAACTCCCATCAAACTTTTGTTTCTGCAGCAGATCTCTTTTCTAGGTTATCAATTTTATTTCTCAACACATTACAGTCTTTAGTATTCTCAGTTAGAATAATGCTCCGTACATCAATCAATTTGCCTGAGAGGTCACTTTTCTCTTAAGGTTTTTTATCATAGTGAACCAGTTTATTCTCTGATGACTTCAGAATAACCTTCAGTAATGATGGGTTAAAGGCAAGTTTCTTATTAGCCAAGATACTCAGGAAGGTGTTTAAAGCCACAGAGGAACTGTAAGCCTGTAACATTTGGGAGGCATATTGCCTCAAGAGTGGTGCAAAGGACTGTGAGTTCCCTTAATTTGCTCAGCAGTGAACAGGTCCTGTCCCTGGACGTGCCTGTGAGCAAAGATTTGGTAGAGACATGAATTGTCAGTCATTGGAGTCTGGGCATGACATTCATCATTCCTTGACCTTGTAATGACTAGATCTTGGTGACCTAATGCCAATTGTCTATAAACTAAAAATAGCTTTCTGGCCCTGTTAGAGAAGTGCATTAATAAAAATATCTGTGGGCAGAGCTTTTCAAGGGGTATGCCTGCAGCTGGAAAGTTACTGATTCTGCTATTTTTACTTTTTAGATCCCTTATTGTTTGATGCTAGGATGGTAATTTAATGGCAATGTTAAGTTAAAAGAGTAAAGAGGGAAGGAGGTCTGAATCCTTCCTATTTGCACAATGACACTAGCTCATATATGTTTGAAAGAAAAGTGAATGTTAAAGGAATGGGAAAAAGAATCTATAAGGCTAACATTTAATGTGATTATTCTTTACTTATCATAATCTTGCCTAAAAGTTAAGTAAAATAGTCTTTGACTTCTCCATTTCATTACACTGTATCTTATAATGACTTTATTTTTCCTGTTCTTCTAAAACTGTCCATGACTAGCCTTTTGCTAAATTGGAAGGGTGACTGGTGATTTTTATTTCTTATCTTCAAATGTATTGGTAGGCTACTCTTTGTAGAGTTAGTACTTTCTGAAAATCATACTCCACAAAGAAAGCCAGACTCCATAAACATTTGTTAGTTCAATCTGCACCTCTGTATCAATTTTCCATGGTAAGGTGTTGCCATTCCTAAGAAAGAGGATCGTCAGCTGTGAAGAGGAGACAGCTTGCAGGGTCCTGAAACATTAGCCTGAGGGATCATGGATGTTTTCAGGCAAGGGTATAGATATGCAGTTCAAGGCTTCAGTCTTTCTATATGCTTTAATCATCTTAATGACATTAAACCTATATTAAGGCAATAGGAATGACTTTCTGAAAGGCAAAATTTTAGTCCCTCATAATCTACAGGAAATTGTAAAAGCTTTATTTTGATAGGGAAATGGGTATATGTAATATCAGGCTTAAATAGCAAAAACATTACAAGGTCTTGTAACTTTTATGAATACACTCAATTTTTCTGTGAAGTATTTGAGAGGGACAATTAATCCACCTGTAATACTTAATGCTAATATCTCAATATGACTTGCAGCACTGATGCTTGCACATCACCAATGCTAACATAACAGAATTGGAGATAGAAACATAAAACTTTGCTTTGCTGTTTACTCATGCAACCTAGAGCAAATATTGCTATAAATTTTGCTTTGAGACTACAGCAGCTATGAGGAACAGCTCAGTTTGGGGCTAATCCTGAAAGGTGACTGATGCTTGTAAATCCCCTGGTGCACAGCAAGTGCTGTTTCAGCACCTAGCTGTCTGATCATGGCCGGCATCTCAAATGATGCAAGAGACAAATTTATGTCTTCTCAAGATGGAGAAAGGCATGTGTATTTAACTAAGGGAGGCAGTTGTCTTAGAAAAACTTTGTGGAACAGGACATGGGGTAATTAACTTGTTTGTGAATTAAAATGAAGTTATTGAATAAATTGCTTTGAAATTTCAGAATGAAGCTGAGGTTAATGAATTTTTTATTGTAGATTGGAAAGAAATAATTGAAGGAATTGCTTCTGATGTCTTGCAAAGGAGCTTGTTCTAATTAATTTGTTTTTATGGCAAATAAGAATGAAGTTAGTGAATAGATTTGGCTTTTTGGGGAGTTAGGAGTAGAATTGATTACCTTGTTTTTAGGATCTTAAACATTGCTGAAAGGAAATAAATTGTTAGATGAATTACTTTTGTCTTTAATTGATCCTAAATAATGAAACATTCTTTGTCTTTGTTTCAGCATGGAGAAGAAATACTGTAACTAAAATCACTGCTTTTGACATTTTAGTAGAATGATATTAGTTTGGGGCTTGATTTTTACTCAGGTAGTAGGGCCTTGATCCCCCAAACTTTTTTGATGAAACCCTCTCATACAGTGGCATTTGTGCTGTCAAAACTACAATTCTCTACTGTTGGCTATCAAAACTAGTGTATTTATATGACCCTTTTTAATCTGAGAGGTCAAAAATCTCCTCTTGAGTAAGCTTGTTCATTTATTTTTACATACATTTTCCTTTCAAGGTACAGGAATCATATTCCCCACATATAAAAATTGATCTGTGATAAAAGGAGTGCTGTCTGTAGATAGAATTGTCAAATTCTTCATTCATCTAAAGAGACATGGAGTCAGGTCTTTTCTCCCTGTCTCAGGACTGTCTAATAATCAATACATATAAAGTAGACTTTCTGTAGAGAAGAAGGATTCCTAGGTGACAAATTCTTGACAACAGCTTTATACTGCTTACTTTATATGGGTAGTGGAGTGTGCAGCTGAGTAACTGTTCCTTGTGTATCTATCACTGTTAGTTGAACTAGAATTCTCTTTGTTGGATGAATTACAGAGAAGTACTTATAGTAATAATTTTTTTAAAGTGCCATATCTTTACTATGAAAATGGTATTAGAACAATATTCAAGACAGAAAAGAAGCCCGAACTCTTCCCCACCTATCCCAGGATAAAAAAAAAAAAAGGAGGATAGCTTTGTCTGAAGCTCTGCAATGAATTTTTCTCAACTCAGTGAGAGTTTGGCTTCCCATTAACATAATCCTCATCCCTTATGGGTAGAAAACAGATTAAACAAAATATCTGCATCCAATTAACATAGCAATGAAAAGGAAACATTTCCCACATGTGCAATGATCACCCTTGAAAATTGATAATTATGTTTTGTAATGATATTGTCTATTATGAGAGTAAGAAAAACTGGAAATTATGTTCTTCTATGTATGTTTAATTAAAGCATCTAGCAGCTTTCAAAGGCAATGAGTTTTAATTGATATAAGATCTTATAAGAAGTTAAGAGCCATATGTTTTTTTGAAAGCAGAGATTGGAAAAAACAGATTTTAAAGCTTTCAGATATTTCAGACCAGCTTCTATCTCATACTTATTAGCATACAAATATGGGCAGAGGCCAATGGCTTGCTCCTAATTCTTAGCCTTGGGTTCAGACATCCAGCAAATTTACTTCGGTTCTTAATTATCAATGCTGAAACTGACGCTTCAGTGTAGTATTGGGTTTGGTGAAGTCACATTGATTTTGAAAAGATCTGAGGATTAAATTAATTGCTTTAGTTTATTGTTAATGTGGAAAGGTTTAAGCTTCAGGGAGATTACAGGAATCTAAACTTATGTTCTACATTTCTTGCTGTTCTCATCTCTCCTTTTTTTGTTGGTAATATATCATGCAATAGAAAACAATTATGCTATTTCTCTATGCCCAGAAGATCTTATTTTTTTTTTTTTTAATAGTTAACTTGCATTTGGCTATTTCTGACTTCGGCAATATTTAAAATTAAGTATCTCATTACTTGTCTAAGGTTCACAATATTTCTAGTGTGAATTCAGTTACTGATTTGTTATTATTGTTTCCATTTTCTGTTACATTTATGGATCAAATATGAGAAACACAACCCTTCATAGCCAATAAATTGTTATGCCAACAGGTTTAAAACTATTCTACCAAAGCACTTCTCAGTATGCACTGAAATTTCCTTGACACACTTCCAAAAACTAAAACATAGTTTGGAAATTAAGACTGGCCAGATCATCTCTATAAATTAATAACAGACATTCTTTTGCTTATGTAGAAGATCCCTTCCTCTTTCCTGACCCAGCCCTCCAGGAACATCATGCATGTCTACCATGAAGGAGGCTGAGAAAGTTACTCATATCTGGAGTGTATTTTACGGTTAAGGCCCCCCTTACTCTTTTTTATTGGGAATATCCTGCAATACATACATAAAGTTAGGAGAACAGCATTATTAAAGACAAAAAAAATCAATCACTCAAAAGCTGGGAGATGCAGAATTAGAATTACCTTGTTTCAGCCATTTTATTTGTACACATGTAAAGATAATTTCTTAAATATAAGATACTGTATCATCTTTTCTGCCAGATGTCTGCCTTATTTATGCAGGATAAATGGGGTTCAGGTAATGAGCTTTTTGTTGATGAATTTGGGGTCCCAGACCATATTTGCTGAACTCTATGCAAGCCCTACTCTATAGTAAAGATAGGGCTATGGAAAGAATAGAAAGCTCTGATGGGACCCCACCTGGAGTACTGCATCCAGCTCTGGAGCTCTCAGCATGGACCTGTTGGAGCAGGTCCAGAGGAGGGCCACAAAAATGATCAGGGGGATGGAACACCTCTCCTATGAAGAAAGGCTGAGAGAGTTGGGGTTGTTCAGCCTGGAGAAGAGAAGACTCCGGGGAGACCTAATTGCAGCCTATCAGTACTTAAAGGGGCCTATAAGAAAAACGGGGACAAACTTTTTAGCAGGGCCTGTTGCAACAGGACAAGGGGGAATGGTTAAATAGCTTTAAACTAAAGGGGTATAGATTTAGACTAGATATAAGGAAGAAATTTTTTACACTGAGGGTGGTGAAACGCTGGAGCAGGTTGCCCAGAGTGGTGGTGGATGCCCCATCCCTGGAAACATTCAAGGTCATGTTGGACGGGGCTCTGAGCAACCTGATGTAGTTGAAGATGTCCCTGCCCACAGCAGGGGCGTTGGACTAGATGACCTTTAAAGGTCCCTTCCAACCCAAACTACTCTATGATTCTATGATTCTATGATTCTATGATCTGGTCTGAATATCTCACTGGGACCAGGGAGGTTTGGAAAAGTTGTGGTGTAAGCAAAGACCTGATCAGCCCAAGTCTGGAGTAAGGCTATACAAATGTAAGCTTTGGAGACCTGTACAGCACAATCGTAGTTGAATCAAGTGTTAAACTATAACCAAGGATGTTTTCTGGAAAAAAGTTTGACAACTTCTATAATGGGTGGTGCTAATAATCCTACTTATAATTCACCTTTATTTGGAAGAGAAAATGAGTAAATCACATTGTATCATTAAAGTAATGTATCATCAGTTCAGATTCTTCTCTTGCATTTCATGTTTGTGGCCCCACACTGCAGAACAGAGAAGAACAAAGACTTCTATTAAGAGAAATTCCTTGCAGATTTTTGGGACGACCTAGAGCAAGTAGGACTGTAGGCTTGCCTGCTTTTTGTTCTTTCCTAATGGCCCAGTGTTGACCAGAAGTGAGGATCAGATTGGGCTAGATGGATCTTGTACTTCCATCATAACTGGGAAGTAACAGTATTGCCTGTCTTCCACTGCTGCTTGTAGCTTTCTCTCTGAGATGTGTGGTAGCTGTGGCCCTATTTGTGCTATAGTGGTAAACCAAGAGGGGCAATCACTTGATCAGCTCTGAAGAAGGTGTCTCAGTTGTGCATACTGTAGAGGTGATTTGGTGTCTGAACCTACAATGATAGATACATTGTATAAATATTTAGTTTTGGGTTCTGACCATGTGATACAATAAAATTGTGGCTTAAATTTATAAAGTCTGTAGGATAACCTCTGCCCCTGTATAGCCTATAGCACCTGTGCTCCAGCTGCTAGAGGGTTAGAGTACCAAGCAATTCTTCTGTGTTCTTTACTGAAATCAGTCAAATGAACTGTCTTTAAGATCTTAGCTGCTTAATTCATTGATTGTATTAAAAAGTTGGCACCATAGCTATGCTACAACTTACAAGAAATGAAAACTTTTTGTTGCTTGTTTTTCCTAAGTTGTAAAATCCAAGCTGACTAGATCTAAAGAAAAAACAGCAACATGCTCACTGGACTATAGAAGTCTCGACGCTCTCTCACTGCAGGCAGTTTTACCCGTTCTTCTAGTTCACATTTTCTTTCTGAGTATACCTCACTTAAAATTATTACTACTATGGCTTGCTAATGGAGCTAAGTGTACCTCTGAATATTAAATGGGAGAGGGAAGTAATATTACATCTGTAATTACTCTCTCTTATTCATTACACTTTTTGATAATTGGTGGTAGAAATTATGAGTGGCAGATTGTGTGCAAGGAAGTTCACACTGCAACAAGGAAAGAAGAGAATTTATAGACCATGGGAATGGAGGTGCCAGAGCACCTTTATCTAAAAATATCTCCTGGCCTTGTTGTTGAAATAGTCAGGTGTGGGGATAGGATTTTTAACTATGGACATTACTGAATTCGGTTTTAATGAGCAGGTACTGTACCCGTGAGAAAGCACACAGGCAGAAGATAAGGAAGAAAGGAATGAGCTGCTGGAAAGGAGTAAACAAGATAAGGACCATGAAGTCATGCTGTATGGTCAGGAAGAGCAGACCTATCCGCTGGAGCATAGATGCGCGTGAACACAAGGCTGTAACCTATCTGCAGGCTGCGGATAGTGCGTGGACACTTCTGCTTGCTATAAATTACCCTAATATAGAGCAATAAAGGTCTTTGGTTGCTGCTTGCCAGAGTCCGTGCCGTTAATCCCCGCAA
>NW_008825114.1:15759240-15781108 GCF_000699105.1 Pygoscelis adeliae
GTGAGAAAGCACGCAGGCAGAAGATAAGGAAGAAAGGAATGAGCTGCTGGAAAGGAGTAAACAAGATAAGGACCATGAAGTCATGCTGTATGGTCAGGAAGAGCAGACCTATCCGCTGGAGCATAGATGCGCGTGAACACAAGGCTGTAACCTATCTGCAGGCTGCGGATAGTGCGTGGACACTTCTGCTTGCTATAAATTACACTAATATAGAGCAATAAAGGTCTTTGGTTGCTGCTTGCCAGAGTCCGTGCCATTAATCCCTGCAGTCAGGTACAAAGAAATAATAGTTTTCCCTTGTTTATATGGATGCAGAATACAGTTGCAATGTTTTAAGAAATAGATAAATCTGTTGTATATAACAGAGTAAGGCATCTGTGACTGCTACCTTAATCCTAGTTGTTACCAGCCCAACTCCCAGAACCTAGATGGGGAATGCAGATGGGTTTCGTCTACATAGCATGATCTCATTTGGGATGGAAAGCCTTCAAATGCTCAGATGGGCTTCAAGGAAATGTCTTATGCACTTGGTAGGGCTAACACTTGATGGATTCTAACATAACTACCCTATGGTTAAAAGAATAGATGAAAATATTTAGGTCATGTATAAATTTTCCATCCAGGAGCATCTTCATATTCAAGAAGAGAAGCACAGCAACTAAAACTTACCCAAGGATGGATAATCTCAGTGGTTGGTTCTGTTTTGTGAACTGGACAAAAACAGTCTTCAGTGTCTTTTCAGACTAATGGGTAGGAAAACTGACTAAATGGAAGCAGAAATTCTTAACAAGTGATGCTGAAGGGGAATTTTTGGAAAAAAGCGGCACAATTGTGATGATGTCAAAAAACTACTTTTTTTTTAAATATCTCTCCCACACATTATACATCTCTCCTAGTACACAAGATTGGATCAGCTCAACATTATGCTATTATTTAAAGTTGATAACAGGATGATGAGTACACTGTGTATCTATTTTAACACCCATTGAAAACATGGGGCAGTGTAAAAGCATAGCTGGAAGTAAGTGTCATTAGGTATTAAGGAAAGAATTGTTACTAGTCCATATGAGACTATCTGTAGTCAAATAACCTTGACATTGTTAGAGACTTTTGAAAAGACAGGAACAGAATGTGTCAGCTGCAAGAGAACTGGAGCCTAACAAAATTAAAGCTATACAAGCAAAGCTAACTTAAATGAGTGTTGTTAATCATTATATATTCAATCAAGGTCAGTATTTCCCTGTAGAGGAAGAGAGGAACTGGCAACTGTTTGACAACTGAGTTGGCAGACGCTTTCCTCTACCTTTAAACCAGCAGATTTCTCCTGCATAAGTCACATTCACCATTTACTCTCTCTGGGTTTAGCATACCGATGAACGCCAGCTCTACAGGTATTGTTGATAAAGAAAATAGATGCCTATGCAAGAGAGTTTTTTTCTCAATTTATTCTGTCAGGACTAATGAAGCCTACTGGGATTTTTACAGTGAAATAAGGATCTTTACACTTTCTAATGAATATTTGCGTAAGGGTAAAAAATAAGACATTAATATGCTTCTTGGTCTCAAGCCCTGGGAGTACAGTTTAGAATCTCAATATGTTAGTCTGTCTAAATGTGTTTAGTTTTGTGCTGAATTTTGGAGGTTTCAGTTTCTCCACAATAATTAAACCATTGGTGCTATCTGTACAGAACAAGTACTAATAATTTCATCATTCATATTAAAGAAGAACAGATTAATGGGATTTTCCTGACTGCTTCTATGCCTGGTCTGATCCTCCTTGTTTTGCCTCCTTGAAGAATGATTTTTCCTTTTGGAGTATATTCTCAGTTTTGCTTAACAAACTTCCCTTCCAACTTCATACAGCAGAGCAGCTGGATCAAAAAATTCTGCTCATTCCTCCTGACTGTTTTTCTGCTCAGTAGATTGGTTCAGTTTTATCATATATGTCTTTTCATACAGAACAAAATCAGACCTGGATTAGCGTAATTTGATCTATGTGGACAAGGGAAAAGTGTGATTTTCCAATATGCAATAATATTTTAGAAAAGATTTTATAAGCGGGGTTTAAAAACAGTACAGGCATACAGCTGCAACATTCACCTATGGGAAACCTCCTGTATTGTCTATGACATTTGTGTGAGGCCAAACTAGACTTTTTCCACTTGAGTATAATTCCACAGTCTTAAATTCTTATTCTTAAAAGAGCTGGTGAGTTTGAGACTGGTGAGATATAAAATTTAGATAGAAACCTATCTAGGATGACAGCTTTACCAGCTCGCTAATTATTTCTCCTGTTAATTCTCACTATTGTTATTCTCCTGTTAAAATCACCATATTGTTGTTAGGTTAACAAGGAAAATTCTTAAATATTTAAGAGTGCTTATTATTAGGTTGCTGACAGCTATATAATGATTTGTATCAGAGAAACAGAATTTTGTTTAACTTACTCCACACTCACTTATTCAGTAGCATTAAGATTTTTCAATGGCAAAAATTTTCCTTTGTCTCTTTTTATGCGGTGTTCAAAATAACTTCTTACCTAAGGTGTTGCTGTTTTCTCATTGAAAAAGTTTTAGTATAACTCCAGCATTTGAACTGTTTCATTTGCCTAAAATGAATGTGTTCTTGTCATAATTTTTCATCCTTTTGTGAAGAAGCACTTTATGGTATTGTTTCATATTTTTAATTGAATTTTTAGGTTGAAAGAAAAGTACTTTCCTTCTAATCCTACAAAGCTAGAGTAATAAGTTTGTGTCAGATACAATCTTTCTTTTATCCAGGAAATAAAAATTTAATTTGCCAGCACTTGTGCGTGTATTTACATTTACCACCATGAATAGTAAGGACTGCTCACAGTAATAAAGTTAAGCTGTGTGGCAGTTTTTGCAAGATTGAGCTTTGTATGGGTCTGCTTCTGACCAGCTTTTCAAACCTGGAACTTTATTTTTAGGAATTCTTTTAAAACAAAATATTGGTAAGTCATATTTTGGGCTATGCTGAGATCTGGGAGTTTAGAATCTCTACCTGCAGTGAAGTATGATAACTTCTTCTCCCCACTCTCCCATAACCTGTCAGAAAATCCAGTGGTGGGTCTGACTATGCTGTTAGTCAACTGGCTCATACGGGTTAGGAAGTATTCATGAGGGTGAGTAATTCCATAGAGTTTGTAGATGGAAAATGAACTTGAAATTTGATGTATCCATGTTAAGTTTTGCTCATGAGGAATATGTTTGCTTTTCAGAAATTAAGCAATAGTTGGGCATTTTACGTACTATATTCCTTTAAACATTTATATCTAACACAACCTGTTCACTTAAACATAAAATCATGATTTCTTATGCTTATGTTTCTTGGAGAACAAGAAATAAAGACCTATTCTACTTGTGTGGCTTGTTCCTACAGCTGACGTAGTGAGTGTGCGGTGGTTTGCAGCACACACAGCTGACTGCACAGTGTTTATGGAGAAGAGGCTGTAGGAGATCAAGAAGGGCAGCTGCCACCGCTGGACACCATGTATATGTATTGGTACGCATGGATGTGTTGACACTGAAGTACTTTGTGAAATGAAGTGAAGACACATTGTAATAGAGGGACCAAAATCTGCCTTCAGCAGATTCAGGTAGGCTTACTGTTTTCACTAGTGTAACTGACTTTTGGTCAAATGATGTCAGATGTTCTACAAAGACAGCATACTTGCTTTTGCAGAGTATCTTACAATAGGAACAGAAGAGTCAAAGAGGCTCTGGATAACAGTCATTTTTGTGCATTAACAGGGAAATTTGTTAGTTGATTTTGAATAAAAATTAATTTTATTAATGGCCAATTCATATTCAGTGATTTGTTTGTTACTGAGTTTAAATAACTTTCCTTCCTCCTTGGTTCTAGTGTCTCTGCTACATTTGCTTTAACAAGACATACTGCCAACATTGAAGAAGCAAAACACTTTTCGTCTCTTCCCTGGGCATAAAGTTTCCTTTCATCATCCTAGTAAACTTCATTTGCAATTACTCCAGTTTGAACTTCTCCTTCCCTGAAAAGAGGTGTCTGGACTGAAGGCTTGACTTAGGTATGATAGGAGCAAGGTATTTTCTTACCTAGGACTTCTGAAACAGTATTTACCCTTTACATTTCAAAGGGAGACAGATATGATTTGTCTTCATCACAGCTATTTTTCATTCATGATTTAGGCATAATCAAATGTATATCTATCATCAATGAGGTGAATTTTCAGAGCAAAATGTAGAAAATCTTAAATATAGTTTCAAGGTACATGACTTTGCATACATTTTTATATTATTGAGCTTCATTGAATTGATTCAACCAGATTCTCTTCCCCTTATAAACTTAGTTCCAGTTCTTCATTTTCTCTTGTTTGACTACTATTTTTCCATGTAACAACATATCAAATGTTTTCCTGAAGTTCAGTTAGACATGCCTACTGAATTTATCTAATTTGGGAAATCAGTTATAACAAAAAACTATCAGGGTTAGTTTATCACAGCTCCCTCTGCCCCTTTTTTATTGCTCTTTTTTCCTCTCCTTAACTTCAATTTTTTAAATTCTTTCAAATCTGGTTTTAAGCCTTGTACCCTAGTAATATCAGCCTAATGGTTTATACTTGACTTTAATCTTCTCCTCCTCTTGCATGCACTTTGTAGTTCTCTGGTCATATGCTACTAGTTTTGACAGATCTGCTAGAAAAGTGTGCTATTAATTGTACAACATAACGGGTTAGTTTTTTCAGAGCTGTTGGAAAAAAATACCTTCCTTCTCTGTACTCAGTTAATTTGAGTACGTAAAACTGGACGGCAATTTATTTTGCTGCTGTCTCAAATCTATTCACTTTCTGGTATTTGCTTTTATAGTATGTTCACTTTCCTTTCTAAAAACCCACACCCCCTCAAAACAAGAGTGAAGCATTTTTTTTCTGGTTTTGAACTATGTATTGATTATCTATAATCTTTGCTCTACCTTTACTGTATAACCACCTTGCCATTAATGTTACTGTTCTTTTATGTGTCTGGAGAATATCTACCACTTGTAAACGTGTTAAAATCTAACTTGTAACTTTTGTATATATTTACTTACACCTTCTAAGGACATGCAAACTGCATTTTCACTTGACAGCTAAACATTGATATCTAATGCTAAATCTCTTATGACCTGTAAACACTGATATCTAACACTAAATCTCTTGTGACTTGATGATAGGATGGTATAGGTGGATGATATAGATGGAAAGATAAAAGATTTTACCTTCCAGATTTTAAACAAAATTGACAAGTGGACTGAGGTCTCTCAAATCTGTATTTGGTCTCCATGCAGAAGCTGCCAACATAAAGCTAATATTTGTATTCTGAGTGAATAAAATGTACTTTCAAATAATGACTAAATTGTTCAAAACACAGATGTTGCAAATGAGCTTTAGACAGTTGCTGGTATGAACTGCAGAAATTTCCTTTGCAGCTGTAGTATGCATGGTATAAGAATTCAGTCTGGAAGGAGCTGTTGTCTTAAAACTTGAATGGAATAGTAGAATGGAAAGAATCTAGCATTTTACAATAAGCAGGTATTAAATAATATTCCTTTGCCCAGCATTATAATTTGCTTGTTTCTTTAGGAGATTCTTGGAATGGGTGGTCAGTTGGTACCACCAAAATAACGCTTTAAAGTGTGGAAGATTCAGCTTCATATTCATACTGTTCTTTGTGTATGTTAAAGCAGGCTTTGCAATAAATTATATTTGATTTTTTAAGCATAATTTCTTTTATAAATGTTTATTTTAAGAACCATCAAGCACATTATGTGTAAAACTAACATCAAAATGCAGTATTTTTTTTAGTATTTTATTGTAATGCATGATCCTGGAGCAAGTACGCATTATTTTACAGCTATTGCAATATTATTTCAAATTAATATAAGAAAATTGGTTCTATTGCATTTGTTATTCTGTTATAATTGACCTGATCATATTCAGATTGCCTCCAGTGTACTGTCTTTGCTTTCAAAGAGGCAGCTGTGCTTTCAGGGAGAAGATCAATGGTGTATAGTATGCTGGAAAGGTCTGTCTGATGGTGTGCTATAAGTTTGTGCTAAAATGTTATTGGAGCTCTGTAACTTGAAATTGTTGGATGATATCTGTAATGCAGGCCAGTATAAATGAGCTACCAATGGAGTTTACATTAACATTGTGTTTTTGCAAATAGAAAAATCTTTTGAACCTGCTTTGCATGTACAATAATGACAGAGAGGATTAACAGAAAAAAAACTGATATTTTTGTGTATTAAAAAGTCCTAATTAAACCATGGGAGCTGCATTAGAACATGACAATACTTTAAAAAAATTTGTTTGTGGTATGAACATTGTATATCTTCACTGATAATTTTTGCCTTTCTTTATCTCTGTTTTATGCATTTTCAATAAATTTTTAGGGTTCTTTAAGCATAATTTGCAGATGTATCTATATCATCTATAGCTGTCTGTCTCTGTTACTAACATATGTAATTGCTTGCTTTAATTGAAAAGGAGGTAATGTTTCAATTTAAGGATACTGCAATTTGAATATTACTTAATGAGACTTTTTTGGCAGAGAAAAAATTATAAATGGTAATGCCTATTCAGGACAATTATAACAATCAATTACAGTAGCTTTCAGACTGGTGCTATAAACAAAACACACCACAATGAGTCAAAATGATAAATATGTTAAAAGTTTGATTCCTTTCTTGTAACATAGCTGTTTGAACACCAGTTTGAATTTACCTAAGTAGTACAAAACTGGTATAAATGAAGACGGAAATATTTTATGCTTTCTAGGGGTTCAGTCCTCTTGCCTGCATTTCTAACAGAACTTGTGTGCATCTACTTTTTGAATGATGAGTTTGTTTCCTTGTGTTCTGTTGCCCATCACTTAGATGGCTGTTCCAACTGTTGCAATGGCAGCATGTAACCATATAACTGATTGCACATCTAAATGACAGGTTGTTTTTAGCTATTAAGCATCTTCTATCTATAGATACTTATTTAAATTATTAGACCTCTTTAAGCCTAATGGAGACTTTCTGGTCATCCATTGGAATAATGAGCACACTGGGGTGGTAAGTTGGCCTCGGCTGGCAGCCAAGCACTCACACAGCTGCTCGTTCACCCTATGACCTCAGTGAGATGGGAAAAGAAAATAGGAAGAGCAAGAGCAAGAAAACTCATGGCTTAAAAAAAAGACACGAATATCAGAAATTACTGTTGCAGGCAAAATAGGCTCAACTTGGGGAATTTAACTTAAAACATTTCATTGCTGATGGATATTGGGAAACAGAGACAACAAACATTTAAACTCATAGGGAAAACAACTTCCCTCTCCCTTTCGCAGGTTCAGCTTCACTCCAGACACCTCTCCTGCCTCCATTCTCTTGGTATTGTTGCAGGTTACACTAAGTCCTTTAGGTAAGGCAATGAGCGGTGCAGGCAGTTGGGGTCTTCTCATCAGAGGCCACCCCTGAAGACCCTCTGTTACCAACCCTTGCCACATAAACCCAATACAACTGATTTCATTTTTTTCCCTAAAATACTGCCCTGTGGACTGCTATGTAACTGCACAGAATAAACTCAGCCCAGAAAATAACTCAGAGCTCTTGTACCAGTCTTCACTGTCTTACACTATTAATTAGTGCTTCCTGGATAAATGTGGTCTTTAAGAATTACTGTTTGATACAGGTGACTTACACCTCCAGAGCTGTGAACCACTGCCTGCTGGGCTGTAAATGGTTATTAAAGAGTTACAACAGGTAGGCCATGATTTAAATCCTTCTTTCAAAAAAAGTAATTCTACTGAGCTCAGTGAAAATTTTACTGATATCTACATTTTAAAATAGAAACCTCTAGCATGGGAAAGCTCATTTGTAGTTACTGTTTTTCTAATTTTTAAAAGTTTTTGTCCCTTTCCTCATACCCATGAGCACTGTATTTCTCCAGAGTGACTTCTTCAGCCATCTTTATTGTCTGTACTCACTAATATTTGTTTCACTGATAGTATTCTCTCCTCCAGCACTGATTTAAGATGATATTAATGCCTATGTAAGGGTTAGTATATACATTTCACTGATTTCACAAAACATTCTTAATTCCACCTTTTAGGCAGTCCTAATGTGTGTGCAACCTGGTTTCAGACCATTACCCTATTTTTTTTAATGTAAAAGTGTTGTATTGCAACTACAAATGTACTAGTGCTCTGTTGTTTAGAATATTTTAATTCTGAACTTCTGCTGACATAGAGGTGTCACCCATGCTGGTATGTGGATAAAAAGGTGAAACCATCCAGCAGTGATATGAAATGAACACTGCCAAGAAATGGCTCACATCCGTGTTAGAACCAGAGTGGGCACCACCACCTGCTGTACATTTATCCCCTGCACAAGACAAAATATGGCTAATATCACTTGAAGATTTTTTTTTCAAATATAGAATAGTTTATAAAACACATGTAATACATTATATGAAACAAACATCAGTGGTCTTGGGAAACTGGTGTGACTTAGGCCCTCCAATATGATTCCACTTTGAAGAAGAGACTGAATCCAGATGAACTTGGATTAAAAAATGCACCTGCACAATTTTGTACATACAAATCTCTGACTAATTTACACTTTAAATTACCCCATATGTTTGCAAACAAGGTAATTGTGCATGTAGATCACTAGTTAGATACCTTGCTAGCTGTTGTAATTATACATAATGATTAAGAGTAGGTCCTACGTATGTGTTTTTGAACACTGGAACTGTGAATTCTCAACAAAACAAAAATTTCAGAGGGTGCTTTCTGGACTCCACTACTTTTTAAATTTGCTTTAAAGCAAGAAGGAGGACTTTGGCTAGTTGTATCATTCTGCTTCTTTACATGCTCACAGGATAAGTAGATTTTATGTGGAAAAGGGATCAGAAGGAAAATATGGCAAGATAGGATCTAATGTGTTGATAAAACACTCAAAGTTAAAATTACTGTGTTTTAGTTTTGAATGTTATTATTTACCTATAAAAGAGTAGAAAGTATGTGTGGTGTTCTTCAACACAGAATAATTGCACAGTTTATGCCCCAGGGTATTACAGTCTAGATGGTTATTGTTGAAGAAGTTGAATCTTGTTAGTTTTTTGAGTATTGCTTTTTGGAGCATATTCATAGAACCATTCAAATCCATAGAAAAAAAGCTGCAACATGAATTTTGTGTGTCTTTGTATCTTTGAAAAGTTTATGGCTTTTTCTGCCGGTGAGATTCACTTTATTAGTTCAGAAGTCTCTGAGCAGTTATGCAACTCTTGCTAAATCATGTCCGGCAATGGAACTCACTGTGACTGCAATTAGAGCATGTATGGTATGTGTATTTGGGATAAAAGAAGTGTAGAGTTGAAAGGAACCTTGAGAAATCATGTTACCTATCTTCCTGGTCTGAAACAGTATTAAGTATACTTAGATCATCCCTGCTAGTGTTGTTTACTTTGTATTTTAAAAACTTCCAGTAGAGATTTTATAACCTTTATGGACCAGCCTTTACCCTTTTTGCTGTATTTGCAGTAGGCTTTAATTTTTTACCTGTGGTCTCAGAAGATAGTTATTCTTCCGCTTTCTTTACAGACAACTAGTTTCCTTTGGATTAAAGCAGACTATAGATGCAGTCTTTTTTGATGATACAACATATTTTTTTCTTCTATACATTTGCTTGAATCATTAACTGCTACACCCAAAGCTGAACACGTACTCCAAACGATAACTTCCTAGAATAAGTAGATCAGAATAGCTGTCATCAGTGTCTTACATATAACATTCTTGTTAGTACGTCCCACAGTGGTAGCTGCTTGCCATGGTGATTAGCAACAGCATTGCACTTTTGACTCATACTCAGTTTTATCTACTCAACATCTAGTTCCTTTTTGCAACGCTTCAGTCCAGTCAGTAATTGCTCATTTTCCATTCTTGCATTTGATAACTCCTTTCCAAATATAGGTCTTTGCATTTATCTTTACTGAATTTCATCTGACTGATCTTATGCCAGATCTCAAGTTTACTGAAATCTTTTTTAATTCCAGACTTGTTTTCTAAGGTATGTATAATGCATTTCAAGTCAGTATTATTCTTAATTTTTTTTAATTGCATTTTCTATTTAGTTCAGTTACATAAAAAAGTAATGTTTCCCTCTAACTAATTTAGTAGACCTGTCATAAAGAAAGCTGTTTAGCATGATTCTTTTTTCCCTGATGAATTCACATTTGCTGTGCTTTTTATAATCTTACTGATTTTCTACTAGCACGCAAATTGATTGTAATAATTCATTCTAGCATTTTTCTATGGACTGAAATGTGGGATGACTGGTTTCCCTTACTAAATATGAATGTATTCCTTGTCTGTTTCTATCCTCTTAGATTTTGGTAGTTAATTCAGAAAATGAATTATTTAGTTTCTTAAGTATGTTTCCTATATATAACTTTAAAAAAGGAATAAAAAAGCTTTTTTTTTTTAATTACATGTGTTTAGATTTGGTTGCTTTAAAATGTAACTGTTTATAATAAATATAACTTTTAAACATAAGTAGTATAAAATCACATATTATGCTGTTATGTGTTAACAGAGCTATCTCAGTAACAGAGAGATTGCTTTTCCCTCTTCCTTTTACAGTTTCTTATCAGTCATGCTCCAGTATGTGAAAATATGGTGGATGCTCAACATACAAGGTTAAGTGTTAAATTTTGCTGTGAAAACTTTAGAATGTAACAAATAGAACAGAGGGCATGTATTACATAAATTGTTAGTAATAATAGATGATAATAAAAATCCCAGAATGAAGGCCTTCACACCAGGAAGAATGTTGAGATAAGCTAATCCCAACCTGCACCTCGGTGCTTTCTGATACTAGGATTCACCTCGTTCCTTAGCTGGTTTTCTTTTTTTTCTTTTTTTCCTATTTTTTCCTTTTCTTTTTATACTATTTTTATTTTTTTTTTAATTGCTAAGAAAGCTGAGTAAGATTCTTCCCCTCACCCATGAAAGCGGTTGCTAGCCATTAAATTTCAAATTTCTGTTGAAAACCACCAGGCGGTAGCAGTTAGTCCTTTGATTACTGTGCTTTGCAAGGTAAAACTCTGTTTTGACTGATACTCAGCTGGGCATATGATGTTCCAGGAGCCTAACTGTACCTAAATGGACCCCTTTCCTGCTGTCAGCACTGTATATTAGACCCTGTCTAATTAGTGTGTGGCAGGGCCTTTCCTCATCATGAACATTCCCTGTGTTTTTACTTCGGGACTGTCCCTGTCCTTTTCTTCTGCTGGCACAGACATTGATTGATAATGGAAAAAGAAAGGTCTTCCTGAGAATATATTATTTCCTTCTGCATATTCTGCGCACTTCTCCTTTGCCAGGGAAACTGTAGATAGTGTGCTCAAATCGAATTCTGGTCCAGTTCTGGCATCCAGCCCTCCCTTCAAGGAAACCTTATTGCACTGATTAGTTGATTGCCCAACACTCAATAAACCTCCATCTCTTAATTTGCTTTAATAACAAAGTAAGTCATTCCATGACTAAGGAGGTAGCCAACTGCTAAGGGCAATAATCATCCCGAGAGCACCTCCCAGGGTGTGAAATTGTAGGTAGCCAAGTTTATAATTCATGTTAAGCAATCTTCTTGGATGCTGCAGCCTTTCCAGCCAGCTCCCACTGCCCTGCCAACTGATTAGCAGTGAGCAGAGGTACCAGATGGAGCTGTGTTAAGTTTGTCTCGGATGGAAGCTGCTCTTTTCAGACTTTATATCAGCCATTACCTGTGCATTGCATTTATCCTTGGTATGTGGCTGCACTGATAGATAGCTGCTGGATGTGCAACATGCAGTTCCTGTGGCGTCTGGCATGGTGAACCCTATATTTGACTGGTAACACTGGAACAAAGAAAACAAATTGGTGATGACTGTAGAAATTACAACTTCTCTGGGCATGCAGCACTCCCTTGAGATAAAATACAATTTTTCTAGTGTCCCAACATCTGCTTGCAAAAGGAAATGCTTTCTGATCTAGGGAGAGTTTATTTCCTTCCTCTATTAAATGAACTCCCACCATCTCATTGCAAAGCAAGCTGAGGGCTTCTCAGTGCTGCCAACATATAATGAATGACTAACTCAGCTGGGGAAATGTTTCTGTGGTTGAAACTAAAATCAGAAAAGCACATGCAGGTCATTCCCTTCTACCTTGTAGGTCTCTAGAGGGCTCAGCACATGCAATATTCATTGGCCTACTGGGTCTGGGCAATGGACTGGGCAAGGCACTTCTCCAGGTTATCTGCATCTAAGTGGTTATACTAAGAAAATGAAGAGCAAAATAGTATTTTTGGTGAATAATACTTCTAGTAAAGTCTGTTCTTAGATTTTTTTCTGATCTGAGTAATTACCTTATTGGTTTTGTATTATATTTTTCTAATTATATATATATTTTCTAATTATATATAAAAAACATTTTCTGTTATATACTAATTATCTATATTATATTCTAATATAATATTCTAATTATATATAAAATTCTCTAATTATATATTTCTAATATATATTTTGTATTATGTTTTTCTAATTTCTTAATATTTGGGGCTTAATGTAAATCATTAATGCACTCAGCACTTGTATATGCAAGAAAATACAAGATAGCATTATTTGGCCATTTCAGAGTGCAACCTTATTAATATTTGTTTATATTAGACTCTAGAAAAAGGGCTTCTGTTGACAAAAAATTCTCTCTGCCGCCTTCATGTGTCTGACAATTAGGAGTATCACATATGCAGTGTACATCCAAGGCTATTGTCACGGTTTAACCTCAGTTGGCAACTAAGCACCACGCAGCTGCTCGCTCACTCCCCCCACACCCCGGTGGGATGGGGGAGAGAATTGGAAAAGCACAAGTGAGAAAAACTTGGGGGTTGAGATAAAAACACTTTAATAATTGAAATAAAATGATAATAATAATATGATAATAATACTAATACACAAAGCAAGTGATGCACAGTACAATTGCTCACCACCTGCTGACCGATGCCCAGCCAGTCCCCAAGCAGCGGCCCCCCCCGGCCAGCTTCCCCCAGTTTATGTACTGAGCATGACGTCACATGGTATGGAATGTTTCTTTGGCCAGTTTGGCTGTGCCCCCTCCCAGCTTCTTGTGCACCTGCAGTCTTCTCAGTCGGTAGAGCATGGAAAACTAGAAAGTCCTTGGCTAGTGTAAGCACTACCTAGCAACAACTAAAACATCGGTGCCTTATCAATTTTGTTCCCATCCCAAATCCAAAACACAGCACTGTACCAGCTACTAGGAAGGAAACTAACTCTATCCCTGCTGAAACCAGGACAGCTATACTTTTTCTAGAAGCATACAAGAGGAAATTGAATGGAACAAACCCTGAAAAATTAAATGTGCTAACATAGCATATCTAGAATCTGAAAAAAGTTTGGTTGCTATCTAGTCTGAAAGTCTGTAGATTTCTTTTAAATTAATTCATAAAACATTTTCCTAACTTAATGCATCTAGATGTGCATTATTGCTATATACTACTTGGAAATATGACAGATCATTAAAATGTAATGAAGATTTGAAAAAGTTCTACCAACTTACAAGTTTGTAGAAGAGCTTAATTCAAGTTTCATTTGCTCTTCCTCCAACTGAAATTGAAATGTAATGATGTAGAAACCCTCAAGATCCTTGTTTTATCATGGTATGCTTTGCTGCTTCCCTTATACATTGAACTATTTAAAACTAATTTACATGGCTCTAACAGGTTATCTGCCAATATGCAAATAGGATAGATGATTTCATATTTGCATGACATCTATCTTCACCCAGTAATTTTACATCAGATAATCTGTATCTCTTGCTCTTAACCTTACTAGCAAGAAAACAAGTTGTATGATAAAGAAAAAATGCCAGGCTGACACCCACTGTTTTGAGCCAGAGCAGTATTTAGTGCAAAGTAGGGTCTGCAGTCTGTACAAACTGCATTTTGCTGCTGGGGGGGGGGGGGGGGGGGGAAGGTATACAAAATGAATATAAAAGTAAATCCTGGCTAATATATGCATTCAGAAACCATCACTGTACACAGTGCTTCTAGTGGGGAAATTCAGCAGTGTCAGTGTTTAGAATTCAACACACATTCTCAGAAGGCAAGAGAGAATAATGTACACATAGTAAATAAATGCAATGAACTGAGGAGTACTGTAAATGTGGTTTGGTTGACTATAACTTTTGAGGAGTGTCTAGAAACAGAAAGGCTGATCTTCTGTATTCTGCATAACTGAACAGCCAATGAAGATGCCTTCTCTTAGTGCACTTTACTTCATGTGCAACTGCCTGTATTTTGGCATACTGATGGATGCCAACGGGAATGGGAAGAATGGGATGCCTTCCGACCCATGTTGAGATATATGTAAAGCTCAGTCATATCCAGAAGACGTCATACCAGTTTCAGGGACGAAGCAAGAAAATTGCATCAGTATTTCTGCATGTAAAAACATTTTTATTGTAATATATAGTAAAATATAAAGTATCGTAACATTTTTTCATGGGAAGATAAGTGGGAGGAGGGAAGAGTGAATAGGGTCAACAGTATTTTTTTTTGTGTGTGTGTCTTTGTGCATACATACATAGATACACATATATATGCATATGTATATACTGATATACATACACTGAAATACTTCCATGAACTGTTATTTAAATAGCAATATCTAATGTAATGGCATATACTATTTTTATTGACATGGCACTTGCTATTGTTTATAGCTTGTATATAGCTGTATGAAGACACAATGTTGAAGGGAGAAAATATTTGTTTATTATTTGCTTTTCTTAATTTGGAAAGCTAATTATGTCAATCATTGATGAAGTCTAGAGTACAAAAGGTTTAATTTCATCTAGCTTCCCAGAAACTATTTCATTTATGTAACATAGATACTGGATTTAAAGCAAATGTATATTAGTATTTGCTATATTATAACTTACATATAAATTTGATGAACAAGACAAGAAATACCCCCCAAATAAAGGATGGTTATTACAGTTAGCTTTGAAACTGTCAGGGCTTATTTTCATCGTCAGCTGTGTGCAGTGGTATGCATTTGTTTGAACCCACAGTAAAGATGTAGATAAACCATCACTGTGTGTGCAGGTTGGGTAAAACTATGATGTGAAGACGGAGCTGCACAACTGTATAGCTACAGCCAAAGCCTTAATGATAGAAAAAGGCAAAGGAATACATAACTTTTATACATCCCTGATTGCAAATTGGTGTTAGAGTATGTTCTCAGATCAAGCGTTGAGGTATTTGTAGTTGGCACTATCTGCAACTGTCTGGAGAAAAATCTGCCTTTTTTTCTAAACCGTCTTTTTAAAGTAGCATATGCTGCAGTTCATCTGATTTCTGTGAGTATGAAGTGATGAGAGTAACTTGCTTGTCTGTGCCAAATGTTTTTTGAATAAAGCTAGTCATAAGCATAAGGTCATGCTGTGAAGAATCTTCTGCTTTGGTATTGGTATCCCACTAAAGGAAGTTCAGAATAACAAAAGGAAGGAGAGAGAAATATCACTCAATGTAAGCCAACTATGTGGAATAAGACAACCGGTAGCAGGCACTATGGCAAGCAAGCTGTGTTATTTCTGCTCATTGTCCTGGTAAGAGGAGGCACAGAAGGACACACAGTGACAGGGAAAAGAAGATAAATGGAAATAATAAACACTAGCCAGATGGTCATTTTCTTGTATATGGCCTTTCTTACAATTTCTAATGAATGCAATAAAACCCCAAAACATTACTGTATATGAATGTCTGTTGAAATGTTTGGCTGGCAGCTTAGCACCAAGGTTTTCTGAGATCAACATAACCATAAAGCTCTTTCAAAAACCAGTTAGAGGAAATCACTTTTATTTTCAGGGCAGTAGATATATATTTATACTGGAGTTGATGATATCTGTTCACACCACTGTGTCTGCTGAAGATATATATATGGATTCACATCCTATGAATGTGTCTGTGACTCAGTACATTGCAAGTGTAATTGAGATTGACTGTTCATTCAACTGAGTCATAACAACCCCAAAAAAGCTATTTCAAACTAGGTTAAATTTACCTGATATCTCATATTTCAAGTGGGATAAGTTGAAGTGGTGCAAAGCACCTGAGTAAAATTTCTGTAGCTGATGATTATGACAGTGAACCCATGAAAACAGTGCAGTCAAGAAAAATAAGTTAGGCACATAAATATTCCTTGGATTTAATTTACTTTTACTGATATTGTGGTGCTAGAAATAGGTATTCTATACTATGGACACTGCACACAAAAGTATGGCCTAAATGAACTTCATACAGCCTTCCTTTTCTTTTTAAAGTCCTTTTCCCATTCAGGAAATCCTGATTTAATTGCCTACTGAGTAACATCACAAAAATATATATTGAAAAAAACCCCACAAAACGCCCACAGCAAAAACAACTAAATGTGGTGGAATGAAACAGGTATAACTCACAGGGGCTAGCTTTATTTCTTATGCAGTACATGCCCTTTATATTCTTCATTTTACCATGATGAAATTTACCATATAGTGGGTTTAACTGTAAGCTTTTTTAGCTATAGATTTTTATAGATTAAAAAAAAAGTCATCTTTATAGTATGGTCATGTAGGGAGTGTCTTGGAAAGTTTCTACTGACTCATTTGAAAAAAGTATTTTTGAAAAAGAAACCATAAAAATATTTAAGGAAAATGTTGAGAAAGCAGTATGTGAACCAAGCTTAAGAAATGTTCAACATTTCTACAGAAGAAATAGCAGATTTGATATGATTTATGCCATGTTAAGAAATGTTGATTACAGAACATCAGTGTGACAACTACAGCAATTTCACAAATTAAACAATTGGAAAATAATTTGATCCGAACACCCTGACCAGATCTTGTTTTAAGAAATATTTCTTGTACGTATTCCATCTCCTCCCAGCTCTGTAAGGAAAATATGATAGCTGAAATAGATAAATCTTCCTTCAAAGTAACCTACCAGACTTTCCTGATTTCTTAGTTTGTGGTATTTGAAAATGGCCAGAAAAAGTTTCCTGCACTTCATTTACCAGCTTTCATGAAATACTGCTTTCTGCTGAGAAATTAACATTCTTCTCATTTGTCACTGGTATACTAGAAAAATTACAGAAAGAATGCTTTAGTCTTCTTACCCCCTTAGCTATGCACTCAGCACACTGCTGGACTCCCAGAGAAACACTGAATATTATCTTCCCAGGATGCTTCAAATCAAGGTATATATAATTTACATTCAGTTTTTTCATAATGATTTTTCCCATTTTATTATTCTTCACTTATTCTCTTGCTTCAAGGTCCTTCTGGTGAATACAACTTGAGGTGGTGTAAAGCATTTCTATGGTGCTCCAGTCCTGCCTGTTCTTGTTCTGGGGAATCCAAGTTCAGTATGAAACATGCCTACTTGGATGTGGTCAGCTGCATAAATACAAGTTAGTCTGCTGTCTTCTCAACCCTACAGGATAGCTTATGATTTTAGGAAAATATTAACTTTATGACAGATGTATACCTAAGATTCAGCTTCTTCCTGTTCCTCAGGAATTATGGCAGAAAAAAAAGAAACAACCAACTATAATATTTGCCTCTGCTCAGAACATAAGACAGTAAATCCATGTTTATTGTGTTCTTGCTCTGAGGACCACCTTTTAAAATATATTTTTCTTTCTTCCAGCCGGGACATTAATGCACTCAAGAAATACTTTTTGACTTCAGAAACCATAAAAATGAAAAGTGTAAGGATGTATTTAAAAAAACCTTCAGTGTAATTCAGACAAACCATATTTTAAAACAATTTTCATATTACTCTAATTTACACCAGCTGAATAAGCTGTTCTTTAATTCTTTATTAAAATCTTCCTGATTTTATTTTAGATTTCTAATGCCAAATAAAGAAGTAAATATCTTATTACCTGAATGTATATTAACACAAACCAATTAATTATTACTTGATTCCCACCAACAAACTTCTGTCAGTGCTGAGGGAGCAAAAATACCTAAAACAATCAACCACATCTCCAAATCTGATTTTCTGAATTATCAACTCTAGTTACTGTATGTAAGTTATAGTTTTACCTGTAATTTCTTCCCTATCTCTCAAGTTTCTTTCAGTTTGTCCTTCATAATAGAAATATTTATTGACTTTCCATCTCCTTCTATGCTCTGTCCTGTTCTGAGCTTTGCTTTGATGGAGAGAAGCCTTTGGGGCTTTGTTAATTGCAATATACCTTTCTTGCATCACCTGTTGTGACTAGGTTTCCTCTTTAACACAGAAACAAAGTAGAGAAATATTGAGGAGACACTATGGAATTAACCCCACCAAAATCATAATTAAGTTAGGCATGTTTTAGTCTTAAATACTAGCCCTTATGCCAGACTAAAACTTATTTCAGAATGGAACTAAAGTGCAACATAAGTTTGGCAGTGTTAGGCTGCTTTATCTTTTTAGATATTGCAAATAGAGTACAACAGGAAAATAATGTTATATAGTAAACTTTGTAAAATACAAAAAGTAAAGGGAACAGTTAATCTTTTCCCCTAATAGACCACATTGAAGTAATCGTATATTAGTTCTCACTGGAGCTTTTCGTTTTGAAATATGTTGAAGACCCCTTAAAACCTGCAAGACTGAGAATCTCTCACTTTCATATGACCCATATGGCTTTGCTTGAAAGATCACTATATTGGAAAATGTGATGGGTGTGGCTATAACCCATGTCTAAATCTTCTGGTAGAAGGTTTAGCTAGATAAGACAATTTGGTTTTGAGTAGAAAGGTGGTTTTGTTTGTTTGTTTGTTTGTTTGTGTGTTTGTTTCCAGAACTTGAACAGAGTACTAAAGAATGTCTTGAAAACAGTTCAAATAATTTAGATAACATACACTTAATTTCATTTTATTGCTTTTAACTAGATTCACAAACAGGACTGTTAAAGTAACAGTTTAAAGCAGAGGTCATCTAATTTTATATTTTGTATGGTTCTAAGTGCATTGTTATATCATTGAATAAAATAATTTCCTTCTTTATACAGGTGTTTCAAAAAAGGTAGAAAACTAAAGCTTCTCTAAAGATGTTCTGGGTTCATCTTGGAGCAGAAAATATTTGTACACATTAAAATCTTGAAACCTTTCTCTTTGCTTCTTATTATCTAATGGCAAGTACTCTTTACTTCCTACGTGAATATTCACATCATGGAATACTCTCAGGGAAACTCCTGGCCTTATGAAATACTTTGGGATCAATCTGTGATTAAGTCCCTGTGCATTCTATTTTCATGAGTTATTAAAAACTTTAGAGTTTGAATTAAAAAAAACAGAGGTTGAAACTTGCAATATCAGCCTTTCAGGCATAGCCTTCTTGTCAAGATCAGTGAGGTTTCTGACCAAGCTTTCTTACAGAAAGTAGCTTAACACATCTAGATGATGCTAGAAATTCAGACTGATTGCTTCCTATGCCTAACATATAGTCTACATTTCTTATCATGACAGAAAGTTGTGAATTAGTAGGTGGGAAGCAAAAGACTAAAAAGGCAGAAGATCTGAACAGTATAATGGAAGATGAACATTTTCATCTGTAATCAGAACTGCAGTCTTGCTTTCATTGGATAGGATATTTTAAAATGGTAAAAAATGGTAAAAAGTAATGATTTGAAGATAGACTTTAGAACAAAAAACTCTTAAAAGAGATTAAATAAGTGTATTACTTACACATATTCTTTCAAGTATTTCTTTAACACTCACATTTTTGAAGAAAAAATATTAAAACATAAGTTCCTCTTTTACCACAACCTATGAAGTAACAGGTGTGCATGTTCATACCATATCAGGCAGTCCTCTGTTAAAATCAGCAGAACTGTTTTCATAGAGAATAACGAGAACTTGCAATGCAACCTTGTCTCATCAGGAAAAGTTTCTCTCATGTTACATTGTGACGGCAGTACAAAGGGTACTGGCTAATGCTGTCATAGGGAAACCAAAAAAGGAAGTCTTCATATCAGAGTTTGAACCATGAGTTCTAGTGGAAAGTACCATGCATCATATACTGCTGGGAAATATAAGTCCTTAAAAGCTCCAAGTAACCTCAAAAGAGCATGTAATTCTCTCCCACATTCAAAATAACTGAGAAGGACGGTGCCAAAAGGATTTTGTGATAGGCTGTTGCTACCTAAAACTTCAGAGAATAACAATTTCAATGAACCATTTTTCTCCCATGTGAAGATATAATTCTGATGGATTTCTCTTTGGAGTTGATAAACACCCAAAGGCGGTTCTGTAAGACAAAGATACACATATTCATTAATAGAAATGTTGAAAAGACTACAGTTAGGCATGGACTTTCACACCTTTCTTATTATCCTAACCATAATTTGGGAGCATTATAAATGGACTGTCTCTTCTATATGGAGAACATCCAGTGTAAGAGATTCCAGCCTAAAAGCAAGTCTATCTATTACTGTATAGTAAGGCCAAAACTTCAGTGCATATACAGTAGGAGGAGAAAAACAGTATAAGATTAAAGACAATGCCTGTGGATACTGTTTGAAGGTGTTACCACATGACTTGATTCAGCGTTACATGACCATTTCTAAAGTTATGATTGTGACTTTGTATTTCTAGGTTTGTAGATTATACTTAAAATTTTCTGCACTATAAATAGAAGTTTTAACTAAGATGAATAAATTTAGTCCCATTTTGTGCATTCTGCAGAAAACAGGGTGATAGTCCAAAGTAAGCATGTCTATCCTGAAAGTGTAAGTAGACAGAGTCCACAGGAGTATGAATATGAAACAAAAAAATGCCAACCAAATGTTTAAGAAGCAGAGCGCCTGAAGTACATATCTAAGTACCAGGGCTATCTGGATAATCCATGATCTTGAGCCCTGTCTTTAAAAAGTGATGGTGGAATGTTTGACATAAGTTGGGAAGAACTCTTACATTCTGTGGTGTGGAAGGGGTGAGAAAGAGAGAGAAGTTTGGAGCAGCCAAGTTGTGTGTGGATTTGGTTGGCTTTCCTTTCTCATGAACAAAAATTTACATGATAGACTGAGCAAGTGATATAACCACAAATTGATTAAATAAGCTATACCACAATAATTGAAACTCTGTAATATTGAAATAAACTTGTATAAAGAATAATTGGAATTAAAATATCTATTTGAAATGGAAATGACAAAATTATCTAGAAGAAAAAAAGGTAATATTAAAAAAATGTTTATGAGAGAAACAGTTCTCCTTTAATGGTAGTTTTCTGCTTGCAGAGGTCTTTAGAAGGAACAAAGATCACGGCTGACAGGGTTTCTGTCTATATCACATTTTATACCGGTGCAACCATGACCTTTGAAAGAACAGTCCCACTATTCTGGGTATAATTTTATTAATATTAAGAAGTTTTTATGCAGACAAGTGGGGTGCATCAGCTGAACTAGATTGGCACAATGTCACAATGACACTGCTTTCAGTATTAGAACTAGTTCATATCCTTCTGCATGTAGCTCTGCACTGTGTAATATGTATGTATCCATACATAGACACGTACATGCATACATCTACGTCTTGGAAATTCAAAATTAAGATTCCACTTCAACATGAAAAAGAGGAAAACTATGCATTTCACAGAATGAAATATCTTGCTTTTACAGAGGGTGGAAGCAAGGACAGGTAGCCTGGGAGGAATACAGAGAAATTGTCCAAGCAGCCAGGGATCAGGTTAGGAAAGCTAAAGCCCTGATAGAATTATGTCTGGCCAGGGACATCAAGGGCAACAAGAAAAGATTCTGTAGGTA
>NW_008825114.1:15781493-15781763 GCF_000699105.1 Pygoscelis adeliae
TTTTAAAAAGGGAAAAAAGGAAGACCCAGGGAACTACAGGCCAGTCAGTCTCACCTCTGTGCCTGGGAAGGTCATGGAACAGATCCTCCTGGAAGCTATGCTAAGGCACATGGAGGACAGGGAGGTGATTCGAGACAGCCAGCATGGCTTCACCAAGGGCAAGTCCTGCCTGAGCAACCTCGTGGCCTTCTATGATGGAGTGACTACATCAGTGGACATGGGAAGGGCTACAGATGTCGTCTCTCTGGACCTCTGTAAGGCCTTTGACAC
>NW_008825114.1:15782164-15788536 GCF_000699105.1 Pygoscelis adeliae
GTTTCAGAGCTGGACATGAGCCAGCAATGTGCGCTTGCAGCCCAGAAGGCCAATCGTATCCTGGGCTGCATCAAAAGAAGTGTGGCCAGCAGGTCGAGGGAGGTGATTCTGCCCCTCTGCTCTGTTCTGGTGAAGCCCCACCTGGAGTACTGCATCCAGCTCTGAAACCCTCAGCATAAGAAAGACACAGACCTGTTGGAACAGGTCCAGAGGAGGGCCACAAAAATGATCAGGGGGATGGAACATCTCTCCTATGAAGAAAGGCTGAGACAGTTGGCATTGTTCAGCCTGGAGAAGAGAAGGCTTCGGGGAGACCTTATTGCAGCCTTTCAGTACTTAAAGGGGGCTTACAAAAAAGATGGTGGCAAACTCTTTAGCAGGGCCTGTTGCGACAGGACAAGGGGGAATGGCTTTAGACTAAAGGGGTATAGATTTAGACTAGATATAAGGAAGAAATTTTTTATGCTGAGGGTGGTGAAAGACTGGGACGGGTTGCCCAGAGAGGTGATGGATGCCCCATCCCTGAGAATATTCAAGGTCAGGTTGGATGGGGCCCTGAGCAACCTGATCTAGTTGAAGATGTCCCTGCCCACAGCAGGGAGGTTGGATAGGTGATCTTTAAAGGTCCTTTCCAACCCAAATTATTCTATGATTTTATGATTCTATGATTCTATGAAACATTAAGATTTACAAAATTACATTAGGTTTGACCCATGGAACAGACAGCTTTTTATCCTTCCTTCTTTGTTCTGTTTTTACCAAGTTTGGAAGCTGTTTTATTTTTAGATTAAAAAGTTTTCTGAGAGCTTTTGTTTATGGCCAAAGAACGTTTTAAACTTTGAAACTAAGAGCATTGGTACAATAGCTCCATGACGATAACCTTCCATTTTCCTTCCATCCTATTTTTTCTATATAAGATATTCAGTTTTTAAAAATAAATTCTTGATATCATAGATTTATAAATGGGGTGTTAAGACATGACTTTGGAATTACTATTTATCTATCAGGTTTTGTTACATACATTATATCTTTAAGAGTCTAACTCAATGTTTCATTTCTCTCTTATCTCGTCAGTGTAATTACTTTCTCCCCATTAAAAAATGCTGTAAGTGTGTTGGATAAATAGTGTCAGTCTGTTTCTTTATTCTTACCCAGACAAGTAATGCTTTCATCTATGAAGAGTATCTTGGAATGGATTAGGGCATTACTTAAGACTATTAAAGTTATATCAATCATTATTTTTAGAGTAATTCTAGAAGCAGATATTCATTTAAGCTCTAGTTCTGTAAACAGAATACCTTGTTAACTAATATTTATTTTGCAAAAGTCAAATACACTTAGCGTTAAGCTGTAGCTATCCCATGATTTGAAAGATAGGAGTTTAGAGAGAGAAAATAATGGTTTTAGCAAACATGAGCAGACATCCAGCTCTCAGTCAAAATCAACGTTTTTTCCACAGCACCCTTCATGTGGCAAAAATCTGCTTTTTTAATGAATGAAAAAAGGAAAAACGGTAGGAATTAAGTATGTCCAGATAGAAATGTTTTTAGACTGAAGATTTTCAATTGGTTTTTAATGAAATTTCATTTCTTCTAAGTGAGTACAATACTATGGCTGTTACCACCTTGTTTTTCCTGCACAATTACCATGTTTGCTCTTCTCTAGCTGTGAGTGAATCACGACAATGATTGAAATGTAAAGACTACAGATATTTGTGATATACAATATATGACTTTCTTCTATGAGTTTTCTTCCTCTTCCTTTCATTCAGGCCATCAGCATAACTGTTTCCAGAGGACAGCATTTGTGCCCAGTGTTCTTCTGTTCCTAAGCTTTATACTTTGCCGCGTAGTTCGCTTCATAACCATTAACAACTTCTTTATCAGCCCAAATATTGTTTGAGTGTAATTATTGTAATGTAGTACTTGCTAAACAATTTCTGTCAATAATAACCGCAATTTTTCTTTCAGAGTGAGTTTAAATTGTACATTGACACTATATTTCAGTATCCCAGCTTTGCTTGCATGATGGACTGGCAACTGCTACACAATAAAACAACTTTTGTCTGGAGCTAAGTTACAACTTCTACCAAGCTTCTCAGGTTCAGATTTGCCCTCCTAAACAGTTTAACTTTTTTTTCTTTATCTTTTTTTTTTTCTCTCCTTTTTTTTTCTCCCCCCAGGAGGCCATATTGTAGGTGACCATTTATTTTGGGGAAAAAACTTCTTTGATTCCTAGAAACAATGCCTATGGGCATGAGTTCTGAGTCAGCATAGTCATATAGCAGTTGCCTAGTCCCATTCCCACTCCATAATACTCCCAGAAGGTGTTCAAGTTTTTATAAAAATAAATTAATATGGCCAGAACAATTCTAACCTCAAGTTATAATATAGGATTAACCTATAGATTTACAAATTTCATACATATATATAATTTTATAAGGGTTGTAAGTGAGTGGATGATACTTTATGCAATAGGAAGTCTTAGCAGAAGAAAACTCTTAGTGGGATTATTCAGCTTGACCCCCACAAATATTAAACCCTGTGTGTAAATATGCTCCTTTAGGGCATAAACTACCTGTGTTTCCTAGAGTACCCATTGCAGATAATCCAGTTTCCTTGCTTTGTGACAGAGCAAGTAGGTCAATGTGTGTAATACAGTTATTTACTATCACCCTAAATCAGAAGATACTGATTTCACAGCAGATGAATTACAAGAAGAGAGTCAAATACTGGTAATGCTATTACATCAGTTGACTTGCTGCTTCTGAGAAACGATATAGAGCCTCTGTTATGGACATGACCTTGAAGTACTGACAATTCCTTCGTAAACTCAAAACTCACTACAATTTTTATTTTTAAAAAACTATAATGTTATATAATTATCTTATGTGGATATTCCCCAAACAAGGAGTCTAACTGACTTAACTAGGTATTCATTTAAATGTTGTGCACATGGAGATGCCAGGTTATAATTAGTAACCAGTAAAAAGTTCTGTTTAAGAAAATCAAGACAGAAATATTGGACATTGAACTGTAAAGGCATGCTCCTGGGCCATAGAGGTTAATTTTGTATTTTGTAGGCAACAGAGCCTATAATCTGATTCATAAATTTGCCACTTAAAGTCCGTTGGTTTATTTGCCTGTGTTTCCTGAAGTGGAACTAGTTTTGCTTACCTTTTCCAGCTTATATTGAATTCCAGAAATTCAATAAATTTCTTGAGCCAGTGTTGTTCTTTAGGTTAAATACGTTTTTCCCTCCCTTGTACTTTCTTTGCCTGTACCACCATTGTGTTTAGAGACACTGGTAATATCTCTCCTGAGTGTGTTTGGCTAGGTAATCTCATCTAGTAACACAGGCAATCCATTTTATAAAATTCAGGATGCTAAGGGCTAAGTCATCTCTTTTGTGGAGGAAAGAGGCAAAGATCATAGGGATTCCCATTCTTTTAATGGAATTAGGCAGCTCTGGGGCAAAGCAGACTCTGCTCTGTCTGAAGATTTGGGAAGAGTTAGGCTAATATGACTCCTGAGGCCCCTGCCTTCAAATAGAGCAGACTAAGTAGGCCAAAGTCTTCATTGCATAGTACAGTAGCAGACTATTCTATGGGGGTTGTGTAATGTTTCATTTCTAAATGACAATGAGGAAGACAGTGGAGTATATTTTCCTCAGTTTCTCGAATCTTTCTGCCCTTCTGCTGTGGTTTAACCTGGCAGGCAGCTAAACACCACACAGCCGTTCGCTTACTTCCTGCCCCCCAGTGGAATGGGGGAGAGAATCGGGGAAAAAAGAATAAAATTCATGGTTTGAGATAAAGACAGTTTAATAGGCCAGAAAAGGAAGGGATAATAATAATAATAATAATAATACTAAGAGTTAACCCCTGATACAGAGCACTGCTCTTTCCTGACTGCTGAGTACTTCTATAATAAGTAGTACTTAACAGAAGACAAGTATTTTTTTATTTTGCTAGATCTAAGAATAAAATTCTTCATAAATATTAATCAACTGATTTTTCAGAAGTCCTAACCTATTGAGCCCTTGGGGTTGTTTTTTTTTGTTTGTTTGTTTTTTTAAATTAGCTCTTAAACTACTGAATAACCAGTGTGACATTTAGACATTAGCTGTTTCCTAAGTATATATGCAAATACCGTGATATATAGTCATTACTCTGGAGTAATGGAGCATTTTACAGTAATTCCTTGTTACTGCATTTGACAAAAAAACCTATTAAGATAAAGGAATGTTCAAGAACTGCCTTTCTCTTGTAATCTCATCCTAAATCCAAAACACAGCACTGTACCAGCTACTAGGAAGAAAATTAACTGTATCCCAAATGAAACCAGGACACCTTCATCTGCAGTAGCTGCTAATCAGTCTTCTCCCTGCAAGGGGAACCTTTGGTAACCTTGCGCAGATACCAGTTTGGAGCAGTCCAACTGAAACTGCCTAGAATTCAGTCATTCAGCTGAATGGGTTTATGATTTCAATCCTGCATTTGTAGAAGATAAATTTCTTAATTTTTTTGTTCAATGGAAAAAAAAAAAGTCCACTTGTTAAATTTTAAACTCAGTGTGAAAGTATTAGCTTTGTTAATTGTCTCCCAAATGTGGTCCACACAAGTCTGGTGTGCTTCAGAGCAAGGTAGATCATCTGACATTGGTTAATGGATTTAGATGTGTTTTATAGTGCATTAAGGTCTGAGACTGAGGATAAATATAGATTTGATGGCTCATAGTTCTGTGGTCTGGAAAGATTTGCATTCTCAGATTAATATTGCTATGAAAGGTGAAACTATGGCTGAAGAGAGAGTGTGTAAGCGTGGTCACACATGTTCAATGAAGTGATGGTTTATATGATTATTAAGAGCTTAAGGAAATGTGGGACATGATGTGGTTTAGAGCAAAGCTTGAGTGTGGCAGGAATGTATGGTTATGTTTTCTACAGAGGAACGCATGAATGGAGATTATAGATTTTCTAGGGCAGTAATGTGTGAGGAGTACATCGTCCAGGTGAGTCCTGGCATACTGCAATCTGAACCCTTGCTGTGAAAGAGCTGGGTTACTGTGATTGCTCAACCTCTCTCCTTGTCCACAGCCTCACTTCTCAACTACACTGACAGATGTTTTTCATGCATCATCTGGACCACAGTATACCTCTGGCAGAAAGATATGTTTTAGTTTTTTTGCCTTAAACTTAGAATCTTAAACAAGTTGTGTCAGTCTTCCTCTGACACTGTTAGTAGTTGAATATTATGTCAGTTTTTTAAGAGCATCTGTGTGAAACTTTTAAGAAGGTAACAGCATGTACGTTGCAGAAAGGTTTTGAAGAGTAAAGGGAGAAAAGGATGTTAAAAGAAAAGAGGCATGTAATACATAGTGTCATACTGTATGTGTACACACATACAGCTTGTTTATTTTCCCCTTTAATGATACAATCTTCAATTTCTGAAAAACATTTTTTCTTAAAATTCTTGCCCGGTGTTTCTGCTATAGATAAAATCTTCAGGCTTTGCTCTTTCTATTTTTTTTTTCTTCCTGTGAGCATTTTGGTTGACCTGCACAGAATTTGATCTGTCTTCTTGTGATACTCTTTTCAGTGTTTCTTTCATCATTATCCTTCAGATGGTATATAATAGTCTTTTAAGAAATATACATTAGGTTTTACTTTCTGTGCTTTCTGTTTCATAGGTACTGTCCATAGAATTTCTAAAATTGTTTCAAAAAAGTAATGTTTTGCATATTACTTCTAAAGTTGCCTTTTTTTTTTCCCTTTCTTTTTCTTTTTTCTGTATATGTTCACTTTTCTAATCCAGAATCATGGGTTTTTGCATGGGAATTGAGCTGGCTGTAAATGTCAGCCGCAATCTTACACACAATCTTTGAAAACAGAGTTAAGTAAGTTTAAGTAACTTTGCAGTATCTTTTTGAGTGCATTTATCATTTTCTATAAAGATTGAAAAAGTTTCTTGGTCTGGAGCTCTTAATGGTAATTACAAAATTTGTAGCAGAAGCATGAAGCATTTTAGAATCAAATATCATATCTAGAGCATGAGATATTGTCAAGGGAGAGTTCTGTTTTTTTACTTTCTTCCTCTTTCGATCTCAATGTATTCTAAACTTAGATGTGTATGAAGGCAATGTTAAAGTATGTCTCTAAGAATGGATACTTTAAATAAATACACTCAGTTCACTATGGTTTTCATGTCTCATAAAGGGGTTAATAATAGAACACGAATCATCAAGTTCCAAAGAGCATGTCATAAAGGGCAGAAACATACATAGTCTAAAAACCCAGTGCAAGTACGTGTGTATATGCAATGTGTATATGGTGTACATTTTGAATATACGTTTGTGCATGCATATGATTTAT
>NW_008825114.1:15788576-15810147 GCF_000699105.1 Pygoscelis adeliae
TTATGGTAAAGAGGATATGTCAGGTTTTCAGAAAAAAAAAGATTTTTTTTTTGTTTTGTTTTTGTTAAGAGGATATTAACCATAGTTTTAGAGAAAATCTGTACCAATGATCTTTAAAAGAACAAAGGGTAGGAAAGTAGTCTTTATAATCCATATTTTCTGTATATTTCAGAAGATATGATAAATATTGTAGTAAAAATAACCACTTAGCAAAGGAAATACCGTGTAAGCACTAATACCAACACTAAATACAAACCAATTCTGTTGGAAAGGATCATAACCAACCAAAACTATGGGGAAAAATAGAAAAGGCCCCTACAAGACCGTCTCTGAGATATATAAAGGACAAATTACTTAGTATTGATATTTTAGTCATAACTGTTTTGAATTTAAAAAGCATGATAAAATACATCAAAATGGAAAGTCATTATAGAAATACATTATAAAAGTTATAATACACACTGTAGCAATTAAGCATTTTATCTGGGTTCCAAGAACTGACATTTAGGTTATGATCTTTTTCCTGATAACTGTAATTCAAGAAAAACTGTGCAAATGAAATGTGAATGTAGTACATCATTATAGATTTTATGCACTGATTGACTGTAGACTTCTTTGGTTTCATTTGAGAAAAATGAAAATAAAATGCAGCTAAATTAGATTTTTAATTCATGACTTCCCAATGGCACTATCAGAGAAACTCTGCAGAATCCCTGTAGATGTTGAGTTCCCATGATAAAATAAGCATCTCAAAAATTATTTCTGCAAGTGTATTAATTGTCCTTCTTTACTTGTGTTAGCAAGAGCTGAGATAACCTATGTTCATCCTGACCCTTGGAGTCTTTACCTCAATGTTTTTTACTAGATTCATCCATGTCCTGTGAGCCTTATTTACAAGTATACCATCATGGTAGGGTGCTTAAGCCCAGAGACTCTTTCACCCTCAAAGACACACACAGGGAATAACTTTTTCTCCTGTTAGTTATTTACTACAACATAAGCATAGAGAATTAAATGCACAAATAGAATGATATGGAACATGAACACTAGTTTTTATCCATTTGATCTACAAGTTAGAGTACTGCTAGTTACTGGAACTGGATGTGGTATGATCCAGCTGAATGAACAATCTTCAGATCTGTAAGGTGGAAGCTCATTAATACCTCAGTCAATCAAGGTAACACCTTAACAAAATGATTACTGTAACCAAAATAACACTAAAAATAATACTACGAGTGTCTTTTTTTATTAATGTCTGCACTGTGCAGACATACTGGCTCTTTCAGTGTATCCCCAGGTGCTTTATAAATCACTGATTTTCAGCTCATTGTCAAGCATGTTATTTCCATTTTTTCTTTAATTTTGTCTTAAAACATTTTTAATGTCTTTGTTTTTATTATGTATCTTATAGATATTCAGTCTCAGAGTGGTCTGGACCAACTCTCCCACATTGCTGTTAGTTGAGCTGACCTTCTTAGTTGCCTTGTTTAGTTTTGTGTGTTTTTCACTCCTTCTTAATTTTACTCCCTGTGCCCCAGGACTGCTCTCCCAGATTTTATTCTCATTCAGGATACTGCAATTTGCATGACTTCTTTGAGATTAGTATCATTCTCCATTTGCTTCATGCTGTTTATAAGGGAAAAAACTCTACAGGGCTTTATTTCTCCCCCCCAGTGCGTGCACAGAACTCCCATTATTGTTAATGGAAGTTTCATGTGCCCATTAAACTGTAGAATCAGTTCAAAAAGAAGGGAACTTTAATTGGCCTATCTTTTTGCAACATGGAAGAATTTAGTTCATTATCTCTAAACTAAACCTAATCAGTACTGTCACATCTATAGGCTAATTTTAAATATCTCCCCTGACAGTATTTCTGCTGTGTTGGCAGTTTTCTTTGGTGTTTGTGGGAGAAAGAGAGGAAAAGTAATAAGGTGTTCAAAACAAGAATTCCATCCATTTGGGAGGTTTGTGAATGTGTCATATGTAATAAGCTGTGTATAAGCTCTCAGTGATCCAAAAGAAAAATTTTGGAATGCTCCAATTACTGGGTGATGCATAAAGTTGGTATGGAGAACATTACGTGTTCAGTCAGCCTGTTTGGATATGGATATATATACCAAGAGTGTTTCCATTCTTGGTTCTCATTCTGGTTTTCTGAAATAATTGCCTTTGCTGCAAATTGCCACATGTTAAAAATTGGATATGTAACAAATGGTCAGTAATGAATATTCTGAACCATGTCTTTTACAAGTAAAATGTACTAGTGCAGATCTTAGGCTATTCCACGTTGACACCAGCAGGGTAGGCATAGCATAAAAGAAAACATGAAACAGTCTCTGGGATACCCATTCTTTTCTGAAGATATATTGAGTACTGAGATGTCTTAGCAGCTCATGTTTGAAAATATTTTGGCTTTCAGAGAATGGCTTATAAAATACAATTTTTAAGTAAGACAAAACAAAAAAGCTTATATTATTCCATGGTAATTCACCTGCTGCACTAAGAGGTAGCAGCTTCTGGATTTGGAAGCACAGAGAAGATCTGAAATTGTCATGTATCTTCACTAGTTGACAATGCTAAACTGTGAGGTGCTGTTGACCCTCTTGAGGGACAAGAGGCCTTGCAGAGGATCTAGATAGATTAGAGCATTGATCAATCATCAATGGCATGAAATTTAACAAGCACTAATGCCAAATTCTGCACCTCAGACAGAGGAACACCAGACACAAGTATAAATTGGGAGAGGACTGGCTGGAGAGCAGCCCTGCAGAAAGGGATCTGGGAGTGCTGGTTGATGCTAAGCTCAATATGAGCCAGCAGTGTGCCCTGGCAGCCAAGAGGGCAAACCACATCCTGGGGTGCATCAAACACAGCATAACCAGCCGGTCAAAAGAGGTGATTATCCCACTGTATTCAGTGTTGGTGTGACCTCACCTTGGGTATTATGTGCAGTTCTGGGCCCCACAGTTTAAGAAGGATGTTAAGGTATTTGAATATGTCCAGAGGAGGGCAATAAAACTGGTGGAAAGGCTGGAAGGCATGTCCTATGAGGAGTGGCTGAGGACTCTGGGTTTGTCTAGTTTGGAGCAAAGGAGGCTGAGGGGCGACCTCATTGCTCTCTACAGCTTCCTGAGGAGGGGAAGTGGAGAGGGAGGTGCTGATCCCTTCTCCCTGGGATCCAGTGACAGGGCGCGTGGGAATGGTTCAAAGCTGTGTCAGGGCAGGTTCAGAATTGACACGAGGAAGCATTTCTTTACAAAGAGGGTGATCAAACACTGGAACAGGCTTTCTAGAGAGCTGGTGGATGCCCCACGCCTGTCAGTGCCTTAAAAAGAGGCATTTGGACAATGCCCTTCATAATATGCTTTAACTTCTGGTCAGCCCTGAAGTGGTCAGGTGGTTTAACTAGATGATTGTTTGTGTCCCTTGCAACTGAACTATTCAATTCAATTCAATTCAATTCTATTCTGTTCTATTCTATTCTAACCATGTGTTTTGGAAATGCTCTTCTGTCACTTTTACAAAATTTTTTAAAGAAATATCCTTCAACTGGAATAAGCATAATTATGGATATCTGATACTCTATTTGTTTTATGTACTTGAAGTGCTGGAAATATATAAAGGTCAAAGTCTGTCTTTAGGGTATCATCTGTGAACGTACATCTAATAAAGGAGTTAGACATAATACAGGATGATTCATGTATTTGAGATGTGTAAGTTTATAATGCCCATAAACTCTCTCCTGTTGATGCTAGGTGCTACTTGTATTACAGAAAGGTTTTCTATTTTCTTAGAGTTCTGCTTGCATGCATGCTATAAGCTGAGAAAGCTCATAGCCAGGTGCTACCTGAAGCCAAACAGCATCTAGAAAGAAATTTATTCCAGGTCTCCAATAAGATCTAGAGTGAAAAGTGTTCTCGGTGAATGTCTGAAGATGGACTTGCAAATTAATGATTTTTTTTTTTTTTAAAGGAGTGATGATGAGCTGTCCACCTATTATTTAATAATGTTTAAGAGCATTTACTAAGACCAAAGTGATTTCTCTGCACGTTTCTGAGTTCTCAAAGAGTGCTACAGCCTTTAGTATAAAGGTGAAGTGTAGGGGTAGGAAACTGCTACACCTTTTCCTGAAATGTGCAAAATTTGTTTCATCAGAAAGACAGCAAGCATTATTCTCCAGGAATTCTTTATATCCCTTCTGTAATCTAGTACTGAGACATTAATCAAAGAATGGGAGAACTGGGTTTCCTGCTCCAAAAATTCATCTGGAATTTAGATTTGACAGTCTTTGTAGGAAGTGTACCAATATTTACTGGAGCAAGAAATACAATTTGAAGAACTCTTCCTGCCAAAATATCCTCGATTTTATTTTTTTTTTTCTGGAATATGTTTTGTAGGGAGGAAAGTGAGAATTTTCTTCCCTGTTGCTTCTTTGTTTGAACCTTCCCCACTTCTTGTCTCCTGAAGAGATTATTAGATGAATACTTTATTATGCTATATTTAAAAAAATGGACATTAGCAGCTTGGAAGAAATTAATGAGCCTTCTTTGATTCTTTGAAATAATAGCTGTAGGCATTTACCCTTAAAGGGGGGGAGAAAAAAAAACAACAACGAAAAAATAGAGTACAGCAGGTCTCACAAGTATCAAGCAGCTTGCCTGGAAGTAATGTGGGACACAATGTCAATTTAGAGCTTTCATGCTATTATATATTTATATTACATATTTGCATGCTTTCATGTGTTTAGATTTCCATGCTGAAGGTTGTGACTCTTTCCTGTTCTGTATTGGAGATCCAAGTGTCTAAGTCAGCTTTCTGGGATTGGCTCTGGGGAACAGAACTATATATTGCAGCCCCAAAACCTAGCCTAAAGAGTGTCATTTAGCCCTTGGAGTGGTTGAGTCTAAAAACTTTACGGAGAAAATCAAGTACTTTGTGTGGTAGCATACTATAAAATTTTCCATCATTGATTTAATTTTGGTTTTGATGAACTCAGAGGTAAGACAGCTGGTAATAATATTGCATATCCCACATGAGAAAATGCATTGATGGAGGAAAAATGGCTTCTTTAAAAGAATAGATCAAAATTAATATTCATAAAGCATTTTTCAATTCTGATTCATGTATTGTCTTCCTCCCTTCTCTTTATTCTTTTCCTGAACCTCAGGTTAGTCTTCCCTAAATTATGCTTGAACTAATCAAGATAATTTTCCCAAAATTTATGGAGTCTTATTAGTGAAAAGTGATGTTTACACCCTGATTACCTAGTCATGTTGTTGTAGTTCTTTTTATGTGTTTGCTAATAATGAATATTAGCCAATGCATGTGTGTGTTTATTACCTAAAATGTATATCTATAATGTTAATTTTACAGTTTAAAAGCTAATGCATGGAGAATTATTTAAAAGCATTTCTGAGTTTTCTTAAGCAAGCAGGATTATACTGCTATTTGAATAAACCCTCTAAAATATTTTCATAAAATTCTATATGCCAACTCAACCAGATATGGAGCCAATGAAGGGGTATATGATTTTTATTAAATAATTTAAAATGTACTTTACGGACTATGATCCAGATTGGTGATTAAAAGCGTTATCAGTGTGGAAAAATAATTCTAAATGGTCTTCATTAATTTACAAAAATGAAATCCAAGACACATAGCAGCCTAGCCTTTAAAAGGACAAATCCTTGTATTTTTGTATAATGGGCAATACTTACAGTCTGACTGCTTAAATGATGTGAGATGTCATACACATCAGGGTGATCTGAGGCTATAGGTTACATAAGAAACTGCCATTCATACTCAGCAAGGATTGAAATCTAGCTGTTACACAAAAATAACAATGCAAAACATGAAGAGGGAGAAGATACTGAAGGATGAAATATCCTGCTTTGCAGAATGGAGGTGTAAAATGGTGTCCTGGAGCTATGTCTTAAGGACCTTATATTCTCCTCTCATGATTTAGAAACATATAGCCAGATTTTCAGTCAATATAAAGGGTATCGGTATGTTGATCTAAATTGAGCTCTACAGATCCACCACTGAAAAATCTGCTTCTTCTTAAATTGCCATCAAATGCCTGTATAAAATTCTTGCCAAGAAAAGCAGGACAAGGTTTGCTATATTAGAAGAAAAAAAAAAAAAAAAAGAAAAAAAAGGCAGTGATGGAGGATAGAAATTAGTTGATTTAGGATAGCATGGTAACTCCTCTGTTTTGCTGTGAAGTATTTTAGTCTTTATTTGATAGCCATAACATAATAGAAAAAAAAAAAAAGGAGTGATAAACTGAAATGTAGAAAAAGCGATGGAGAAAATAAACACCTTTCTTTTCTCTAAAGATGGTGCAGAGGGTCTGAAAGAAACTATAAGACAAAATAACCTGTTTTGTCTTCTCAGAAGTCATTGGCTGTGTATTTCCTTGAGGAAAAAAACTCCCTTGGAAAAGCAGATTTCCAAGGTTACAGCTGGAAGAAGAAGCAGGACTATGCCATTTCCTTAGGGGACCAACTTCTTCATATTTAATTTCCACAAATGTTTCAGCACTTATTGGTGTGAATGTTGATTAAATTAAATTTTAAGCTTGAATAGTTGTATGTTGGCCAAAAACAAGTTTCTATTTATTTATCTGATTTTGAAATTTAAACCTTATGTGGTGTTGGTTAATTACATAAATCACAGAATAGAAACAGGGCCACTCAAGCTGTACAGTTAATGAGCACAGCTCCAAGCCTGAGCATTCATCACTGAAGGACTACATGAGGAGGAGGAAGTGCATGCTGCAGTGAGGTTTGAGTGGTTCTGCCTAAAGAGTGCAGACAATTTCATGAAAAGTTCATGAACAGAAAAAACCTAAGTTGTTAGACTGCATGAATAATAATGAATTATTCATCCACCTTTGTAACAGAAACCATCTGGCTGACAACTATTAGTCAAGCACTGAGAACATATTTGCAGACACTATTTTAAAATCAGGACCAGAGGTTTCCATCAGAACTACAGAGAATCTTCATGTACAAAAAATGTATGTGTTCCTGTAACTTTAATGTCTAAGAAGTTAGATAGCTACAAGATTGAGATCTCATTTAATATTGTATTTTCTGCTGATAAATTGGTCAGGCAAAATGTGTTTTTGCATATATGTGTGTTTTGCCTTTGGCATCAAGATATGCTTTTTTTTACCTTAATATAAATTACCTTAAAATTTAGGAAAATGGAGAGCCTCACCTTAACTACAGTTAAAAAAACTCTACAGGTTGAACAACAGAAAAAGTCTTTCTTAAAGCTGGTGTAGGAAGAAGAACACAAAATATCTACTCAAAGCATACAAAAATAAGGTCTTACAAGAGCATTGTGCTCCTTAAACATATCTTTGAACCATTTAACTGAAAGAGGGAGGAATTTGAGGCAGTCACATAGGGTCCAAAGCTCTTAAGCTGATAGAAATTTTTATGTTCAAACACCATGTTCTGTAAACTTCTGTATGTTAAATGACTATTTACACCTGATAGGAAGACAAGGTGGAAGAGTGGGGACATGGGGATATGAAATTCAAGGAAATGGTGAAAGAATAGGCAAACAAAGGTGAATGAGCAAAGTGATGGGAGCCTGAGGTAAGCACTATAATACAGCAGAACCTGCAGGGAGGGCAAGAAGGAGACAAAGACCTTGGTGAGCCCATTTACAGTAAAACAAAAAGAGTGGATGGGAGAGTTGAAAAGATCTAGAAGAGAGGAGAGCAAGTCCTAACTGTGGGTATACACAGGTTGGAAAAATTAATTCATTAAATTCCATTGTAAATTTAAGCCTGCAAGCAATACCTGCAGGTTTTCTGTTAGCCATAGATAACAAAAACCATGATTTAAATGGGTATAGTGAGAAATAGTATAATATTTAGGTGGTAATGATTCAACAGTGTAAAAGAAGTTCCATGAGACTTTGGTCCCTGACGGATCAGAGAGTTTTGACCTTGTAGGGGGATAATACAATATTCTCTAATAACTCAGTGGGGAATAGGAAAAGATAGGAAAATGTATGTATGCAGTAATAAGAATTCAGAAATAAATGATTGCTTGAATAAGTGGCTTGTCACATGTAAAGAAGGCACCTATACAAAAGCAGCTTTTATTATATCTTTTGCACTGTATTTCGTGTCTGTATTTTTGATTGCCCCTATGGATTTTTTTTTGTGCTGAAACACCTGTATTAGTGTGATACTGAATTATTTCCTCTGAGAAATAATTAAATTAAGTTAATCTTAAAAGAAAAGTAAAAAATACTGTCCTACAGCAAGGACAAGATGTAAGTGTGCTTTTACAACTGGAGATTAAAATTGTTTGTCCAAACTGTAGTGAGATAATTAAGGTTACCATATTCTTCCAGAGTATTTGTAATGTAGTGGGAATAATTTTCAGTAGTGGGAAATGATTATTAAATACAACTGGAAGATAATCACATTTTGTTAATGGTGCCAAGCAGCATGTAGTGACTTTCCCAGTTTGCTTGATCAAAGCTTTGTATGGTATTAATCCACTCTAGAAATCTTTTGTACCTGGGCAGGTCCTTGTCCTGCACATCTGCAGCAGGGAGGAATAGGAGCCTCTAAGCAGGCGCTGGCCAGGGCATGCTTCCCTGGGGAATGGTACATGGAAAGGTACAAGGAGCACAGTTACATTAGATGTCAGCAGTATTAAAGCAAAAAACTGAACTATTTTTTTGTAGTGAAGAAACCCACAAAGGGGTCAGCTGTAGCACACCTGTTTAGAGGAATACTTTTACCAAAAACTTATAGTTCATTTAAGGAACATAAACAGGGGGTGTGAGACAGAGAAACGGTGAGATGATGTGACTGTTTTCTACCTGGATCCTCAACAGTTACATGATTTGGTAACTTAGAGAAAAATACTGTAACAAAAATGTCTCAATTTTCAGTACTCTCTTCATTTTCCCATTGATTTCTTTCACAGAACTTGTGATGTTATGGCACCTGAAAATCATATTTATAGTTGTTAGCTGGGCAAAAATACATCACTGTCAGTGTTAATTTGACAAACTCTTTTGGGCTTTTTTTCTTTACTAGATTTATCTTAACCCTCATGATGAGTAAGAGCCTTCACAGGTGTTTTTTTTTTTTTCTTAATCATTATTTCTTATCTCAGTTGAGCACCAGATTTCTCCATATATATTTCATTTTATAGTAGCATTGCTTTAATGTTTTAAACTACAACTGTTCATGCCCAATAAATATGTTTTCTCCCCTTTGGAAATTTATCAGTTATTTTTCTATGCAGTTCTTGGCAAAGTCAGTTATTGGTCATAATTAATAAATTAATAATTCAGAAAGGACATAGAATTATATATTATATATTGGCAGTATACAGGCACCAAAAAATCTTGGATCAGTAAAATTTTCTAAAGTGTGCCATCACCATTATTACCCATTTTGCCTGATAAAATCCTATTTATATTATTACAGTTAAAAGATAGGATTGTTTTATGAGGCTGAATTCTATGATTGTGGTAATAGTTTTGTAAAAGACGCTTTTTAGGATAGCAATTACTTTCTATTTAATAGATTTAAAAGGTAAAAAAAAGACAATAAAAATTGTGGCTTTTTAGATTTTTTTTTCTCCAGTAATTTAGTTAGAAAATATGTTTCTGACATGTCTTTCATGATTTAAAATAACCTGACTGTGAATATCTAAGCTGTGCATGCTTACAGGAGGGAGGGAAAAGCTCAGAGGAAAAATTATAGAAGTCTCAGATTCATATAACTCATAGGATGTTATAACTAAAATTTTTTTTTTCATAAAACAAGCTTCTCAAATGAGTTGTTCTTTCAAAGTCAAAATTAGAAATATCACAGTGGCTAAGCAAATCTAAAGGTACTTAATACAGATAATTTTAGACATTGGTACTACTGTGACACCTGCCTCTTGCTTTGGTATCTGTCTATGCAGCACCTTCTGTCCCCTGCAGCAGGACAGACACACTGGTGGAGCATGGCCAGTTGGGAGGGAGAGTGGCTTTGGTGCAGAGTGTGAAGCAGGTGGTGGAAGACCAGGGGGATGAAAGCAAGGGAGGTGCAAAGACCCTCTTCAGTACCTCCTTTAACCCTGATACCCTCCTCCAACAGCATATAGTCTCAGAGGCAAGCCCTGGTTCCCAGGGCTGCTGGTGCACAAGGAGTGCCTGGGCAGTGAAAGGGCTGGACCAGGAGGAGACGGTGAGTACCACGTCCTACAAGGCCACTGGACCTGTTTGCAGAAGGTGTGAGTTTTGTTAGAATTGTAAAATAATTTTTTTTAAGTATTAATATTTTTAAAAAGTACCTTTAATTCTATTTTTAACAAGATATTTGAGTCCTTTGATATTTTAAAGAAAAACAATAAATCCACTTATTTATGGGCATTTTAAGAAATAACATTATTTCTTAACTGCTCAACTTTCACTGACACTAGCATGTCAGAGCTCAGCGTTTTCAGGTGTGTGTGTGTGCACCTAACACGACTCAAGAGACGCTGGTAGAACTGGCCAAGAGAAGTGCTCAGATAATAATTGCCAATGGAGGTTAAACAAAAACAAGGCATCTTCAAGGATCTGGTGATGACTAACTTTTGAACTTGAGACTTCAGCACTTTTGAAAATGTATCCCCTCTGATAGTATTATAATACTAAAAGGAATTATTTTATCAGAGTATTAAGTGTACAATTTTCCCTCTCTTTTCATTTAAGAATATAACAAATGCTGTTTATTTGGAAAAGAATGTTCAAAATCTTGCATTAGGGAGAGCTATGCTGTTGCCATTGACTTTGTTAATACTTAGGCCTGAAAGGTTTCTTGCCTCTGCAAATCATTGTCAAGTCTTTTGAACATTACAAAGATCCTAAATACAACCCTAAACACAAAGGCACATTTACTTGGGTTGTTTTACTTTCTGCTATCCGTTTGCCAGTCCCTATCATTTTCAGAACATTTTGCCAGAGCAGAGCTAAAATCAGCAAGGGAAGGAAAGAACTTTAAATTGTTTAGGTCACTTTAACCTTGTGTGCAAATGAACACCACCTTTTCATTTTCAAATGGTTATTCACATTCAATATCCTCTCCAGGCCTCTAAGCCCAATTCACTAAAGGTTATTCTAAGCTTTAGGCAACATCCTAGTTCCTTCAGCCTTGTTGATAAAACATCTGCTGTATTTTATGAGAGCAGGTCTATTTTTTTTTTAAGCTCTCATGTAGATAGTGATACAACAGGAATCAAGTAACTCTACGAATTTCATAGACAGTCATTCAGTGAATTTAGACATGAATATAGGCATTGACTTGCAAATAATAAGTGGCAGAATAAGATTATAACTATAGACTTCTTTAATTTCTTAATGTTAATTACCAGAATGGTCAAAACAATACTTGTATCTACCAAAAGAGCAGTTAGGAATATGTTCTGACCTTTTTTCTTATAATGTAAGAAAATCTGTTCTACCTTTTAGCTCAGCATTTCCAGTAAATTCCTAAGTACTTGTGATCACTGCAGGAAGAAAGTACAGCTATAGAAATGCAAGAAACGGTCCAATACAAGCAGTATCTGCAAATAGAAGTCCAATGTTTAGCTTTCTTGAGCATGTCAAGGTGACAATTTTTATTTATTTATTTATCTTTCCTTCTCAGGGAAATGCATTTTACATATTAACTTGACATTGTGTGTAAAATATGTGTAGGGGTAGCAACATTTATTATTGCTGCTCTAATTGGTTGCACTGATTTCTAAAGCCTTATCATGTTATATTCAAGAATGGCCCCAGACCATTTGTCAAAAACGGCACAAGCCTTCCCACCACTAGTTGTCAAAAGCTTGCTAGCATGTCATGCCATTTGATGAGAGTGGACTTGAGCAGAGTCAAGGAAAAGCAAACAAACAAACAGAATTTCCAGTTCAATATTTACACTGTGCAGGTATTTTCTAACTTCGTACATTTGTCACATGTATTTGGATGTCTGCGAGGACTTAAGGCACTGTGCTTGCAATTCAGGGAAATTGGATTCAGAGGCTGAAGCTTTCTTAAATACTCCAATAGATTTGTACCTGCTATACATATTACACATTTTATGTAGATATTTCAAATTCTCAGGATTCCCCTATGCAAAGTTAACTTTGCATGTATATTTGAAAACACAGTAGAGAGAGAGAGAAAGTGCCCAAGGAAGGTCAGTTCCCTGTACTAATCTCTGGCAAGTGTAGGAGTTAGCTCTGGCAACCTTAATCATATTAAAAGCAGCATGTATCAACCCAAAGGGGAACATTTGCTGTTTATTGGGGTTTTGTAGAGATGTGAATTCTGCTGGCTTTACAGTTAACAGGGAATATATAGTTTCAGGGTCACCCTATATTCAGCTTCTGATATTTCCAATGTTTAAATCACTTATTACCAAAGTCTATATTCACAATCATAATGTCATTTCCTAAAGCTATTACTGCAATCTACAATATTTAATCAGCCTCTGTTGGACTGTGGGACTCAGCTTCAAAAGTTTATCCACCGGTTCCACCTTGTCCTAGCTGGAAATCTGTGACTGGCACACCTACAATGGAGTTATCTAACATGCCTCAATGTTTTATCTTTGCCTCTCTCTACTCTTTCACCTCTCTGCAGCAACTTTGGCTCCTAGATGCTGTGTCATCACCTAATGCTTCAGCTGCACGAATATGTGTTATAGTGCAAGGCAAGCAGCCATACAATATTGTGCTCTGTACATGTAATTGACTGACTGTATGTCTTTCGGTTTCCACTTTTCAAAGAAAGAGTCCATAAAGAAACAATATGACAGAGCCAGAGGTGGAAAATCCTCTGGGGGACAGGCTTCCTCCATTCTCTTGCATACGTAAAAAAAAAGTTGATTTGGGCCAGGTGGCCTGATTTATTGTGCTTATTTTGACTGCTGTGGAAAGATAGTTTGAACCAAACTTGTCATGCTTTTATGGGAACTGACAGGATTGCTGTTTACCCGTCATGAGAAGCAACAGTTTCTCCTTGGCTTATGTAATTGAAATAAGTCTGCTGTATTCCAAATAATGCTGTTGTTTTCTTTTTGTTTTTTTCTTCTTACTTTCCATTCCTAGAAATTCCACATGTGTTGAAATGCTTAGGTGTTCAAAGTACAATTATGTATTACAGGGTGTACAGACACTATATATACCTATCTATTTATATATAGGGTATATATGTCTATATCTGTATATCTATATCTATAAAGGGTGTATATATACGCATATGTGTAGGGTGTATATACATACAATATACTCTATATTGCTTAATTGTACTTTTAACACCTAAGCATTTCAATATATATATAGCAAGTGTGTGTGTATGTGTGCTTATATATATATGGAGGATATAATATCTAAGTCAACATTTTCAAAATTACTTAAGCTGCAAACTCTGAGTCCAAATTTGAGTTCGTGTAGTCTTTGTAACAATTCTGATTTGATTTTGGAGAGAACTTTGAACAAAAACTTTCGAATGGTTCATAAAAAGGCGGGGTGTTATTGGAATATTTGTATAAGGTTGAGGAAATAAGAAAGAAAATTTGGACTGAATCGCACATCTAATCTACTTGAAAAGAAGAACTTAACCCACTGTAAAACTCTGTGCATCTGCATAAATGGAAATCAATTGGATTGATTTTTGAGGAACTTGCTGTACTGCTGCCATTTCAAAACTCAATTAAACACTGTCTTTAGTGATAAGGTCATTAACTGACCAATAGTTTCACCTAAATTATAAAATTTACAAATTTGCACAATGCATTTGATGCAAATGGCTTTTAACAATGTAATGTATTTGGTATTATGAATCAATAATATGCAAATTTGCATTATAAACCACTGTACAAAAGTATCTTGTCTCTCATGAATGTATGAAAAATTCACCTGGATAACTTCCATGAGTGCTAATGGAATGACATTTCCATAATATCTACTTGTGACAGGTGTGCTCGACCCCTGATCAGGCTGGCAGTAGTTTGGTGTAGGCTCTGGAAGGGGTAAAGGCCTGAGCTGTAGCCAGGCGTGAACTCCCCTAGTTTCAGTCTGTTCTCTGAAAACCCACAAAGGAGCAGAGTAACCCAGTGAGCATCAATGCATATGAGCTTGGAACACCAATCATGTGATTAATGCAGGAATAGCAGATGGCTTTTCCAAGACTCATTTATCAAGGAACAAAGGTTGTTGTGGGTATGAGGAATCTCATGCATACCTTTTCCATCACGTGTAATTTGACTACGAGCCAACCGCTTTATCCCATAAACATGACAGCCTCGGTGAGCCTTCTTTGAGCTCTCCCTGCTAGGCAGCGTGGCTTTATGGCGGTGATCTCCCCTTGAGTTGGGACACCTCTCAAGGTTGCTCCTCGAGGCAGAGAGGCCTTTTACCAATGACAGTTCTTTGGTAAGCGACCGATATTGTGCATAACCTTGTAGTATGGTAACTTTGATTTTGTCTTGGTAACTTTGATTGCATGCTGAATCGATGCTAATGAAACATTGCATATACAATCCCTTAGACATAAACTGTTGACCAAGTCTGAGACTAGGTTTGGACCTAGCTGCACCTAGCCTTTTCTCAGAGAAGGGGTTTAGAAAGCAAGGGGGTCCACTGTGAACCTCATGACTTAACAGGAGGGTCTTCCTTACCCTTTGTGTCTCTGGTCTCCCTGTGAATCATTCTAGCTCAAATGTAACTCAATTTTCCTTTGTACGTTTCTTCCATGCAGTAGTTAATAGAGTGAACCTTGCCATCGAACTTTGTTAAGTCTCAGTTTTACAACATCATATTAAAACCACTTTTGCTAATACCTTTGATGGTGATTCTTCAAGTGATCTAAATCACTCATTTCATGACACTACTGTAACAGCCCTAAGATTAGGCACAATAACTATGAAACAGATAATTTACATGATGTATTGGGTTTAAGTGGCAAGGTTTTCGTGGTGGTGGTGGGGTGCTGCAGAATTGGCTTCCATGAGAAGACAATGAGGGTCTGATCCATACCAGACACAACCAGCTCCAACGGACCTATTGAAGGACACAGCTGAGCCCATCAGCCAAGCTGGTGGAGCTCGTGTGATAACATATTTAAGAAAGGGCAAAAAATGCTGCATGGCAGCTGTGTGAGAGAGGAGTGAGAGAAATGTGAGAAAAATAACCCTGCAGATACCAAGGCCAGTGAAGAAAGAGGGGGAGGACGTGCTTCAGGCACCAGAACAGAGATTGCCCTGCAGCCCGTGGTGAAGACCATGGCGGGGTAGCTTGTCGCCCTGCAGGCTGTGGAGGTCCACAGTAGAGCAGATATCCACTCTGCAGTCAGTGGAGAACCCCATGCTGCAGCAGGTGGACATGGCCCTGAAGGACGATGAAGCCCATGGAGAGCCCGTGCTAAAGCAGGTTCCTGGCAGGACGTGTGGCCCCGTGGAAAGGAGTCCACACAGGAACAGTTTTTCTGGCAGGAGTTGCAGCCCATGGGGGACCCACGCTGGAGCACTCCATTCCTGAAGGGCTGCACCCCGTGGAAAGGACCCATGCTGGAGCAGTTCGTGAAGAACTGTTGCCTCTGGGAAGGACCCACATTGGAGAAGTTCGTGAAGGGCTGTATCCTGTGTGAGGGACCCAATGCTTGAGCAGGGGAAGAGTGTGAGGAGGAAGCAGCATCAGAGATGAAGTGTTATGAACACACTGCAACCCCCATTCCCCATCCTCCTGCCCCACTTGGGGGTAAAGAGGCAGAAGAGTTGGGTGTGAAGCTGAACCTGGGAAGAAGGGAGAGGTGGAAGGAAGGTGTTTTCAGATTTATTCTTATTTCTCATTATTCTACTCAGTTTAATTGGCAACAAATTGAATTAATTTCAAATTTTTGAATTTGAATTTCAATTCAAATAATTGAATTAAACAACTACTCAAGTCTGTTTTGCCCATGAAGGTAATTGCTGAGTGATCTCCCTGTCCTTATCTTGACCCATGAGTTTTGTGTTGTGTATTTTCCCCTTGTCCTGGTGACGAGGGGGAGTGATAGAGCAGCTTGGTGAGCACCTGGTGGCCAGCCAAGGTCAGCCTACCACGGTCATTTGTTTGTTGCCCAGCATGAGGCTTTTGAGGAATTCAAGATAAGGATAGTAATTGGGAGAGGTAACAGGCAAAACATGGACTTAACTTTGCTAGAGAGCGGAATAATTGCGATGAATTTCTGTTGTAATTGTGGTGAAGGGATGAGGGGTAGTGTGTGTAAACTGTAGCAGGGTTTCCGGCAGGAACTGCGGCCTGGGGGGGACCCATGCTGAGCAGTCTGTTCCTGAAGGACTGTACCCCTCAGGAAGGATCCCATGCTGGAGCAGGGGAAAAGTGTGAGGAGGAAGGAGCAGCAGAGAGGAGCTGTTATGGACTGAGCACAACCCCCATTCCCCATCCCTCTGCTCAGAGCAGGGGAGGTAGAAGAGATGGGAACGAAGGAGCAAAGTTGAGACTGGGGCTGGGAGGAAGGTGTTTTTAGTTTTTGTCTTTGTTTCTCAGCATCCTACTATATTTTTAAATTGGTAATAAATTAATTTCCCCAAGTCAAGTCTGTTTTGCCTGTGAGCTATTTCCCTGTCTTTTCCTCAACCCATAAGCTTCTCCATCTTATTTTCTCCTCGTGTCCTGTTGAGGAGGTGGAGTGAGGGAGTGTTTTGGTAGGCCCCTGGCAGCCAGCCAAGGTCAACCCACCACATGTGGCACGGTGTCATCTTGTAACTCCAAACTTACAAAGTTGACTTACTTTCCCTAAAAACATTATTTTAAGAACAACTGTAGGCTGAAAGAGGGAGAAATTCCCGAGAATCTGCAGGTTGACTAAGGATATCTTTTGGAACTGATTTCAAATCAGTCAAGAATCATAATGTTATACTGGTTTAGCTACATAATCAAACACAGAGTAGACAACATGGAACTACATTTATGTCAGTCTTTCCACGTGGTCCAAGACTGCTATGTCTGAAGTAGAGGAGAGCATATGGGTGGTGAACAGAAAGTAAGCAATAAATGGGGTTCTGCTGTTAGCCAACTTGACAGCTCAGATCTGGTGTAAAGTGAAGGCTACCATTCCTCTCCTGCTCATCAGTAATTGCTAGTTAGTGCATAAGATTATTTACCTCTAAGACTCCTCCTTAAGAATCACTCAGGAATGTGAACTAGGGAAAACTAGTTGGGAAGATGAAGGCATTATGGAAAAAGCCACTGTGATATAAAACAGGCTTTTATATAGATGCTCCAGCTTTGAACCTGAAGTCTAGCTGCAACTGGGTCCACAGAACAAAACCTTGCAGTGTTAATAAAATATTCTGTAAGTGTATTTCTGAGAGATGGAATTCCTTTTAAATGCAGGAGCTGCAGATGAGCTCTGGGAATCCACCTCATGCTGAAGAAGAAAACACAATCGTGCCTCCTGTCTTTCGTGTGCTTTTTCCACAAAAAAAGAAAAGTTTTAATTAACTTTGTCCTTCTCCAAGTATTGTGGTAAATTTAGGCCCTTCTCTTCTTTTCAAAATGCTCCTATATGATACTTCTATTTAGGAGTGGGCTCTAGATCCTGAATGAGCGTAATATTTTTTTTAATGTTGAGGGGGTGGATGTGAGTTCACATACACTTTCCTTTAGACATCAGGGTTTATTTTTCAACTATCTTTCAAAGGACCTTGCATCTTCTTAAGCAGAGTACAGGAACTGAAGTGCCCAGTTGTCTTCTGAGATTCAAATTTTCAAGTTTTCCCATTTGATTTGTCAGTAATCCTCTCTCCTCCTTTTAAGACTTTACATATCCAGATGAAAAGTAACAGATGTCATCTGTAGTTGAAGCATCTAGGATTCAGTACAAGTATTGATTCTGCCATTCCTTCCTAACATTTCTCCTTTGGCCTCATGTTATATGCTACCTTATAAATATTATTTCCTCTCACACTTTCTAGGAAAAACTTGCATAATTTTTTGTAGCATTCATTTTCTTTTTTATCCAGCAGCATTATTTTTGTTATCATTCCCACTGAAATTTCCTGAAATATTTTACCTAGACTGCATTTTCAGAAAGGCTCATGCTGTTAAATGGTACCACATGGAGGCCCACTTTGCGCTAGTTCTGCCCCTAAAGGCTGTGTGGCTGCCTGATTAAGCTGTCTCCTTCCAGTATTGCTCTAGTCAGATCCCATTGTTTTATGTTTTCTGTGTAATTTTATCAGCTGTACCTGATTCAGTTTTGTTGTTCTGATTGAATGCTCTTTGGAAATGGTTGGAGTTTTTTTCCCCTTGTGAATTAGAACTTTATTCAGCTGAGATATGTTTCCAGGGTTTCTCAATGAATTTAGAAGTTACCTGAGATGTCAGCCAAAGCTGAATTGATCCAGAGGTGCTTTCTAGGTTAAATGGTAGTTTACCTCCTCCTTGTCAAGTGTTATCATAAAAAACCCCAAACATACAATGACAGGAGAAGTTTATTCCTGTAATTTATATTTTGTGTAATATCACTTGTATTCTATATAAGCAATAGAAATAAGATATAATTTTACTTTGTACAGATATTGCCAGAGTTGAATACCACTGTCCTGTTCTCTGCATGACATCTACAAAAATAGTATCAGTCTTAATTGCAGATATGTTGGCTAGTACTACATGCTGATCATTTTGAGTCTGCTTGTAACAAGCTTGATCTCCTTTACCCAGCCTTTCCTATCTTTTTTTTTTTTTAATCTGAGATCTATTCCCTCATTAATGAGAAAATAATTGTCCCTTTAAAATGAATGGAGCTACTTAATAAATTTCAGCATATACTGAAGTACTTCACTGGAATTATATACAAAGTATGTTGTTTTATATGTTTATGGAACAAAACATTGCTTTGTTTTGGGGTGTTAACTGTTGTTTTCTTTTCTTCTTTCTTTACAGTCAACAACTCTGAATTAGTTGACACTTAAAATGATGCTCTCCGCCTTTCACAAAGAAGAGGAATGCGCAAATTCTTATAGGGAATAAATCTCCAAATCTTTAGATGAACTATGCTTCCACCCTCCTTTTATTCAGCTATCTGATCAGTAATCTCAGGACGAACAAAATGAATTTAGATAAGTATTAATAGTTATATATTGCCTGGATAACTAATAACTTCACCATATTTTGATTGTTATGTAAGATTTGAAGTAGGATCTATTCTGACTTGCAAGGAAATTAAAAGATGTGATCACACAGGAAAGAAGTTCATGAAGCAAGTGAAGTAAATGACAGTGTCAGTGTTGTAAATTGGCCTAAACATTGTGTGTTTGCCACCTTGGGTATAAAACCTCTAATGTTGTTCAAGAGATATGGGTTCCCTCTACTTCCATTGAATGTGTAATTAAAATTGATTAAATTAATAGGGAAGGAAAAAGGTGCTCTGAGCAACAGAGAGATTTTTCTTCTGAAAAATTATTAATAATATGCATTTTTTATTTTATTTTACATTAATAAAGATTAAATAAAGAGGTATGTTTTTTCATTTTTCCTTATGTCATATTTTATATGGGAAACAATTCTCTGCTACACTGACAGATTCCACTTTCATCTACCTGCAAGCTGAAGTTAGGGAGTATCTTTTGGAACAAAGGAAAAGGGGAGAATAAAATCCAGATGTTTCCAGTGTTATTACAGTGGATGAGGAGCAAAATATTTAATTTAGATGGTGTGTAAAATGCTTCAAAAATTGGAATAATGATGCTTGTGGAACGATCCCAAACTTTGAAAGGGGATTTTGAATCCTTTTATTTTAGCTGTCCCGCTTGAGACACCAAATTGAACTTTTAAAGTGTATTTGAAATATAATCTCCAAAAGTTGAAGTGCTAAATTGTAATAATATTTTAAAGTGAGGTGACCATGTCCAATGTGAATGTTTAAAAGGTGATGTTGACACAACAATGTCAAGTGATGAGGTAAGAAAGAACATACATTATTATGTATTCCACTTCCAAAAGGGTCTTTTTCAGAGTCAGGTCTTTCTTCTTTTTCAAAGTCTAATTTTCTTTAGGGGCTTTTTGCAGCAGCCACTTCCTGAAACATGCTTTATCATACATTACCTACAGGTTTGCTAAAAGGAAGAATAAATGCCTTAATCAGGAAAGGATTCTGTGTTTGTTTTCTGAACCTTTCTTTAGTATTAAATTGAATCAGTCAACTTATAAAGTTTTCTTTTTTCTCTGTGGTTCAGAGTGTGTCTACAGAGTCACTGCGTAAGAAGGGAAAGTAAATGTTGGTCAGGTTTTATAGAACCAGGCAGTGAACTTAAATGACTCAATTCCTTAGTAACTGTAGCCTTGGAAAACTGGGGATAGTATTTTTCACAAGATCCACCAGCTATGAAACACTGTTCCCATCCAGAGTGTCTGAGAATGTGAATGAAAAATAATTTAAAAAAAAGTTAATTAATAAATCAACTTTGTTTTATTTTGATGATTCTTTTGTATTCTTCTGATTTCAGACATAACAGCTGAAGAAGAAATCCCATTACAGGGTTTTCCCAGATAGACTTCTACAGAGATCTATTTCCTTCAGCAAGGATCCATTTTGAATGAAAGAATTCACTGAGGTTTGTCTAGAAAGAGGTTTTAGCCATAGAGTTATCTGTTAATTTCTTGAAATTCCTTAAGTGAAGCACATCATTTTCAGAGATACTTTGTAATAAAATTTGTGATATTATAAAACATATCTGTATGAATTTCCTTGCAGTTGCAATGTTTCAAAAAGATAATCAATCTTTATATGATGTCATTAAGCTACAGTGTCTCTGTAGGCTGTAATATGAATTGCAAAAATTGTCTATTTTAAAGCCATTAAAATGAAAAGAGCTTGCCTGAAGCTAAAAATCTGTGTGTTCTTTAATAATATCTAGTTTTTAATCTATGTATGAGTAGCTGATTTCTAAAAATTAATGCAGCAGCCAATTAACACTTGCTAAGATACATTATAAATCTGAAGATATGAGATGGAATGTGTTCTCATACATTTGCATAGCATTATTCTTTAATAAATTATTAGATTTGGTCAGACATTTGCTGATTGGGTAATCTGACAGATTTTTCAAATATTGATAAATAAGTTTTATCAACTTCAGCTATGGTATTTTTGGGGCCAAATTCTTCTCTTGGGGATGTTTTCATAATTTAAGAATAGTTCTGTTCATATTGGTGCACTGTGCATCTCACTGATGAGGTACGACAAATGTAATCCTTTGGTAATGTTATTTTAATTTCTCTCAGAAATATATGATAGTGTTTGCTTCTGTTGTTGACATGGAAGAAATCACCAAGGAAACTGGGTAGTATATTTCCTGCTGCACAGTAGTGTAAGCCTAACTCTACTGTATTCAATTTATACTGCTTTCTAAGTATTAAAATGATTAATAGGCTAATAGGGTGAGAGCCATATTTCATTACTACACCAGAGTGAAATCACATACAAAGCTTAAGTGAACTGAGTTATATGACCAAGGAGAACGATGTACCTGTCTTTTTACTATTATTTTATTACAAGA
>NW_008825114.1:15810197-15812991 GCF_000699105.1 Pygoscelis adeliae
CGCAGAAGATATGAAGTTAAATAAATCTACCCAACTCCTTTGTAGCCCAGTAGATGAAGTGGCTGACTTCATTTTTCTAGGACTCAAGTCCTTTCTGGAGGTGATTTCTTTTTTTTCTCTTCATGCAGGCATCAGAAAGTTGTTGTGATACTAGCTCAAGTAGCTAGATTCAAAATACACTATAATTGTCCTTGTTTATGATGAGAAAGCACTTTGGGAGGCAGGAGGGAAGGAGCTGCTTGTTGTGTTGCTGCTGAGCCTCTCTCCCTCTCTGTCTGCCAGCACTGATCACAATGGCAGAGACTGTTTTCCTCTCTCATCCCGCCAGTTAATGAAAACTTTCGTTGCTTTCAGCATCTGTCCTTGGGGGAGGTAGAATGGATTAGGGGAAGTCTCTAGGTTCAGGGGAATTTTTATTACCAAAGTAAAGATGCAGAGCTTTGAGCTAGAAGCAAACACATAGCAAGGGAGAAGGGTCCCAAGGAAAATTGTAGACAGGAGCAAGGAAGGTATGGAAATGAAATATAATCAAGGATGAGCACCCTGTAGCTTCTGTGACCTGTGTGGTTTGCAGGCACTGTAAATCCCGCTGGTGTGGTGGGGCCATGGGGTGGCAGCGGGTCACCAGGGAGCTTCATGGGCCACAGCGGTTCCTCTGAGGGTCATGAGTAGCGGAGAGAGCAGTACTACTCTTATGCAGACATGGTTATTTCTTATCTATAGAACTTGTGATGTATATGAAATATGCGGTTTGACGGTCACAGAAATATGAGATTTTGGTATTTGCCTTGTAGGATCAGAAAGGCTTGTCATTCCTGAGTTAGGTATTTTTTTATTTGAAGGCAGAGTCAACAGGCCACAGTTTTCTTGCCTCAGGTTATATATTTACCTCGCTTTGTGGCCCATGTTGTAATTTATATATACTTTAATGCATAATTTTTCTTGTTATTATTTTTTACCATTTCCATGGGGGGAGGAATGACTTTATCATACACATTAGCAGTTTTTTGACTCAAGCTGACCTACAAATAAATTCGGAAGATTAAAAAATGCTTTTAGGAGACTAGTTAAATATCTTCTGACTCCTACACCTTACATCTGCATGTTAAATAATCAAAGAGGAAGGTCAAGACTTCAGAATAATAAGGGAAAAAGACTGAATCTGAACTTTTATTTTGTTAGTTAAAGACCCTCCGACCATGACTGTCAGTAGATGCCTGAAGAGCACTCACATGGGTACCTCAGGCTAGCTGGCTCTGGGGTCACTGCAGCTATTCACTGCTTCTTCCTCTGACAGGTTTCAGACAAGGAGGGAGAGTTTGCCTCGGATTTTTCCAGATGGAGCAACAGTACTCTCTTTCTTCTCTGTTCCTTTTTGATTGTGGCAGCTATTTTCCATTTTCTTTGATTACATTTCCAACTAAAGGATCTTGTAATGTTGCAGTTTAGATTCAATGTTGCTCTCTGGAAAAGAACTTGACAATCTTTAGGCTTTAAACTGTGATGGAAAAGACCATTAGTGAATGGTTTAAAATCAATAAAGTTTACTGCAGAGCTTTACCTTGTGTAGTACAAACAACAGGTTATGTGAGAGGTCTTTTCAAGAAAGATTGTGATGTTAACCTTCTCAATAAGGTAATGGCTGGACAACGTATCATCAAGGCAAATCTTCAGTTGGTCAACATATTTTAATTCCGGTAACCACATAAGCATTCCTAAAGCTTTGAAAAATAGCAGTATTTTTTTTTTTTTACTGTCAAATGATTGTTGATAAACTATAACTGGAAAGAAAATGTTCCTTTCCAAATCACCAATGTGTATCAAAAAATATTCCATGCATGGTTTTTTTAGATCTGCTACACTTTTGTACTTCCACCAGTGAGTGGAGATTTTTACTAAAATAGCGTGATTATTATATTTTTTGGATTACACCAATGGAACGAAGTTTTAAAGTATTGTTCTTCAGTGTTGATCAGCAACACGTTGATCTGCAGATGAAAGTCCAGAGGAGATCAACAGCGGTTAGAGATCTAAATCTAGAAAACAGAAGGAGAGAGTGAATGAAGATTTTTAGTTTGCAACAGAAGCAACTGAAGAGACCTCTGATAACAGTCTTAAAAATTATAAAAGCCTGCTTCAAAGAGAGAGGAAATAATCAGTTCTCCATGTCCAGTGTAGATAAGACAAGAAGTAATTAGCTTAAATTTCAGCAAGGGAGATTTAGGTTAGACATTAGCAAAAACATACTAATAGAAAGGACTGCTAAGCATTGCAATAGTTTGCCTGTGGGTGCTATCGAATCTCCACTGCTGAAGGTTTTTCAGAAGAGGATAGGTTGTTGTGAACAACACTGGTATTTTGCTGTCCTTTTCCTGCGGCAAGACCACTGGCTAGATGACCTTTCAAGGTCTGTTTCTGGCCTTTGGCTTTAATGCTATGACTGGTACAAGCTTGTGACTTTGACCTGAAAGCTACAAAGTGTTAGCAGAGAAAATCCTTATCATAATTAGAGTTTTCCTTGATCCAATCTAAATCTGAATCTTGAAGTGGAAGAAGGATTAAAGGAACAGAGCAACAGTAAGAACCAAATGACTGGACAGTGTATCAGGTTAAAAGACTTTGTGGGTGAGATGAATGAGTTACAGGGAAGGACAAAATGGGCAGGCATATAACTAAGTCAGAAAGGAAGAAATCACATGTTTGTGGAGAAAAGAAATTACATTATTTGTGTGAAAGTAGTGGATGGCTCTGAGGGGAGTGTAATATTACGTTCACTTTGTGACTTTCAGTTTGG
>NW_008825114.1:15813063-15822416 GCF_000699105.1 Pygoscelis adeliae
CCTTAGCATTTCTGAAATTGCTATGTTTCAAGAAAACAGAAGGGGAGAGAGAGGGAGACAGAATGCCTTCCTCTAAGGCATTTCTCCTGACAGTTTTGGGCAGGAAGGGACTTGATTAAAACCAAATAATATTCTCAATTTTTAAATCATAGCTTTATTGTATATCAGGATCACACTCTCCATCCACTAACTGCAAACCAACCTTGCAATGCTGTAACCGTTAATGCCACAGCAGCTCTAGCTTGCTCTGCTTCTCCCAGGCTGTGATGCTAACTCTCCAGCTCTGCAAGCATTAACCAGTTTGTGCCAACACCCTGTGTAATCACCATTAAACCACTGCTGAGGGCTAGAATTGCAGTAGACTGAAGCAGCATGTGGCCTACCACTGTAATACTAACAGTGAGATTTACTATCCGGGGCTCTGCAGTGTGACCATATTTAGTTTCAATTTTATTACAAAACCTTTCTATTTTCTATTCTTCCAGTAACAGGCATCATATGCTCATATTTTGAAGCTAGATTTTTCCTGCTCTTTTTCTTCCTCAGCTGCATAAAGTAGGGGGGTTAAGGAGGAAAAAGGAAGGGAAAGGCAAAATCTCAACACTGTTCTCTAAAGAGATATAATTGCACTCAGCAAGATTCAAACATACACTGAATTTTCAAACACCCCTGGTGTCCTGGCGAGGTATATGGAGGTGGAGGAGGGGGACAGAAGTTATGAACATTGTGAGGTATAACCACTTACAATTTTTTGCCTTCAGCCTTGCTGTATGAGTGGCTAAACTCCAAGACTGATTTACAAATGTTCATCCTCATCTAAGTTTCTCAGGATTTAGAAAAAAACTATATTAAAGCAAACAGGTAAGTATCTGTATGTATAGGGTGGGATTTTTTTGTTTGTTGGATGTTCCTTGGTTTGCTTTTTCTGTAAGGAAAGGGAAAATCTTTTCTTTTTTTTTTCTCTGATAAAGTCTCTACTAGAAAACCAGTGAGAAATTTTCCTGTGTAAATATGTTAGGACTGCATAATTTGGCTCAGTAAAGCTTTTTATGACAGTTACTTATTTTAGAAATTTTAAGATTTATTATTTGTTCATTTTTATTTCTTATGCTTTATTTTACACACAAAATATTTTGTTTTGCACTGTCACTAATTACTGCTGACTGCAAAGGGACTGAGAGAAGAATGTTGTTGTGCCTGCAAAGACAAAGGGGAAAGAAAAAGCAAGAGTTTATTTCAGATGAGTTGCTGTGAGGCACCCGGAGATTTGATGTTGCTCTTTGAGTCCCAAGGGAGGAGCTTTCAGAAAAAAAGGAAGAACAAATCTTGTTCTAGATATAAATTTGCCTATATTTAACTGCCATCTTGTTTTGGTTATGAAAACATAAGATGAAATAGATTAGAATTCAAAACTACCCCTTAATCTTTTTGAATGGTTTACACACTGCTGTGTTGCTTCAAGAATAGAACACATATTTTGTTACAGATTAACCTCAGATGCAACTGCTGTTACTTAATGGACTCTATACTGTATTTCTAAACTGGTAATTGAAAATCATAAAGGGAAGCAACAGGAAATGAAGGCCGTGAAACTCTTATTTCCAAGTACACAGAGGATATAAAGAATTGAGAATAAAACATTTAAATTTGTAAGACTGCATTACAAATTTTAAACATAAATTGAAAATGATAAATTTTATTATTTTTTCCAGTTTTCCTCCCAAAAACCAGTAAGAAAATAATTTTTATTACTGCTGCTTTATAAGTCAATAGCACAAGCAAAGCTCTAATAATTCTGCTAGTAAGCAATGAAAACGACTGCATGACTCTGATGGAAAAAAATAACTTTGTGATTAATGTAAGGTTATATTGAAAATATATTTCTACAAATTCTTTAAAACCAACAAATTAATAAGAATACCCTGCATCATCAGAACTAGTTAGTTTCATTTTTGCATAAATATCCGTTATTTTTATTGCATTGAATGGAGTGTAATGTCCCTCCAGCCAGCTTCAGTGTCAGGCTTACAGGTGGTAGCTCTGCTCCAAGGCTCAGCAGTTCCTCCTTGGGCCCTCTGCTCTTATGTGGTGCTGATGTCCAGGTATAGTCCTTCCTCACTGTCATGTGTGTTGTCCCTGTCCCCCCCACCTACTGCTGAGGGTTTTTATAAACAACTTTTGGTGCAGGCTATCAATCCATCAATCCACTCAGTGGGGTACCTTTCCAGCAGCTTCAGGTACTGCCTTCCTGTCAGGTGGTGACGCATGCCCTGTGCTAAGGCTCATCACACTCAGTTTCCATTTCTATTGCCTTGAGTGCTGCAGCTCCCTGTACTCAGCCCTGTCTGCATTATACTCAGCTCTCAGACAAGGTAAGGCCCTCATAATCCTGTATCGCAAGACAAAAATATAGACACTAACCCCCTCCAATGCTGTGGAAAAATCATGTTACGTTCTTAATTGGAGATAAGCAGAAAACATTTATCTTGTCCTGCATAACACTAGAACATTTCCAACTTTTATCATTCAACATTTGCACAGCTGAAGGATTTTAAAAATATTGATGGGCATATTTGAGTGGAAGATTTCAGAAGAAAGAAGACGACTGACTAAATTCAGAGCAGGTGCATAACCCTTCGTCCTTCATTTCTTTGAGTTCCTAGTCTGTGGCTATTTAATGGCATTCAGTATTTTGGAGGTGTTGCACTCTGTGGAAATAATTGATTAGTTAATCGATCAGGGAGATTAATTGTACATCCCCTTCCTGTGTTTAGAAAGCTGGAAGAGAATGGAAAAACAAGGACTTGTCTCAGGGAACCTGTTTAACCATCAGGTACTTGAAGCTGCTGGCATAGGACACACTTCCTTCCCTGTCTTGCTCGTGTACTGACAGAAGGATTTCAGTCTCAAGAGAGCTGAGCCTATGGGCCACCTGTCAAGGAAAAGTTTTATTTAACAGAACTTGACTGTGAACTTTGGAACTAGTACTGTAAGTACCAAAAGACTTCCCTATTGATCAATGTTTCTTTTGGTAAAATGATCTTTCTGTATTTGGATTACTGGGCTTTTAGAAGTTTCCTTTCAAGCTTTTGCTGCAGTTCAAAACAGTCAAAAGACTGTAGCTTTTAATTCTTTATTTATTACCACTATTACTTAGCTGGTATTTTCTGTTGAGCTTGTTTTGCCCTCTAATTGCTGATCTTGTTTACTGATTATGCCTAATATATGATGAAGCATAAGCTTTTCCAAGATTGCCACTAAGCTCAAACAAGACAAAAAGAAGAAATCTAAATACTTATGACTCATAGTAGTAGGAACTTGCATATTTCCCTATTTTACATATGTGTATCTTTTCTTCAAGCTTTTCAATGTTAGACTTCCAGCACTTGAGCTATGAACAGTTATGCCAGAGTAGCAAGTGTTTGGTCTGCAGGACAGCTGCTTGACAACTGAGATTTCTTTCCCAATGTCGGTGTGGTGAAGATTTCTACTTTCTTGCAAAAGCCTTTCTGGTTTCAATTAATCAGCATTTTCTCACAGAAAGCTGTTTAATTGGAAAATCCCCAGCAGATCTAATTATTGTTAGATAGTAATACTAATAATTAGTAGCCAAAGAGAGATCAGATAAGAGATGGATTTAGAATGATGGTAATGGCAATTATCATGTTCTTCACATTGTGGTACTTTACTTGTCAATATATGTATTCAAATACTTCTAAATAAGGTTTTTAAATAGTATCTGATGATAATAATCTATAGGCTCTGGGTTTGTAGTATGCTTAACTTGGTAAGGAATTGTTCCTGAGCTTGCAATGAACTGTTGGGAAAGAGATAGACTTGATTTTGAAGGAGTCTTTTAAAGATTACATCATCTCACACAGTTGCTAGAAAAATATACCATAAATATTAATGTACACCAAAACCCGCAATTTGTGTTTTTAATAATGTGGCTTATTTTCCGGCTTATTTTCCAGTGAAGGTTTTATGATGTTACAGAACAAAGAACACATAAGAACATAAGAATACAGAACAAAGTAGAAGTTACAGAATGGATAATTGTCTGCAAAATTTAAAAGGTAAAAGAGTTACCTTAAATTATTCATTAAGAAGCCTAAGTTTAATTTTTAAGCTTCTTGCTATTTGTCAGTAACTAATCCCAAACTTATTTAGACACATAACTTAGAAACTTTTTTTTCAGATCAAATTGTTCACAAACTCTTTGCTTTGACAGTGTCTTTTTTTTTCTTTTTTTTTTTTTTTTTCTGGTGTGTTTAATAATGTAATTTAAAGGTTGTTGGTGTTTCTTGACATGAAGTATAGAAAGTAGTGCAGTGAACTTACATAAGTTTAGACTTCAGTTGAGTTAAATGCAAATGTTTTCAGCTGGTAGTGTTGATTTAGTGCTATAGTACTTTATTAAGAATATGCATAATCTCAGCTGTGTCTGTTTATATAGTTATGACAATAATTGTGTTTAACTTTTGCCTAATACTGGTGGTTATTGTATGAATTAGAACACTTTAAATTGTCATACAATTCTCTGTGAAAGATCAACAGTTTTTAATAATATTTTAATAGTCTTATGAACCTCTCAGTAGTAAATGGATTGAACTTCCAACAGAATGTTCTAAAATTTTTTTTAATATAAACTTGATTTCACTTCTCAAAAATAATTTTCAGGAAGTATTTCTTTTTATTCCATTTAAATTCATTATTTTCTTAAGACAGTTCAAAATACAAATGCTGAAAGAAAAGACATTAACTAAAGGGGTAATGGCTTTAGGTTCCATTGGTACTTGGTATTTGTACATATACATCTAAATAGGTTGTAAGATACCATAGAATTGTTTTTCCTGAAGAATCGCTGTCAAAGCTAATAACAATAAATTTACTGTAAATCTATAATTTTAGTTTAATACAGGCTTCAAGCTGTCTTTTATGAAATATAAGAGGTACAGAGCATAAACTGTTAATTTGTGAAGCCTCATTTCCTAGTAGCTGTAAATACTATATAGCACCATTTTTATATTGAGTGAAGTAATTATAAAAGTCTATCCAGCCTAGTTCTGCTAGTCCAGCAGAGAAGATAACAAAACAACCCTACTTTTTACACTTTCTACTGCTACTTATTAAGTATTTAATGAGCGAAATGGATGCAGATTCTAGTTCTTAGGTTCAGTACAAATCTCCATCTCTAGCTCTTGCATTTATTGTTGCCTTTGACCTATGCCTCAGAGCTATCTCAACAATTTGGAAGTGCTGTGTCCTAGAACAGCTTTTCTTATATATAAAGTTTAAACCACATAATTATTTTCTTTATAATTTGCAAATAATTTTTGGAACATAAAATTCAAGGAATCTTTCACATAAATAGGCATGTGCTTGCTTGGTCAATTGTCATTCTTGCAAATCATTGCAAACCTATTCGAGTGTGGATTTGCACATGTTCCACAATGCAGAAGAGAGAGCTGCTTTCTTGCTTTTGGGGCTGGCAAACTGTGGGTGGCTTGTGCGGGGTGGCACTGTAAATCAGAAGGAACAGGTGATTCTGCAGAGGGGTAAGGATGAATATTCTGTTTGCACAGAAGAGTAGGGCTTGATCACAACTTTTGTACCTGCTCTGGGGAGGATGAACTGGAAAAGTCATAAGCTGCATGTTTCCCACATCATTTTTTAACTTCCATGGATGCTTCTGTAAAATGTTTGCATTCATATTAACAAATCCAAATTCCAAAATGACTTAGCAGAGAAAAGTATAAAATACTTAAATTTTTTAGCTGAAACAGGTAGTCAAATTTTTTTGGGAGAACAAGGTTAATAGCCAAATTCCTGCAAAACTGAAGAAAAACTGGAAGATATAGTTTTTATCTTTTATATTTTTCTGTTGCAATAGTTTATATTGCTAACTATGTCAGTGTTTAAAACTTCCACAGATTCTCACCTTTATGTATTATGTATTCAGTTGATCTATTTTCATTTATAAATTTCAACATACAAGGAAAATTGTGTAGGATTGAAGCCTAGGCTATTAATACATGATTCAAAGTAAATGGTTTGGATAGTTTGCTCTGTGATTTGTGGGGTAGAACTCTGAATTTACTGAAGGTGGTCTGTATAAAATATCAAGGGACAAAATGTGGCAAACAAATCATTCTTACAAATGATGATTGTGGCTCTTTAAATATAAGAACTAAATGACAAAATATCTAAATATTTCATTTGCTGAGGTGAAATTGTGTCATCATGGATTGTATTGACCTTTTTGTCTCAATAGGTGATGGTAATATATTTCTTTATAATGTGTGAGGAAACTGACTGAAAAAGATTTTTACTCCTCAGCTGTACACATACTGCAGATGCTTTATATTAGTGCGTAGCAGTGAGAGACCATTTAGCACAATCATGGCTTGTATTATTGCTTTTTTTATACTTTTGACTAACATTTTACCCTGTACTGAAGATAGGCAGCACTTCCCACAGCAACAATTTCTGTCTCTGTTTAACTCTTCTGAAAATAAAGTTTCCGAGGTAAAGCTCAAACAATAGCTGCAGCTAAACACAACGCCTAACCACCCTAAGGATTTCCTATTGCTGTGGATAATTCAGGGATATTGCTGTGGATAATTCATATGATGCAAATTTAATTCAAGTATGGCCAAACACTTGGAATCATATGGCTGTCTTCGTTGTTTCCTCTTTATAAACAATTCAACATTCATAATTTCCCCTTCTTATTAATTTTCCTGATAATTTAGTATATTCCTTTTTATGAAACTTCCTTCATTGGCACATGTCTCTGAACAAAAATGTGGCTAAATAATAAAGAAAATGTGTGGCAAGTAATTGTCACATCCCACCTACGAGAAGGGGAGAGTGACTAAGGTCCGCAAATCCCCTCGGTGTGGATTAAGGTGAAATAACACTCAAGGTCCAAACATAAACTTCAACTTTAATGGCACGAACACTTCTATAAGCATCAACCCACTATGTCTTAATATAGAATACAAGCTAAGCGGCTTTGTGAGGAGTTGAGGTAGGCCTTGTATTACTTAGCAACATCAAAACCAGAGAGCAAGAAGAAGGAGGGGGGGAGAGAGAGGGAGAGAGAGAGCTGGGAAGCAGGAGAGAGGGAGAGAGAGAGAGAAAGATCACCAATCCTGGATCCAGCATTGGACCTGCCAACAGGGTGGGGAGTGTCAGTGTGAAGCGCTCTCAGAAGGCTCACATGTGCCCTTATTTATCGGCTCCAGTCCAAAGTTTCTAGTATCTTCTCTCACCCCAGCTCCAGGAGTGGTTGAGACATTAGTCAGTCAAGGAGAGTGACACCGGGCCCCTCCCCGTGGCTGGCTTCTGGAGCTTTCCCTGGGGCACTGTCTGTGCTCACAGCACAGTCACTTGGGCCTCGTCCCTTACAGTAATAAATAATACATATTAATGTAATAGTTTCTTCATTATCTTTTTCAAATATCTTCTTTGTTTCTTCACATTTTAATCTCTGTTGAGTTCTCTTACTGCTCTTATTTCAGAGAGGAATCATGTGCTGGAATAATTGCACTCTACCCTGGGACTGCAGAATTCTGCAAAAGTAATTTTTCTGTCTTCTCTTTTTAATGTTTCAGAAAGTTCATACAGAAAACGGTGGAATTTATTCAAGCAATTCCCATATAGGGCTCAGTGAAATCCGCTGTGTCCTATTTTGAGTTTACATAATCTGATATAAATATTGTAGTACTTTACATTATCCAAAAATGCTACTGTTTGATGAAGCTTCAGTGTGAAAGGTAGGATTTTAAAAGTACAGTTTGTTGCTGAAAATGACAGGCAATAATAAGTATCATATAATAACCAAAATCAGAATAGTATCCAAGGAGTTAGTATCCCTGTCTACCATATAATTGTAATTATACAAGATATCCATATAACTGAGAACAGAACTTGACTGAGCAGTCACTAATAATTTTATTTCTTTTTTTTTATCCCCCTCCCCGCCCCCCCCCAATCTTCATTTGTTCTACATTTAAGACCCATCAGGGAGAGAGGTATGTGTCTCTGAATTATAGACAGTTAACAATTCCACAAAACCTACTGTGTTTTTTAATAGATGGTAAGATGTACACACTAAGTGACCTATTATGGGAAAACTCCCTTAGACATGTCAGCAGAGGGTGAAATGAGATATGGGAAACCTGACAGTAACTACATCCCGCCCGCCCCCCGCCCTGAATTAAGCAAAACTGTGGCAATTGTGGTAGGAACGTGGCATGGTCTCTCTGAAGCATTAACAAAATTATTATATCTTCAAGTAAGTATTGCAGTTTTGTGGTGGCAGCAGTAAAAGTTTTACCTAAAGTTATAGATAAACAGTTAACATTTGATGAAGAGCATATAGTATCACAGTATTCAATCTGCCCAAAAGATTAGCCTCTAGTAGTGAAACAAGTTTTTAGAGAAACTGGGTAAGGAGCTTATTGCACTATCCTTTCATTTCTGGAGACCTGGAAAGAATGAACTGCAACCTGCAAGAAGTTCAGTGATACCTTTATTAAGTTCATGAAGGCAAGATTTAACTCTACATTAGGAAATTCCTAACCAGTTCAAAATCGCTAGCATATGTTCTTCCACATGAGAAGTTAGGTCTATCCAGAAGAGACATTCCCAGAGCATTAATTTCTCTAAAGCCATTATTTCGTGCTCTCTCATGATGAATTTAAGCAATGTGTGGTTGACTCTTGAAGACACCTTCTTCGTTCTCTGAGTCTGGTCTGGTGACAGACATGCTGATTTTGACAGAGTACCCAGTCACTTATTTTTCTGGGTTGGTGTAAATTCCTCTTCCTGCCCATGTGTTTCCTCTATATGTGCACATTCCCCATTTTTCACAATTATCTGTATATTCTTTTTCTCAGACTTTGACTCCTGATTTGATAATTCCCTCTATCCTTTTGGAACCAGCTGCTCTCTTTTTCTTGTCTCCCAATCTCTTTGTTTTCTGGTGCAACAAACTTGTACCTCCCTTCATTTAATTGCATACTAAATTCTTTTGTGACTTGAAATATATGATTAACTTTCTTCCTAAACAAAAATGCTTTGACTGAATAAAGTCTGATTACTGGGTTGGGGCCTTCCAAGACTCATTGGTCTCAGAATCTTTCAGTTTTAATCAATTTCTTGATCTATATTTCATATGTTTAAAGAGCTTTTCTTCTTTCAAAGCAACAGTGGCTTTAACTCACAAGCCAAATAATTCAAAAAGGTGGTAATTCCTGATTAGGTACCTGAAGAGGATTCTGATAGAGGCAACCTACATTTTCTAAACATTTTGGTTGTTATTATTAATACAAACAGGCTGCATC
>NW_008825114.1:15822435-15854537 GCF_000699105.1 Pygoscelis adeliae
GCTGAAAGGCATTTTTCTCAAAATTGAGATTTTTCTTAATTTTCATGTCAACTGAGTTTTAACTGCAACTTGTAAGAAACAGAAGTTAGCTTTGTACAAGTGTTTGTTTAAAGGAGCATGCTGTAATTCTACTATGAGGTTAAGAGAAGCTTTACATATATATATATTTACTTGGAGTATATTCTAGACACCTGGTAGAACAACAGTAAGTCATTATTCTGTTATTTCATTGATCTTTTTTATGTTAAATAATTTACAGTGTTTTATTTTTGAGGAAACCACTCATGGCAGGCAGAGTTTTAAAGCTTTTTGAATATTTGAAGTAAAAGCACTGACCTATATTGTTCAAGATTTGAATATTCAGAACTGACTGCTAATGTCAAGTAAATTTAGATAGAGACATCATCAGCCTTTGCATCTATTTGTAAAGGACAAATCAATTGCCCAGTAACTCCTTCTCCCTCAGAAATGAATTGACTCAAGTAATTCTGTGAACACATAAGAAGAAAGGTGCATTCCCAATAGAATAATACCTCTGTAGATATCCATGTATGGGGTTTCTCAGTGAGATGCATATGTAAGAAAGAAGAAATCCATAACTTCAAAATGAAATATAGAAAGGATAATCAGCATAAATAAAACAAATTTTATTGACTTCAATGTGAGTTGTGATTTTAAGAGTGAGAAAAATAAGAGAGCTAGAAAAATGTATTAAATTTTAAGGTGTAGAAATAGATGCGGCATTCATTTCCAGATGTATCCTGACCTTATTAACTTTCCCTCATCAATTTTAAAGCTTATGTAACTACTATTAATCACTTTTTAAAAGGAACAGTCTTTTCTAAAATTAATTTTTGTCATCTTGTTGCTTTTAGAAAAATGATGACCCAAATAATTCTTAGTGAAATCGATAAGAAGACCTAGGTGATCAGCAATTTTTAAAACTAAGCTTTTCATACATTTATATGCTAAGTTTTAATTGGAAGATTCACAAGGATATATGCATATATTGACAAGAAAGTGCATATTCAACAAAATATTCATCAGTAAGACAGGTAATTTATTCCTGGGAAGTTGTAAGTATGTATAAAAATGGATTTGAACAAGGAGCCTTCGTTATGGTTATGGAATTGTATACTTTAGGAAGACTTCTGTAAATAAGCAGAATACCAGTATACATTGAAATCAGAAAATAATGAAATTTTGTAAAGTATTTAAAGAAAAAAAAGTGGGAAATAACAGTGAAGTATAAAACATTAATATTTACAAGTTATTATTTAGATTTATAGATTAATTACTGTCTACTTTGAATGATATACATGTACTTTCTTTTCTAGTTCACAAATCTCACTGATAATATCTCTCGAAAATCAGAAGTACAATTGATATAGAACTGGTATTTTCACTTACGTGCAATGAAACACCAGACTACAAAAATTTACAGTGACTGCAATTTTTAGTATAGAGAAAACTAAAATGACTTACTGAATCCAGACCAGGGTCTGTAGGTTTTTATCATGCTTTCAGATGTAGAAACATACTTTAAGATTATGAAGTAAATGTTCTAATCTAAAAGTGAATGTGAAATCTAAAAGCTCACTGAAGGTGTGCTAGTAAAAGTTATATCTCAAGTTATTAACTGTCATTTTGGTCTTGTGATTTTAGTTTTGTTTTCTAATACTTGTTGGAATATTTATTAAAATAGCAATAACTGGAAGATTGATGTGGTATTTAAATCAGAATTGCTGTAATCAGTTCAAACCTTAAATTGAATGTTTAAAAACTTGAGAATTATTTTGGGTGTGAATTAAGTCTACTGGGTTTAATCATATCAGCTTTCCAATACCTTCTTTCAAGAATCTCATGTACTAAAGGTATGAAATTTGAACCATAACCAGTTGTTCACTGCTCTGCTAATTATGCTGAACTTTTTTTTGTAAAAGAAGTAGTTTTTTCAGGTTCATAAAATTATGTTATTATTTCACCAGATTTCTTTTTTTAATGATCATCTTTATTTTTTTCTAGTATTAATTTTAATTTGAAATTTGTAGTTTTTCTACAAACAATTTTTTTTTTTGGTCATCCAAAACCTTGGTTTAAAAACAGACAAAAAGCCCATGCAAACAAGAAAAAGAAGGAATTAGTAATGTCATAAGTGCCACAGAGTTTAATCACAGTTAGGAATTTGGAAAAGATTGGACATAAGTTCTCCAAAGGTTTGTTTGAGAGCTCCCTGGAGACATGCTGGAAAAGGTTAATCTGATCAAGTTTTCGAAAGATGAAGTACAGTAGACTAGTGCTTGCCTTACAAAGGTTGCAGTCAGCTTACCATGACAGTGAAACACATTGAGAAGACCAATAATAATTCAAACAAAGCAAAGGAAAAAGAAAGTGATATGGGTAATTCATGCAAATCCTACTCTGCTGCAGTTTTGCAGCCAATTGCCAACTTCTGACAAGCTGCAAATTCATTTTTCTGCTTCAGACTCTTTTACTTTAAGGAATGTGTTTGAAAAGAACTTCCTAAGTTTCACTTAAGACATGCCAGTTGGCAGAGTTTCGTTTTCTTGCAAATAATTCTTAGCAGAAAGTAATAAAAGACCTAGGTGAGGTCATAGGCTCTGGCTGGTGGGCATAAGCATCTGTGAGGGTTTTACTGCTGCCACGTGTTCAAAACAGAAAAACAAACTAGCAAGGGAAGGAAAAAAAAAGAAGAGGAGGGAACCTTTTGAGGGGCTTTGCTGCCAGAGAAAGGTCAACTAATACTGAATTTTTATACGTAAGTAGAGACAAATATTAAGACTGGTTGAAATAATTTCCTAAAAGTATTATTTGAAGTAAAAAAATAGTATTATTTAAAGGAAAAAAAACTTTTAGTCATAAGCACAATAAATGTATAAATTGATATGTTTAAAGAAATAGACTTAGAAGGGACACTAGAGATAGCAGCAGTTGTCTGAAGTAAAAACAGCTATAGTATCTTCTCTAACATATTCAAAACCCACTAGCTAGAAGACCAGATATGGAAAACCTAGGGAATAATATGTGCTCCCAAATAGTGCACTCTATCCTTGGAAAGGTCAGTGGCAATGCTGCAGTGATAGCATGATGATGGCTGAGGAAAATGTGCATAAATTTATTCTTGGCACTTTTCTTTTTTGGTAAACAAATGTTTTTTCCAGGTAAGCAATATACTTTCTCATTGTTCTCCAAAGTTTAGGTCTACCTTTTCAGTGACATAATTGTATTCTCTTTGAAAATATGCATGGACTTTCAGGGAATAGAAGCCTATTTCAAACAATGTTACTTTTATTGCTTTGTTTCTCCTCTTTTGGTTATTTTAATATCTCATTCTGTTCTTCTATTATTTATTGTTCTTTTATTTTCTTACCATTTTATTTCATTTGTTGCATTTTTGTTTTCTTCATTTATTTTCTTCTCATATCTCTTCAAATCTATTTTTTCTTTTAATTAATTTTTCTCTACTAATTTATCCTTATTGTGAGACAGAAAAAGGAGAGAGGGAATGCAGAGATTAGAAAATCCTACTGTTTTCTCACCCTTATTCTTTTCTTCCTTGTTTTTCTAATTGTTTTTAAGATATCTTAATTTTTTTTTTTTTTTTTTTACTCCCCTTTCCTTCAGCATAGAATCAGTGCATATACCAAGAGTACTTCTACATCATCATTAAAACAAGCACTGTGGCCGTGTGAATTTCAGGATTCATAACTGAATTAATTTGGCTGTTAGGTAGGATAGAACCTGGGGCATGGGGCAACTAAGGGAGAATTTTGAACCTGGATAACCTCTGGACAAATTGCATCATTTCAGTAGACTCCAGAAGACTATTCTGACTCCATATAGCTACTTTTTTTTCTTTTTTTTTTTTTTGAGAGAGAACCAGAAGTATAAGCAATATGATTCATTTTATAGGAAGCTTATAGTGGAAGAACAGGATGAAAAACAGGCAATTCACGAACGAGCTGCCTAAGAAATGGTCTTCCTTGGTTTTTAATGTCATAGCCCCATCATATTCCTGCCCGCCATTATGAGTTTTCTGTTAACCTTTGCCACTAAATGTCTTTTTTACCTTTTTTCCTTCCCCCCCACCTTTGTCTTTGCCCCCTTTTCCCTTTCTTGTGTTATTTTCGGTATATTGCCACTTTTATGTGTCTTCTCTTGCTTATCAGTTCTCTGCAGTTTCTACTGGTATTCTTCATAATTTCTTTCCTTTCACATCTCTTGCTTTTTTGTTCAGAAAATACTTCGTGTTGCTTAAAAATCCCACAAACAAGCAAAAAAAACCCCAAACCAAAACAAAAGGTCCCCCTGAGACACATTTAAGACTATCATATAGAAGAATAGGTTAATAGCCCTTCAAAGAGTTAACGGTCCTATCCAATACCCTGGACCATATATTATGTATATGCCTTTGTAGTTTAAGGTAGTAATGGAATTTTTCGATGTTTAGAATTTCTGATGCAATTTCTCTTATTTTAATTCAGTCTCTGCTGGTTAGAATTGGATTCAAAAGGTAACTAAGATTAGGTGAGTAAGGACAAATTCTGCTGTTAAGCTATATGCTCTGTTCAAAACAGATTTTTAAGATACTATGTTTTGTGTACAAAAGAGTTGCCCTGTGTACAGTTTTAGAACACCTTTAATTTGAATGATTTCATTCATATGTGATGAAAAAACAACAACTAAACACACTTTTCTTAAGGAAAGTTTTGAAGCTACTCTAAAATACTCTTTCTCATTTTTGTGTGCAGATTACTAGATTTAAAACTAATATTCTGAACTTAGAGCTACTCATACAAATGTCAAAGTAGAAGACAAACGGTTCTGCAGAAATTTGTGACGTTGCTTCTATGCCATGAACACTGTCATTGGCATATGTGTTATTATCTATGGAGCTGACAAAACACTTTGTCTTCGTTTATAGGCAAACACCATTGCTTTGCAATGCAAACTGAACACATATTGAGCAATGTTGTCATTTTTAAATGTAACAATAAGAAATGGAATTGCATAAAATAAAATAGTTGAGTTTTGTTACAATATTGAAAAAATTTACAAACATGAATTCCTCTAAATCAATTAGCTCTGAATTTCTGGTGTACTACATTTCATAAAAGAAACAGTCATATGTATGGAAATGGGCTATTTAATTCCTTTGTTGTTTGCATGATTAGGAATAAGTTAGTAGGGGGGACTATTTATTTTAAATGAGAAACAACATTTCCTTGGCCCCCCACAGGATAGTATAATTTACAGAAATTCTTCACAGGCTTTTATTGGTCCCAGCTGTGAACCAAAACACTAGTTATAAGTTTTCAATATTATTTCAGCAATTCAGCACTGAAGGAGATTTCTAACTCCAGCATCTCTTCTTTACTCTCCTGTTGTCCCACCTAACATTCACTTTGTGCCACACTGTAACCACAAAGCAGAAGGCAATGCTTTAATTAAATAAATTAAATATTGCACTGGAAACAAAACCCCAAGATGATAGGGCTGCTGATCCTTAATGTGTCGGTGTGAGCCAAAGGCTACTACTATGGAATCATGCAGTATCTTCTAGCATGGCTGTAACTCCAGACAGAAATCTTGGAGGAACTAGGACCTTTGTCCATAAGCACTTCTACTGTTGATTTGCACAGTGTTTCAGTTACCAAAATAATTTCACCACTCTTTTCCTTTGTCACTGTATATGTACGCAGACTTATTCCTTGCAGGGTAAGTACCAGGTAGCTCACTTACGTGTAACATCAGGTTCAGCTGTTGAACAGATAAATGTCCAACCTACTTTTAAGAATCTTGTAGCTTCTATAAAAGAAATTATTAAGATTTTATGCAAACAGTGTTTAAGAACATCTGTGGCAGAATCTTTAACATCTCAATACACATTTATATAGCATGAAAGCAGTTTTATTTCAGCTGCAGAAATCCAGATTTAAAACTAATTTATGTTTCTCCTTAGCCTTATTGAAGCAATATTTGTGCCTTTATCTTTCTGAAGTTTCAGACACTTAAGTTCCTTAGTTCTGACTTGCTGAGGGGGTTATATTAGCTGCTACGATTACAGACGTTTTCTATGAGATTGATGCTTCCAGAGAAATAATAATTTGCAACATTCCAGGAAAAAGGATTGATTGTATTTATTCCGGATGTCCATGACAAGGTGTTAGTAGCTGGGGGGCCTGCAAGGGTGGCTTGTGGCCACCCTGTGGGTGAGAAGAGGCCAGGGGCTGCCCTGTGCTGGACACAGCTGGTTCCCTGAAGCCAAAGCTGAGCCCATCAGCAAAGCTGGTGGTGCCTCTATGAAAACATATTTTAAAAGGCCAGAAAACACTACATGGAGAGAAGAGGAGGGAACAGAAAGAGTGAGAAAGAGCAGAGAGAACACTAAGGTCAGAGCAGGAGCAGGAAGAGGAGAAGGTGCTCCATGGTGGAGCAGATCTCCACACTGCAGCCTATGGAAGACCCACGCTGCTGCAGATGGATATTCCTGAAAGAACTGCATACCATGGAGAGTCCATGCTGGAGCAGAGAAAAACTGTGAGGGAAGTAGTGTCAAAAAGGTGGGAAGGTAGCGGTGTTTGGAGTGACAGAATGACAATGAGCCTGGGAAAGGAGAGAGGAAAGGTGTTTTAATGTTTGTCTTTTTGTTTTCCGTTACCCAGATCTATTTTAACTGACAATAAATTATTTGTTCCCAAGTTGAGTCTGTTTTGCCTCTAACAGTAATTGGCAAGTAATCTTCCTGTCTTTATCTTGACACACGGATGTTCTCATTGTGCTTTTTCCTATTTCGCTCCCCATCCCACTCTGTGCGTGCGTGCGTGCGTGCGTGTGTGTGTGTGTGTGTGTGTGTGTATGTTTAGTTAAAGAGTGCCTGGGTGGAAGTTTGGCTGTTAGTTAAGGCTACCACAATAACTGTATTTATATAGGTCAAACAAACAAACAAACAACCCCCCCACACTCATGCAATTATATTTAAAAACAGAAAAGATATATATTTTTTCTTGGTGGTGCCTTCTTAATTACTATTTGGGCACAGATTTCCTCCTCCATCTCAGAGAATTTAATTATTCTTCACCCAATTAAAGACTTTCTGTTACATTAGAGCTTTACTAAAAAGGACAAAGGATCACTCAGGCCATCATTACACAGATCAATTTGAATGATCATCAGGACTGGATAAGAATACTTTCCACCCTTTGGTTATGGGTGGCTTGCTCAGGTGTGAAAACATGGCTGGTAAAATTGCAGTTAGCTCCTTAAGACCTTGGCTCCCCATGGCTACAGCTCAGCTCTCGTGCTTTTTGCTGTTGCCTGTGATTGCCTCCACCTGGAGGCTTTTCTGTCTTCTCCCCACTTCATGCATTCAAATCCAAACGTCTTCACTTCCATTTGTGGGAGCTCAGTTGTTGCCAATGCATTGCTTTTCCTTCTCCTTCCTACTCCCAGTGTTGCTCAACATTGAAAAATAGATGTTATCCTTTGGCAGCAGGATTCTGTTAAAGACAAAGCAAAAGTATTTTCGTGTGATTCATTTTGATATAAATGGTCCAATAAAGATGTTCTGTGAAATCCTGATCTAGTATAAATCTTTACAGCAAGAAGTCAGTTTGACTTAATGACATTAAGGACTTTGGCTTAGGAAACAACAATTAAACACCAGAACCATATTGTTCCACTTGCAGTATGAACTGTTTGAAAATAATCTGTATGTGGAAATATGAGTGAGTATCAATATACAAATAAGCAAATGGGTTTTAGTATTTATGGTAATAGCTTTGTGTAAGACAGGATGAGACATTTTAATTAACTTCTCTTATAGCATTCAAAAGTTTCTAGCTATGGACAATTTACAATGCTCTAGTTTACGATTAAACTTGGTTGGGTTTGGTTTCATTGAGAATGAGAAAAAGAGTGCCATAGATGTATATAGAGGAAAAATAGACATAAAATTAACTGAATTCCTTAATAGAATCAAAATTAATAAAGTCAAGTATTCATCAGATATCACTGAGGTGCACACAGCTTTATTAATGTCATAGAATAATACAATATAGCTGTTATATAATTTATTTTTAATATAGCAACATATCATTCACACAATTAAATATTAATTTACCACCACTTAATAATATTTTACTTTTTCAGTCCTTTCTACTGAGTCTAATTTTCTTACAACCATATAGCCATCTTGCCTTTTGTAAGGTTTCTCTCTTTGGATTGCTTCAACTACAACATGGTTAGCTCTTGATGATGCAAGGAATCTTTGCAGCCAAGATGAAGTTCTATCAGGAACTGTAAGAAACCTGAATTTCTTTTTTGTGTTTTCATTAGAGCATTTTCTATATCTTATTAGTAAGTCTTCCTCCCTTTGGAAAGGAAGCAATAATCATTCCCTTGGACAGCTGCCTTAGGAAATACTCCTTTGCTGCAAGGACTTTGTTTATTGTGTTATGTGAGTTAGGTTTCAAAATGAAGGTGATGTATATTTCTAACATTAATATTTATTCCTTGCACAGTACTTCTAATCCACATATTAAAGTATTTTTTCCTGCCCTTTACATGGGTTATATCTGAGCCCTTGTATGGGTTTATTTATCATAGTCTTGTAACAAAGTGGTTTATCAAGTACTAATAATTAATTTCAAGCATTAGAGTGTGAAGACAGTGCTGCTGTCTTTCGTATTCCTTTTTCAGAGAATGTTATCCTTCTTTGTGCCTAAAAAGTGTAATACAGGTAGGAGTCTGAATCTCATTAAAGTTTTTGTAAAGCTGCTTTACAAAATTTTCTTTCAAGTTCCTGTCTGAGAATTGCCTGGAGTATGTCCATATTACTCAAAAGAGTTTGGTGGTACAGGTCTCTAGACTAGCACCTGAAGTATAACATGGTTTAGAGATACTGGCTCAAAACAGCAAATCAGTGCAGATACACAGTCAGCTTTCTTACCAATGAAATTTATTAGTGGGATGTAGTACCACTCTGATACAGCTGTGCTGATTTTGATTCAGTACCATAAGTGACTATTACTAAATGACTCTGTACCATGTCCATTTCGGAGGCTAGATATATCTCATTTTCAAAAGGACCAGATTTTCAAAGGTTTTTGAGGTTAATAAAGATACAAATAGCTCCAGCTAGGATTTACAGAACAGTCCTGACTAGAATAAAAGCCTTATTATTAGAGTAGATCAAAAAGGAGTTTTGTTTATGAATGTTTTCAATTTTTCAGTGGAAATTGATTTCCGGATTCTTATTTTTTTAAACCTACGCAATAATTTTTTTTTTTTTTAAATAAACAAGAAAAAGTTCAATGCAAAGAAGTTTTGATGGAAAGTTTCAATAAAAAAATATTGGTTTCTTTTTTTTTTTAACTTATTGAAGGCTTTTTTCATATCGTTCTCTATTTTAAGGTGAAACAATATTTGCAGAAATGGGTGGATATACCATAAGACTAATTTTCATTGGAACTGCCATGTTATCTGATGAACATTCAATATAAGTGAAGCACAATTTACAGGGGTTAATAAAGAGTAGTGTATGTGTTTGAACACAGTATAAATGAGACGACGTCATATGTATGGGGAACAAAAATAATTAAAAAGGCAAGATGTTAAATATTTACAGTCTTTTCAATTGTATTTTATGCAGTGTGTATTACACAAAATATAATGAATGTTGTTTGCATTGAAAGATCCCTAACAGGTCCCCTCTACTACCTATAATTGAGACCTTTGGTATTAAACATAAAATAGCACAGATTATATTTCATTTGTATTTTCAACTACCATACGAAGAATTATCAATCGATGTTATCATCCATAACGAGAAGAAACAGAGCTCTTAAACAAATCTTTCCTCATCTTTCCTTGATTGTAAATGGTGTCTAGGACATGAGTAGAAACTAAGGTACACTGGAATAACATGATAACTGCAGCAGGTGGCAGTGAGACATGTATATAGTCTACATCATCTTAGAAATGCACTGTTGGGACATGCTTAATACTTGTTAGACGTTCACTGGTTCTGCCATCCTCAGTCTATTGTGGCATACAGTGGAAGCAAAGAAAGAATCTATTTTCACTTGCAAGTTGTAACATAATTTGTGATGCATTAAAACAGTGATCCTTGAATCTGCTGCCCTTGATAGTGGTTCCAAAACAATACCTGCTGTGCAGCATGAAGGGGAAGCTTCACAGTGCTTTTCATTGATAGTGGAGTAACAATGAACTTTGATGTCTATTGTGCATGTTATATTATTCATTCATGTTTTCTTTCTATATTGTCTTTTTTATGGATTTGGAATCATATGTATTACTGTGAGTTTAATCAGCATGACAAGCAGATCTGTTTTTTTTCTCTCTCTCCAGGATAATCCCTTCTACTGTATTTCCACAGCCTTTTTATCCTATCTTCAAAGGTTCGTATTCAAGCTACCATCCTTCTGGGCAATAGTGTCTGAGTAGCAGTGCTTTTAATCAGTCTGTCAGAGCCACTCTGCAATCAGGCTGAGATGTACTTATTGATCAGTTGATCTTTCCTCCCTTCAGGAAGCTTGACACTTCTTCAGTCTTTTCAGTGTGTGCAGTACCGTGTGCATGCATAAAATAACTTAGTGTGTGCTAAAGATTATAAGATTATTTTGTTAGTCATTCTTCCTGATGCTCCTAGCAGTGTGCAAACCCCCTGTTCTGCCTGCTGAATATTCCAAGCAGCACAGTTATCACACACCTAAAAAATCTCTGGTTTGGCAGTTATTCCACTTTCTGGACTACATGGCTACTTTTAAACTTGACCTGATATTCATCAGTTATATAAACTGATATTTGTATATTATCTCTTCACCATGTTTTGTTTTCAGTAGTGTTTTTTTAATGTGTATAATTTAAAGATGCATTGTAATGACTTGGTCTGATGCGTAATAGTTCGATTTGGCTCATTTCGTGACTGAGTGGGAAGGCTCTCTATAATATAGAAAATAAGCAACCTAACCACATCTGGTGCCTTATTCATTTTCTCACTCTCAGCTCTCTTACATTTTTTATTTCTTTACCTGTCTCTGCAGTCAAATGCAGTGTTTTGACCAGAACAAAAAGGTAACAAGCATCACTATTCTAACTTTGCTGCAATGAGAGGACACGGCATCTTCCAATTCCTGCAGTAATCAGACAGGTTTCTTTTGGAGAGGGGAATGCTTTTTATTGGTATTTCTGCTTTTCTGAATGATAGGTCATATCCATTGCTGACACCAAGCTGTTCTTTTGAAAGGATGCCTTCACTTGGTTCTTTCCCAGTGACCCTTTGTTCTCTTAGCTAACAGCCGAGAAAGTATCAGTATCATCTCACTTCTTTCATCCTGTCTCTCTGAGTAACTTGGCTGATGGTCCAGAACTTGCACTGCTTGGAGGATTAAGACCTATCATAGTGGATATAGCTCAATTTCCTTATGTGATTCCCTCTTCCTTTGTTATGCATCACACAGAGCTTTGTTCCAGTCTAGTAACTTATGGCAATAAGCTGGAAAGTGAGACTGAGGGTGATGAAATGCAGAAGACAAAATGAAAATGCATTAAAAAGTCTGATGACAAAAGTACAGGGAAGTTTATAGGTATCGATGTCCAAGTTACATATAAAATGCAGGCAGTACTGATACATATTTGAGGCTACAGTGGTTACATACTCCTGTAAATATTGGAGATGCTTGATAATTTTTGCATGCTCTGCCTGCACAAAACTCTTTAAGAGCAACTGCGGAGCTCTGTGAAGGATCAACATTTGGAGAAGGTTACCAAACTTTAGGTCATAATCGCATTCAAGGCTTGTCCCATCTTTCCATTTACTTTGGTGGGATTTTAACCAGACTTTTAAAACAGAAAAACATAGAAGAGGAGTGTCTACAGGCCCAACACCAAGAATTCAAAATTCACCAGGTGAGCTCATCCTTTCTAAGCCAAGAAAAATGAGTGTGGCTTAAAAGCTTGAAGCTACTGTTAAAACAAACCAAACCAAATCAAAAAATCAAACCGCAATCAATCAACTGGTAAAAGAAGTACTACTAACAAAGCATTTGAGCTCCTTTTATAGTAATCTGTTTTTCTGGGGCCTAAGTGTACACTAAGGCTGCATTTTCAAGCTTCTTTTCCCAAGTACTGGAACTTTGGAAGTGAAATGCAAGTGTGTCTCATAATTATCTAACTAAAACCACCTAATGAAAGCAATAAATACTCCAAAGTTTAAAACTGTAGAACTGGTAGCATGAAGAAAAAAAACACATAAAAGCTTTAACTGAACAAAGAAGAACTGCAAAGTAACAGACTGAAAAATAACCCTTCAGAACAATTTAATGTTAAATTGGTTTCTTTAAACAACCAGCAATTGCTCTTCTGAGGTACAAAAAAATGCATAGTTATATATTTGCAGGAGTGATAAAAGGTTAACAATATTGAACCACGGACAAAGACTCAGGTCTTTTGTCTGATATATGCATGCATGTTCACAAAACTTAATGTCATTTTAGTTATGTGATGCTGCTATGAGATTTGGTAGATTTCATAACATGAACAGATGAGATTGGGCAGTGTTACCCAGTGAGTATAATAACACCATGGTGTGAAAGGAGGTTTTGAAAGTCCTGTGTTTACCTATTACTTTTCACTCTCAGACAACAAAGATGGATTGAGGAACGGTTTTGTTTAGGTTTTTTTCTGCTCTTTCTCCCTGACTGCAGTCAGCACTAACAAACTGCTTTCCAGGGAAGAAGTGATCCTGCCTCCAGCAGCATATACCTTTTTGAAAAAAATATAACCCTCCCATAGTAATGTCTAATCAAACTGTTTACAGTATTCTGGGTTTTTAATCACCTGAGAGCTCTTGAATTTTTCAGGAGTATAAAGGATATGCTTGTTGTCTTACTGCAACAGTTCAGATATTCAAGAATGAAAAGGAACAGATCTAACTCAAGAATATTTTGCTTTTAAAAGCAAAATGTCAAGTCACCCCACTCTCTCCTAATCTTATGAAGAGTTGTTGACTTTTTAAAAGTGTGAAGTATCCTCATGAAGAAAGCATGGCAGTGTTAGCACTGCAGTTACTCCCTTGTTCTTGGTAATATGTTGGGTAGATTTTGCTGTATGTACTTACGTGCATCCCTATAGTAACACAAATCTCTGCTCATTTAGTTTACGTTTAGTTTTCAGGTGTTACTTGAGCTTTCTAATGTCTAGTTTTTAATCAATAATTTAGAACATGTCAGATTTCTTTTAATAATATGGCTGTGTTATAAGAATTAAATGAAAAATTTTGCTGAAGAAAATAGACTGTCAAATTTAAGTATTTTACTGCAGAGTAATGTAGATAACTGGACAATTTTAAATAAGAATTATTTCAAAATAAAATATTTCATTTCAAATTCCTTTTGACTTTTTTTAGCCCAAAATTTCCACTTGACCATTACATGTTACCCCATGTCATCTTGCAATGAGTATGTAGTGTTTCTGTTAATTCGTTTTGGCTTCTTGATCTCTTAATTTATGTCTGATAGTGTGTTTTGTGTCTGTTGGCAGAGGAAACAAGTCACATCTCCTTGCATTGACAACTTTTTTGAAAGTTTCTTCCTAGTCTTATATTTTACAATATATCTTTTTATTTGAACTTTGCTGTACAGTGATTCTATACAGTGAGAGGTAGTAATTGATTTTTTCCTAACCTCCTTAAAAGTCTGGCTACTAGTCCTCTCTTTCTTTCCTCTGTTTTTCAAGATGAAAAAAAAGACACTGAAAAATGCAAGATTGTTTTTTTCCTCAGAAAAGGGGAGAAAAATACTAGTATTCCGATACCTCTGCCAGTTCTGACAGTAACATTTATCCATCCATTCTTACAGCCCATCACAATATCATCATTAATGGACATCAAGATAGAGCTGCTCTGAACAAGTATTCTTTCTTGAAGCATTTTAAGAAGCATGTTTAAAACTTACGCCAAAGTACCAGTTAACAGATTTATAAAAAAATGTTTAAGGTAGCAAGAAGACATTGAAAATAATAATTTTAATATCTAAAAAAAAAAAATTAAATTTAAAAAATAAGAATCTGATGTCACACATCTCTAAAACAGAAACAATAGAATCATTACTTGCCATGCCTTGGAGCAAAATATTGTGAGAAGAGACATTATGATTATTCTTACTGTTAAGATAAAATGGCAACTTCCCAGTTGTTCCATTTTACATTTAGAAAGGTTTTGTTTGTTTAACTACCTATGGGAAAAAATTGTTGTTCTTCAAAACACACTACTATAACTAGCTTAGCACAGTAAAATCAGTGATTTTTAATCATAAGTTCAAGATGAAAAAGGCTCTTTGTCTGTGTATGTCTGTGTGTGTGTGCAAGTGCTTCTGTATGGGTATGTGAAAATCTTGCTGCCGAACGCATGCATATTTATGTGCATGTGCTAAGGCTTGGTGTTTCAAATTCACATTATTTAAGTGCACTGGGTGAAACTGTTTTAACTCAATTAGTTTTATAAGAAATTTTCTCTTTTCTTATGCCTCTAATTTCAGGGGCCTTCAAGAGTTGTTAATTTTCGACTCCTTGACTATAGTAGGAAAGGTTCCTGCCTATATGCATTTCCATGACTGATGATATCCCTGTGACCAGCTGTTTTAATGCTGGCTGGAAATTGGGGAAGTTTCTAATTTACTTCCTTTAAATGGAAAGCTAAATACCAAAAAGTCTTCTCCAGAGGAGCAGGATGGAGAATTGCCTCCCTGCTGTTCTACATTCCAAAATCTACATTCCAGTAGATTTTGTACATTAATATTTTTTGTCTGATAAAACAAATAATGCATATGTACTAGAAACTTATCTAGCCTTTATGAATGTTTAAGTTCCTTCATCCACCCACTTCTGCATTTTGGCAAATGAACAGGCTCATTTTTTTTTCCAGTATACAGACCAGCATTATTTGGATGAAAATCTACTGGCCAGGGATCATTACGAAGGTTAACACTTATGTGACATGAATTGGTCTCAACTCACATTAATGACGATTGTCTTAAAATACATGAAAGAGCTGTGGTAGTTTGTTAAGTATCCATTATGTTAATTTTCATTATGACCTTCTGCAAAGACGCAAGATATGACTACAAATATAAATTCAGAAAACTTTTATTCTGATAAAATCACTACTGTAGCACCTTTAGGGCAAAATTTCAAACAGCTCTGTAGAAAATGTGATGATTTACATTCTAGGTGCCTGTGAAGAACTGTTACATACTGTAGGACCTGAAAGGTAAGGTGAAAAGGAAGATGAAAAATAGACAGCTTTTCAAATCAATTTCTCTTTTGGGGTGTGTGAGTGATTTCAAATTGTACTAATGGGTACTTCTCAAAGTTTCCCATAGTAAAAAAAAATAATCATTTGGGCTTCAAAAAGCAAGAGCTTAGAACTTCTTCCAGCTCTGGTCAGGGAAATTCATGGCCAAAGCCTAATTCTGTGCATTGAGATTATTGAGATTACACTAATGTGTATGACACACTCAAATTGTTAGTTCCTTACCTGTCATTTCTTCAGCTAGCTGCAAGTCAGTACGCCTTTTATGTCTTTTATTGTTATCATTATATCTTCTGTATCACATGAAGGAGTCACAAACTATTCAAATTACTTTTATTTGAAGATTTATTTATTCAATTTAATTTAATTTACTTGATCTCTACCCACATTTGCTTGAAAGCTGTGACTGTTGGCAGATCCTTAAAAGGTAGAACTGATGAAGTCATATAAAATTCTGTTTTCTTGATTTGGGTCTGAATTCAGAGATTACCAAATTTCAGAACTTGATGGCTAGAGTCTATATGTGCTACCCTCATATGATTAATGGTGGCTAATATTACAGTATGGCAGGTTCCCAGCCTCCATTCAGGACCTCTATGTCAGTTGCATTTGAAGATTAAATATCTCCAAGGCCTCTCCTGGAAAAAGTGCAGAACTAATTTTAAATATTGACAGTTAATTCAATTATGATGCATGTTAGAGCATGCCTAGCCCTGTCTAGGAGAGCTGTGTCTTGGGGTGGAATCTGCTGCTAAACGCAAATTTCTTCTCAGGCTCTCTCTTTACTTCAGACTTCCCAAAATTTTTATTAACTGAATTTTCCGAAAGACATCAAGAAGAAGAGTGAGAAATGTAAGAGGGTCCTTAGCTGTTACAGTATCTATGAAAATATTGTAAACTCCATTAAGTGTCCTGCATAAAGCAGATTTATTATGAATGTCAACCATTTTTAACTTACCGAATCATTCAGGATTTTTAGCTAGTGAATCATTCAATTGTTCATTGAATCATTGAAATAATGAAGGCAAAAAAATTCTTTATTATTTGCTCAGTAGTTCAGATACATTTGCATAGTGAAGTTGCTGGTTTGAGATGCTTTTTACTTTTTCTGATTGTATAATGCACTTCTATTCGTGATTGAAACACATACCTGATCATGCTAAACTTCATGAAACACTTTCTGATGTTTCAGTTGCTTTTGTGAATACTCAACGGTCATCCTAATATTTGAAAATAATGAATAGTATGAAGGTAAAAATCATAGCAAACCAATCTCAGGGCTTTTATTCAAGTGAAACAAAGCAAACAAACAAACAAAAAAACCCCAAACCACACAAACCCTAAAACACCAGTACTTTATTTCTTTTCTTTTGTTGTTCGACGACCAGACAGTGCCTCAGGCTCAGAGCTCCATGTTGGGACTCTTGACTGTATAGTATCACTTTGGGAGAAGGAGTATGTGACCCTGAGGATGGCTGTGCTCCTGTACCTCTCACAGGCACTGGGGGAAAAGGCATCTCGTTTCCCAGGTACCGATTTTAAAAGGAAAGTGCTGCCTTCCCCTGCTCATTCTTCCCGAACACCTCTTTGGCTTCCAGTTGGACATGTTGTAGGACAGGGAGAAGTGTAGTCAGTCATTTGCTCCTGGCTTTTTCTCTTCTCCCCTCCCTGTGCACTGCGGGGAAAAGTAAAAGCACTTTAAGGACTTCCCCCACTCCCCAAGATCGGGAACCACTTAAAGCATTTGGAAAAAGTCTGCAGTTTTCCACATCAGGGACCTTTTGGATAATTGAAAGTCTCGGGATTGCAGAGCCCTGCCTAAACCAGTTGGCAGCAGTAGTATTGCCTGAAGCCTTGGTCATCCCCCAAAGCCAGCTTAGCTTTTGTGAAGCTTTTGTGAAGATGCTTAGGCAAAAGTGTGCATGTATTTGGTCAGATCTCATTCCCCTTTCAACTCTGTGTGGATTTATTGTATGTAATTGTGATGTGGCCCTAAAGAGTAACAAGGAGTGATTTTTTTAATAAAGTCTTTCTCACCACTGATGTCTGTCCTGTTGCACGTGTTGGACAGATGAGCATCTGAGCCCTTGTGTCTTTCTTCCTAGGCAATAAGATTATACATGTGGTGAAATGGTACTGCATGAAAGAATAGGGTAAAAACATATTTCATCCATTTAAAATCCATTTTTAAAAGATATTAATTTTTTTTTTTAAAGGTTTTGCTATTTCCATACTGAAAATTTGCATAACCAAAAGATGGCGGCAGCCTATCTGTTACATGTATATTTACAATATTTGTTCTTCCGCACTTGCAAATTTATATCTCTTGGTGCTTTCCAGATTGTCTTAGTACTGAAAAAAATACTGTCATATTATTTCTCATTAAGAATGCTATAAATAAGAAATATGATTACTGATTACAAAAATATTTTTTTATTTAGTTAAATAAAGCAAATGAATAAAAAGATACATGTTTGAATGTTTATTGCCATTTTAGCAGGTGCATTGAAGTATAAATGATAGCAGCATAAAAGAATAAATTAATCATAATTAGCACTCAGTTAAAAAGACCTTTTCTCATCAAAGATGTAGATGATATAATTAGAGCTCCTAATTTTAGATGAGGAAGGATATTTACCAGCAAACATCTGATGCTTTGAAGAGAAAAACACTGACAAGTGTGTATTATATATCAAATTTACTAATAAAATTAGAATTACAGTTAAAATACTCCCAAAGCTGGAAATGAAAAGCTAATGTGTCCATTTGCTTTAATTCAGTTGGATATCTCCCTTTTAACATAAAAATTTAATGGCATAATATAAATTGAATAGCATAAACTTGACTTTTAGACTCTGCCTTGCCACATGAAGTGAAAATTGGGTGGCACTTACATGCCACAGTATGTGACATAAACTCCAGAACTTATCATTTAGATGACCAAACCCCAAATTTTGGACATGAAAACTTTAAAGAATCTGAAGTTCTGTTCTTTCATCTCCATCTGAATCAAGTTCATAAAGTCCCTTGGAGCCATTCTAATTCCTGCCGCCACTACAACTCGCAAAGCAAGGGATCCTTATGCCTAATGTTGTACAGGGATTGACACATGCAGGACACATTTAACGTGTCATGTTTAGTAGCTGCTGAAATGGTCAGGTGGAAATAGTGTTCCTGTCCCCATGCATGTAACAGCTCTGTAAGTCAAGCTGTCTCCCTGTCAGTAAGACATCAGATGTGACCCCAAGCACAAGAAGATAAAAACCCAGTCTTTGCTTCCCAAAAATGCATTTAATCATCAGGCTGTAAACAACCTGTCTGTTTATTTCATGCAGTGGTACCACAAGTAATACAACTCCTGTAGGGTCAGTGAAACAACAAGCAAGAAATAGCATAACTGGGTATCTCAGTCCCCTTAGTAAGGGTTGTTATGCCCACAGATTTTTTAACTATAGAATAAATTGATAAAACTCAAAACCAGTGTTCGAATCTTAGAATGAAAGCTTTTTTTTTTTTTTTTTTTTTTTTTTTCCTTTTCCTTAACTAGGTCTGCATTTCGTATAAACACTCTTACTGAATTCACTGGGTCAATCTGAATTAGTTTGCTTTCAGGAAAAATTATTGTCATGTTGATCTCAGAATAGAAAACTGATCATGAATTCACTTAAGAGAAAGGACATAGAACTACAAATGACAGTGTCCATTTGTAACTATATACATGAGTTAGGTGACTAAATAGCAAACCAATTTTATTAACAATCCCTCAAAGTTTATCCAGAGGCTACAGCACAATCAATAAGGAACAGTAGATCTCAGGTTTGTGTTTATTAAAACAAACAGGTCTTAGCATGTGGATGAGTTAAAGTTATTTCTACAGCAAATTCCTTTGGGCAGATTTTTCTCAGTGGAAACTTCTGACTGGAATTTCTCTACCAACCAGATTAAAAAAAAATCCGTGCCAAACCATTCTCAGAGAACAATGTAAATCTCAAATTTTTGCAAAAGCATTTCTCCAACTAAAAAAATCAACAACATCCTTAAGTGAGCAACAGTTTGACATTATCAGTTACTGTGGAGTCAATGGGAATTAAAAGGAGAAAAATGTAGGTAGGAAGAGGAAACAACAATTTTATAATCATATAATATATATACAATTTCTGTGAACATTAGATAAGTCTAAATGGATTAAACAATAAGGCATGGTGATTTAGCAGTTTAAGCTTCACTTCTATTAATAGGACAAAAAAGAAATCAGAAAAAAAAATACTCTTTGTTCTAAATCCACGTATATTTTTGCAATTCCTCAAATAACCCCGCATATTTCAACATGTATCGGGCACATCAAATTTATATGACACCATTTTATTTGCAAACAAGAATGAAATTATTCTTGGTCTGACTAAAACTCTTTGCTAGTATAGTTACAGTTCTACCATCCAAAGTGTAAATAGGTTTTCCAACCAAAATCAAGTTTTAGGTGAGTGATATTTCAGGATATTCATTTCAGGCTGGGTGGGTAACAGCTATTGTCTCAAACCGTTCACTGGTTACCGGTTACTACTCCATTATATATATATATAAATAGTTGATTCTGAATGCTTTGTACAAACACTATCCTTAGCCACCTTTCAGAAGCAGACCTTTTCCAGTACATTAGGACTACTTTTTATTTGTTTGTCATTTTATTAAATCAGCTAAATCAGCTGTCTTTGAAGACATTCTAAATAACTTCGGTATTTACTGCAGTTAATGATTAGAAGTTGTTTTTCAAACATTAATTTTTTTTTTAATTAAGTAGAAAATGATTTATTTTTGTACTCATGATTAAAGATCCCTGAAGTTTGTCCCTCTTTCCCAAACATGGAAGTTGTATAAATGCAAAGTACACACTGAAGATTAACCTACTAATGGAAATTGGACCCTGTCTTTATTCCTTGTATCTGTTTATCCCTGCAGTCACTATTATTTCATGTCCCTCAGATATTCCCAGCCTGTGTTCTCCACAAACTCCCACCAGTTTGCAGCTTTACAATCAATTATTTTTTCATTGCATTTACATAATTCACTCTCATGACAAGAAATCAGAAGGGAAATGAATCAGTTTTCTCTGAAAGAAGTTTAAAGGTGAACAGATGAGATTCTCAGATGGACTTTGAAATATTTTAATGAAGCAATTAAAGTAAAACCTGATGAAGGTGAGGTGTTAAAAGCAAAGATTACTATAAAGCTGCTTTATTATTTAAAGAAAAGCAGCATGGATTTACTCAGTGTGCACTGCAGTTTTATGGGCTGGGAGTAGCAAGCTCATACAGTCAAATATGACAGGCAGTGTTTGTACTGATTGTCTTCAACCTAGGCATAAAAGGAAAACCTGTTTTTGGGCCTGCACTCAAAAGAAATATTGTAGAATATCAGTTATAAATCTGGTGTAAAATGGAAGACTGAAGTTTAATTCTGGGTTAGCTTACAATGTTTGAAAAGGATAATATGTTCTGAAAATGCATTTCCAATTTTATCACAAGAATATTACTCTGAAACACCCTCTTAAGAAAATTTGCAAAAGATATACCTCTATATCGATGGGAAGCACCAGAAAGTATTGCCTGAAGGAACCTGAGCTGCGATATGACTGTCCTTTCCTATGCAGAGGTTATAGTTACAAAGCATTTACCTCAACTCTGTGTTATAATCAGCTGGATATATGACCTGATCCTACCCTTCAAAAAAGGCATTTACTACAGTGAAGAGGAAAAATAAGAACTTTATAGTAATAATTAATAAAATAAAGAGAATTTACAAACTATTGTACAGCTAATGTATTTTATTTTTATATTAAGGTGTCACATCTTTTATGTCCTTGAGCAAGTGAGGTGATGTTGCCTATTTTAAAATATAAGGTGCATTTAGGTATATGTACTGGGGCTGGCTAGGATAGAGTTAATTTTCTTCATAGCAGCTCATATGGTGCTGTGGTTTAGATTTTTTACCAAAACAGTACTGATAATACACTAATATTCTGGCTTTTGCTGAACAGAGTTTGCACAGCATCAGGGCCTTCCCGGTTTCTCACTCTGCCCCCCCAAGTGAATAGATTGGCAGGGGAGAGGGTAAGCAGTGGACAGGGAGGGGACACGACTGGGCAGATGACCCCAACTAACCAGAGACATATTCCATATCTTATAACATCATGCTCAGCATTAAAAGGGAAAAGAGGGGGCTTTAAGGGGTTAACCATCTTTTTTTTGCGAACTGACTGGGCAGTGGTCTGCCCAAGAAAGGTGGTGAGTGATTGCTTTTGCATTGCTTATTTCATCTTGTTTTATTCCTTCTTCTACTTACCATTCACTTATTAAATAATTTTTTGTTTGTTTCCTTTTTTTCTTTCATCTTGACCCCCAAGTTTTCTTGTTTTTATTCTTCTTTTCCTCTTCCTACATTCAACTGGGGGAGGGAAGTAAGTGAGCAACTGTGTGGTGCTTATCTGCAACAGGGTTAACCCACAACAGTATATTAAGAAGAAGATACACATGTTTGAGATCAAGAATGTTTAAGTGTAAAAACACACAGTCAGATATGGATTCACCAGCTACTGGTGTTAACAAATCCAGATCTGGACACCCTGTGGAATATGAGCTTTAGGCTCATAGGCAAGTAAGTAATGGAGGGTCTAAACAGCAGTACCTATACAAAACTGTAGGACTCGCATCACATACAGACAATCAGCTCACATGACCTAGTAATATATTAAAAAAACTTTTGAACTCAGATTTGAACTGAATTGAATTATTGACTAGTAAAAAATACGAGAGGAGTTTATAACACTAACAGCCCAAATGTCTGCAAAATTCTGTAGTCAAGTGTTCTTTGTATGGCTTGCTGTTATTATTCAGAAAAAAAAGGCACTATCTAATAGAAATTGTTGATGAAACAGTTCAAATAAATTTCTAAATATGGATTATTTCAAGAAACATGTAGACTACTCATCAAAACAATTTATGAATAACATTGATTTTTTGAAGAAGTGTGATTAAAATTAACAAAAACAAGAATAAATCTTCCTGAGCACACTGAGGGTGGCAAGTAGTTGTAACATTGTTCATTCCTCTGCAGTATCTATGCTGTACTGCAGGAGTAGTCTCAATATTAGCCCTAAGACCAAATTCACCAATCACGACCAGTGCTTTCTTCGTAAGAGCATCCATGAACCAGAACCAAGGGGGACTCATGCTTATGTAAGTCTTGTCCTTCAGAAGGACTCAAGAGTACATGCAGGGTTGGTTTGATGTTACAGCTAAAACAATGCAATTGTTCATAGTCCCCAAGAGACATTTTTGTGTACCAGCCTGTGTTTCTATCCCCTCTTCTATGCATTGGTACTCATCTGAGCTCACTTCTCAGTAGAGTAAGTTTTCCACCAATTTAACCCTCAGGTAAAAAATTATAATATCATCTTAGATGTGACATGAAATTGCACCTTTCATTTCAGTGTGGGGTGGCACTTAAAGAGCAGTTAACCAGAGTTATAGGAAAGAATTTTGCCCAGATGAACAAAATGATTACAGGAGAAATGTATGTAGATGCACGTGTGGGAAGAGATTACTTTCTTCCAAACCACAAACAAGTTTCTAAGACTATCAATTTCATACGAAAGTGCTTTAGAATGCTGGTCTGACCTTAATGTTAGTTATATGTTTGGTAGATTAAATAAATCGAATGAGAATGGCATCAGCTGACATCTGATCAGGAGACTAGTGAATTCTTCATTAAAAAAATAATTTTTGAGTAGTATTTGACAAACATTGATTTTAGTTGGGGCAGAGTTTTAACTACTAACAGTTATTTCTCACAATACAGACACAGTTCTGTCCGCTTGAAAAGAACTGTAAAATTCACATTGAAATTGTCCAGCTGAAAAAGATTGGACAAAACTAGTTTAGGTAACAGAAGCAATGCAAGAAACAAATGGGTTTTCTCATAGTTCAAATTGGTTTAAATTAGCTGCATTTGTTTCACTTGTGCCTGTAAACTTTTTGAAGAAGTAAATCCTACACAAAATATTAAATATAATTGCTGTCAATTTTACATTGGTTTAGTTAAATCAGTGTAAAATCACAATTTTAATCTGGGTCAATTTTGTGAGTTGAGTAGACCCAAATGGAAAGTAATAAAATAAATTAACTTCAATATGCAGATACCAGGATTAACACTGACTCCTTACAGACTATTGCAAAATTCTGCAAGTATTCCCTTCATTTGGGACCATATCTCACAGGACTGACTGAGTATATTGTATTCTGATTTCCTGTTTCTGTGGAGACAGAACATACTCTATTTGTCACTTTTTTTCAACAAACTCTTTTGGTCAAATTTTGTGAACTTTAATCAAACAGAATGTACCATGTGAGGTAGTGGCTGCCTGCCATTTCCTAATCTGTTGTTTACTTTTTACTTTCCATGTCCACCAATACACTACTCTTGAAAATAGTATTTTTTTTTGCATCATCTCTATCTTTCTGTAGAGACTGTGCCTGATGTATATTTAACTTGGATGAGAGGTCCAGTAATCAGTTTCTTTGCCTTGGTCATTCACATGCAGAAAAAAAGGGTAGTGTATCACTTGCCTTTGACATGATGTTGAAAGAAATTTTTGGCATCATACATTGCTGAAAACACATCTCATTAAGCTGGTATGCAAAGATGTCGCCCTGTGCATGTCAGTGCCTTAAAAAGAGGCATTTGGACAATGCCCTTGATACTATGCTTTAACTTTTGGTCAGCTCTGAAGCGGTCAGACAACTGGACTAGATGATCGTTGTAGGTCCTTTCCAGCTGAAACTATTCCATTCCATTCCATTCCATTCCATTCCATTCCATCATATTCTATTTCAGCTCTTCCGGAATCCAGCATCCCAGGTCAGGAATGAGGCACAGTTCAGCTAGGTAAGGGATAGACTCATAAAAAACATCTCCTTCATCTGAAAATGTTTATCCTAAAGGTATGGAAAACAGGCACATTTCAAGAAGGTGTGACAGTCAGGTGATCATCTCTGTAGTTAATTTTTTTTAAATTTTCTTTGCTTTTATTTTCCCTACAGTGGAAAGCATCAAGGTGCTATTTTCTTTTGGGGCCATAATCACTCATTTCTCATTCTTTTGTATCCCCACAACTAAAAAGAACATTTACCTCTGTTTCTTCTTGTCTTTTGGTAGCTTTTCACACTGGTATATGTAATTGGCCACTTTTCAGCCTCAGTATCCACTAATACTGAAAAGAAGAGTATATGTGACCAGTATGCTGGCATAGTGTAAGTATTACTATAGGTAAGTTCTTTTCTGATTTTTCTTTTTACCATTTCCAGAGTCTTTTATTATTCTTTCTCTTCTTTTCATAACTGCTGTAGCCAATCTTAATCCTGTGAGTTTCTCCTGTCAATACTTATCTCTGTGATGTATTCACTTCAGTTTATGTGCTTTACCTTGAACTTACCTGTTTTTTGAGTCCCTCCAGCTTCTGCACAAAGAAATTGATCTGTCTCTTATTCCTTGTGCAACTTTATTATTCATGCAGATATGGGCCTACCGAGCTGTATATCTTCCATATCAGTTATACCACTGGGAAACATTGTGGGCCATCTAGTGAAAGAATAATTTTTAAATGTGCAGTGGAAAAGTAGTTTTGTTCAATTTTAACTCTCTAGAGTAATCAGATTCAAATGCCCAGCTGTCATGTAATATAGCAAGATAGTAGGAATTAATTCATGCATTCAGATTTCATTTAATTTTAAGTGCCCAGCACAAATTAAAATATTTTTTACAAAAAGGCCACATATTTTTATGTTTGCATCCCTAAAGGTTTAAACTTGAAGGTCATTGTGGTTGTCTAAAGCACTGGTGTGGTGCATTGCCAGTGTTCTCAAAAAAGCACATCAGATTTTGGTGACAAAATGTGGATTCAAATTCCACTAACTAGACAAGTTTAAGAATTTTTCCTTTGGGGCTAAATCTGCTGGTACTGAAATTAACTGGTAATTAGCTCTTAGCTTAAACAGGATCAAAACCAATCTCTTAAAATGTGGTCCTTCTTTGTATTAGGTGTGCAAATCATTCATATGTACTTTACATTACTGTAAAGATATCTATATATATCTATATACATAAAGATGTGCTTTGATGTTTTCATTCATTATCTGATGAAAACATCAGTGTTTGCAAGCTCTATAGTTTATCACATTGGCTGCAGTCTGATCTCTGTCCCAGACAAATTGTGCAGTCACATTTTTAAAAAGAAGAAATAAATACAGTTATTTATGTTCTGTTAAAGGCTTCTGGCCTCCAAGAATGTGTGTGCTGAGATTTCTCATAGGTATTGCAGTTCAGATTGTCCTTCCTCTGAACTCCCTCAGCAACTCATGTATTTTTTGTGTTACTCACTGAGTTCACTGGGATTTGGACCCACAATGCATGTCAAATACTACAATTTTGGAGTCCTCACTTGTTAAAAAAAAAAAAAAAAATCAATGCCACCATAGCTTTCAAACATCTTTTTGGCTCCAGTGTTTTTATATGGAAGGGAAGGCTGTTTTCCTATTTTCTCCTAAAGTGTCCTTGGAGTGGAATGTGTTGCAGAACGATAGCAGGCTATTCAGTCTCACACTGCTCTGTCCTTTCACTTGTAATCACCCAATGCAAAGACATCTATTCCTTGGAGTCTTCCACTCAGGTGCCTTAAAAACAAAGGCCTAATTCAATGAATTTTTTGAGCCTGGCAGACATCTAAGTCTGTTGAAGTAAACTGGGCAGAAGATTGCATTTAAACAGTACTGAATCTGACCTTAAAACTTCTATAAAAATTAGCTGTGTGTGGGCATCATACAGCTCACCACCAGCTATTAAATAATGGTGTAGATTATGTTGTTGAATGTTGTTCAAAACACCGTTGTTTACATTAGAATTGTGTTTATTTCTATTGCTGCTGAATCTGAACTCTTACTGATCAAAGAGTACGAATTACAAATGTAATATGTTTTTTTTTAAAAAGTCTTTAAAACTATTTGAATTATACTGCATGGATCTGTTTCCTTTATATAGAAAATCATGCAGTCCCTGCTCCTTTTAGTTAATTGCTCTATCAGGGTAGGCACAGCCATTGCAGTGGTACTGAGAAATATCAGACTTTGTATTTCTCATAAGCCTGACTTCTCTGGGCCATACACATTTGTTCCATTGCTTTCTGCCTGACATGGTCAAACAGGAGAGAAAGCTGATGTTTTCTTTTCATTAAAACCTTGCTTAAGTTTAATGAAGGTGATCTCTGGCCCTAGATCAAAATAAGAACATATGTTTTGGTACACTTTAAACTGGACCCATTACAGATGTCCAACTTCACTATCAGCACAAGGTGATAGTGCCCTTTGTGTGCTGAAAGAAAAATCCTCTGTGTTGTGTAATAAATACAGTGTCTTCCTTGCCATCTTGGCATACAGCTATGCCAGACCAACACTGAACAGACTTAACTGTGTATGAAGATAAGTCCAAGATCTGTTGCCCAGTTTATATTGTAAAGCAACTTTTCCACAAGGAAATTTCTAGTATATTGTGTTTCTCCTGTGCTAACAAAGAGGACCCTCAATATACTACCAGTATAGAATGAACAATATTATTGTATTAACTAATTGTAATAGTCTGTAAATGTATAGATGTTGTGAACACAAGAGGAAAGAGCTGTTTAAGGTGACAGTAACAGTAACAGAGAAAAAATAGAAAATTGACACAGAGAATAAGAAAATTTTACCTGATTATTAAGAAACTTTTCTTAACACTTTCTAGTACTGTAGAATAGGCTTTGAAATGAAGTCCTCCCATCAGTTTGATCACTTTAAAGCAAGTAAAAAAAAAAAAAAATCAAGAAAAGCAATCAGGAGTTTTCTAGAATGAATCGTTTGTGTTCTATGAGGAAGATGACCTAAGAGTTCTTTTGTGTTTCTGATTTTCTTGCCTAAGACAAGAACATTTGCCTTTAAAAAGAGAAATTTAAATTATCATGTAAAAGAATGTATTTATCTCACTTTTATAAGATATAATTTTCATAGAATAATATTCTTCTGAAAGCTTTTTCACATTTAATGTACAGTGGAAAAAGGTTTCTCTCCAAAAGAAGTAGGGAACATCATGATTCTGATTTTTTATGATGCTCCAAAAGTGCAGTGCATCTTTTAAAGTTTGTTTAGTTCATATAGTTCACATATGTTGGTCATTAATTCCTAAAGAAATAAAACTATTGTGGTTTTGAACATCTAAGAACAGAACCAGCTTAAGTAGTAGACACCAAGCTATCAAATGAAATTGGCTTTTTTTCTCATCCACCTTGTCCTCATTATGTCCTCAAAACAATCTTTGGCATTACTTAACTACCTGATGTTAAAACGTTTTTGTTTTTCAAATAGAAATTAATGAAGTTTGGATCTTGGAAATCCTTAGTCACAAATCTCATTGACTGCAGGTTTGCAGTGTCAAGTATCATAGGAACAGGCCAAAGAGCTATCGGAGGTTCTGCAAAATCTGTGTATGTTTGTGTTGGCAAGAAGCTAGCAAGGGTCAGAGGATGTAGCTGAGTGTAGGCAGTTACCATATAACAAAATTTTCCAGGACCTACTCATAACTAGTCTGAGGTGTTTTACAGAAAAGTCTACATTTATTACAAAAGGAAAATTCTAAAAGCCTATTTTATGGTGTGAATGAATATGAAGATTGGGGGTGATGAGGGGGAGAGAAACTGCCTGAAGACACAGAGTCTAGTGAATCTTATTTCAAGTAAACAAAAAATGAGTTAAGTTTTCTGTATTTTTATAGCAACATTTCCCCAGTGTGCAAACAAAAGCAGTGTTCTGTAATGCTATGAAATGTATTATGTTGGCCAGATTGGACATACCTTCAAATAAATTGATATTTTTGTTTGTCTGTTTGTTAAGGTTATTCTTTTTCTCTATTGGAAGAGCATAGGCTTTTCTTTTTTTAACTTTTTGTTACCTAAAGTTAGACTTCCAAATGAGAATCATTCTTTTTTAATTTTTCTAGATCTCTTGAGTGTACGTAATTCTGTTTTAAGTTTTAGCAGGGTCTCTGCTTCTGTTTGGAATCAGCAATCTGAAGCACAAATCTCTTACTTAGAGTTCTGTTGAACATAAATCCAGTTCATAGGATGCTGGGGAATATGGTCATTTAATTCAGATTTTTAGAGGCAGAAAATACTGAATTAAAGATCTTGTTCATAAAAAATAGGAAAGAAAAGAATTTATCCTCAGGCAAATATCTTATGATGACCTAATTTTTTATTATTGTGAATAAAATTAATGAATAAGGAAATAAGGTACTGTACATGATTTGTCAAAGGACTTTGTTAGGGATATGGGTTTGCTCTGTTACTGTCTAATTATGTTTTTGCTGTTATGATCCTGTATAAATTTATTGAGCAAATGTTATTACCAATGATATCCTAAAGCAGGATGAGTCAAATATATAGTAAAATATAAGTTGTAAGTAAGTAGTAAGTACACTACACAATAAAATGTCTTCCAAAGCATAAATCCACTGTTAGGAAAGCTTTTAAGAGGCATAGATCTCAGAATCTTAAAGGATTTTATGGAACAAACAATAATTTTAGGGAAAGCAACTCTGCAAGCAATTTACTTCTGTTCACGTAAATATGTACTGTAGCTGTAATATTGTAGTGTTTTAAAGAAATGTAGACAAATAAGAAAAAAATATTATTTTAACTATTCTGCCAGACATATATCAAGAAATATTAAGAGGAAATAAGAATGACATTTGTTACTTTTCAAAAGATGATAAATTAGAATAAGTAGAATTATTACCTCTAAGAATTTGCCATATTCCTTGTTGTTGATTCTGAAAAACACATTCAGTCATTTTTTAGAAATGGATTCATTTTACCTTGTGTAGTTTTTAAAGTAAATATTACAGTGACTTATATCTTGGTCCTGCAATCCACCTTTACAAATGTGTTGAAGTTCCAAGCAGAAAACAAAGTATTAAGTAAGACTATTCTGAATATAAGACATCTGGATTTCATTTAAGTAATTTTATAAAAAGTCATGCTTTCTGTACTTTCTTTCAAAAATTAGAGAACCGATGTTTTTTCATTAAAAAAAAAAATTCCCAATAAATGTTCCATAAATATTGGTAGCTATGTCCTGGCAATGACAGTTTGTGTATTATGGGCTAATTTAATTTTTTTATTGGTAGTTAAGTACTATTATTTCAAGTAATGAAAATTATTTTCCCACCTTTTCATAGTACAATGTACATTACTTTACAGTGTTTGAAGTATTTTCTTACTGGAAAAGGGAGAAGGATATGTGTTTACTGTTGTGTTAAGAATTTCTCTGATTTTGAAAAAACCCTCAACCACATTAGTTCAAATTCAAATCTGTATATGGACTTACATATCTTTAATAATGGAACACGTTAATAAAGATCTGAAGCATTAAAAAAAAAAAAAAAAATTCTCAATATCTCCATTTTACTGTAAGCCCAAGAGAGACACAGAGAAACTGAAGTGGTGTGCTTGAGATCAGAAACTAAATAACTCCCAGGTCTGATAAAAGAATCTTATTCCTGCACTGCAACATCTTTCTGCTGTCTCTTCTTCATAGACTTAAGTGAAAACATCTTCAGATATTAAAATCAACGTTACCTGGTTTACTGCTACAATTATTTTGAAGAGTAAAATACTAGTCTTGAGAGAAGACTGTCATTAGCAGTTGTAAATCCCAAGTTACAAATTCAAAACCAGGTATAATAATAATAATAATAAAAAATAATAATAACAACAACAACAACAACAACAACAACAACAACAAAACTATTAGAGAAATAAAAGAAAGCATTATTCTTCCGGGTTAGGAGAGGAAAGCAACTGGTTGTGGTGTTTACATATAATTTAAAAAATTTAAACAAAACAGAACCCAGGGAATAAAGGCTTGCTGTTCCCTCTGTAGAGTGTCAATAAGCTTCCTATTTGCATTTTTATGTAATGGTAAACATATTTTTGTCTTTCAAATATTCATTCTAACATGCATGTTAACAAAGTAACTGAGACAACCTCCAAAATAAGTCATGTTAGCAAGTGGATCTTATAATTTTATTGTAGATTCTTCATTTTGTGTAGAATATTCAAAACAAATCAATCCTAAATATCTTAGGAAGATGAGACAAACCTTAACAAAACACTGTATCCATTCCCATAGGATAGGTGCATTTGAAAAGACTCAACTCCAGAATGTACCATTTAGCTATTAGCTACATTTATTGTACCTACTGCAAAACACCATGAGGTTCTTATGCCAGAAGGACTGTTATTCTTCCTTCTCAAAAACACTTGCTGAAATCCTGCAGGCTATAAACAAACTTTCATTCACATTCTCTGCACAGAACTTTATAGGAAGGAACTATCCAGTACTCATAATAATAATACATGGTAGAAATAAATATTATAGTGGACAAAACAGGGATTTTTAAGACAAATTTCAACCCTGTAATTCAACAGTAGCTACAGTGCTCCAAGCATTCTCAAAGGAATATATTCCTAAGGAAAGGTGAAATATAATTTTCAAAACAAAGTTTCCTGTGGAAAGAATTTCAGAATCTTAAGAAAAATCTGATTTTTTCTGTTTATTCATACTATCAATTTATGTATCAGGAATTTTTATTAGAGTAGTTAGTAGAATGTAAATAATGATTGATGATGAATTATGGAAAACCTTGTGAAGTTTGGTTCTTATTTTATATAAAAAACACCTTAAAAATTCAATCTTTAAATTGTAAATATTTTCATTTAATTATTATACAAAGAAACACCACATTGATGCATTTGCATTTAATTTCATGTGGAAAGAAATAAATAGATTAGGTTATAATTTTCTTCCACTCGTTTGTGTGTTGTCATGTTGAACGGCTTTTATGACTCCCTTAATCAGTATAAGTTAAAATTAAAATAGTTATACATATACTAGTAAATCTTCAGGAATCTCCATGAGAAAGCATTGTCCCTTACCAAAATTGCATTCTCCCATAAATAAAAATATCACCAAATCTCTGCTTAAGGTACAAAACTGATCTTTGCTTTTACTGTAGTGATGTGATGCAATATTCATCACTCTGTGTCACTCTTCGTTCCAGTTAGAATTCAGTTTTTATTAAGTCTACTTTTCATACATTTCCTCTGGAGTGTAAAACAATAGGTAGACTCTTTCTCTGCTTTCTGAACTGCAGTCACATTTTTTTCTCCCTCTGTTTTGTTCTGAGAAATGAACAAATGTCCAGTGATGTAGATCATCGAGTCCAACCGTCAACCCAACACCACCATGCCTACTAAACCATGTCCCTAAGCGCCTCATCTACATGTCTTTTAAATACTTCCAGGGATGGTGACTCAACCCCTCCCCTGGGCAGCCTGTTCCAATGTTTAACCACTCTTTCAGTAAAGAAATTTTTCCTCACATCCAATCTAAACCTCCCCTGGCACAACTTGAGGCCGTTTCCTCTCATCCTATTGCTTGTTACTTGGGAGAAGAGACCGACACCCACCTCACTACAACCTCCTTTCAGGTAGTTGTAGAGAGCGATGAGGTCTCCCCTCAGCCTCCTTTTCTCCAGGCTAAACAGCCCCAGTTCCCTCAGCCGCTCCTCATAAGACTTGTTCTCCAGACCCTTCACCAGCCTCGTTGCCCTT
>NW_008825114.1:15856931-15861843 GCF_000699105.1 Pygoscelis adeliae
GGCTTCCAGCTCCTCCTGCTTGCCGCCCATGCTGCGTGCATTGGTGTAGATGCACTTGAGCTGGGCTAGCAATTTCGCCCCCAGCATTGGCATGCCACCCCTAGCCTCATCTCTAGTGAGCATCCTCTTTAATTTGGCCATTAAGAAAAGGCTAGCTATTTTAATGGTGCTGTTTCTTCCCACTGATCAGGCATGAAAACTGTTGAAAAACAGATTTGGATAATGCTGAGTCAGACTGCAGGTTCTGAGTTTTACTTTCTCACTTTTTTAAAGTCACTCTAACATTTCTGAAGTTTATTTTGAGCAGCTCTGATATCTCAAGAGCTGATGTTTGCATTTGTAAAGGATTGTGTGTCTTTTAGTTTGCAAAGGTTGTGTTTAAAATAAACCATTCTTATGCATACATGTGTTATATCTCTATGTGTAAAGGGATTTCTCAGTAATAACGTAGCACAAAACTGTGATTTGGTTTCCTAGCCTTTGTTTAGAGTGTCCTGTGGGAAAGGACACTTTAAAGGAAAGCCAAATTAAATGGAATTATGTTGAATAGTTTTGTAATAAATAAAAGTTTTCATTACATAAGCTGAAATAATGAGCCTGTTTAATTTAATATTCATTTTATCATCATAGATATAAATCTCATTGTGATCTTTAAATCAGATTATGAGATTCGTTGTCTTTATATTAAAAGTTATTATAGTTTCTAGCTAAGTGCCACCTGTTCACACTAGATTTGTAATTGCTCTGATTATCTGTTCCTATCAGGTTCAAACAGTGTGAACTTATTTTTAAAAAAGTTATTTTAAACAGGTTTTGGTTTTAGTTTATAATTATAATTATTAAATATTTATTTAAGCTCTTTTAAATATTAAGAAATAAAATTTTACAGAGCGCAGTGTAATGTCAATCTATTTATCATTATCCCAATACTTACTCTCCCCAATTTATCTTGTCTCATCACAACATCCTTTTTTGGTTTAATGTCTAAGCCTGCCAAAGCTGGTGCACACCTGCACAGCTTGACTGGAAGTTTGTAAGTATTCCCTATGGAATTGCTCAAACAGAAATTTTGTAATTAAATAGGAAACTCAGTACGGCGGTGGAGGAATAGAGCCATCTGGCCTACTGCAGTGAGTTGCTCAGTTCTTTGGCAATTTATGTATTAGACAGATTTCTCCCCATTTACCTCTAACTGTCTAAAATGGTCAAATTGAGAAGATCTGCCTCTGTAGGCTCTGGGGATGTGCTTTGTAGGCAGCTGGGAAAGATGAAGTTTCCAGTTCTTTGGTGTCCACAGAAGAACTTGTCCACAGCCCTGTGAGCTGATTCTTGGCTTCAGAGTTGATACTCTGGAGGCAGAGGAACACTTTGAAGAAGCAGGTTGTGGCTGTCAGGTTCAGGTAATGGTGCCATCTCATCATACAGTATAAAAAGTGGTGCTATTGGACTACGGAGTTACCTTGAATAGTGTTCAGTTAAAAAATGAACAAACTAACAAACAAGCAAAAACTTTGCATAAAGTTTTCAACCATGAAAATGCTTAGATATTTGCCTGCAGTGTAATTCCTATAATTTCAGTTCTTATTATCTCTAATCTTTTGGACTTCAGTTTTCCATTACAATCAAATACATTTAGTAATACTTAGTTGTATAAAACATGTACAAATAATCCAACAATTTAATGAGGAGTAATGTTTTGAATTAAATATATACCCAACTAACATACTGAAAAGTGCCCATAACTTCTAGCTGCTTACCAACAAGAAAGGCACTAGTATTTGGAAAGGGTGAGAGGAAAGAGAAAGAGATGATCTTGAAAAAAACTCCAACAAAATAGACAAATCCACTTTCTTCCTCCCCTTGCTCCTCAAAGAAATAGTTTGTCGCACTGTAGAAAAATAAGCATATATATTAGAAGAAAGGAACAGCTGCAGCAGCAATGAAATTCTGACTCCATGAACTTGCCTGTTTTTTCTAACTTTGGTCACTTTGTTTAACAAAAGATACTGTGGTTTATAAACTCACAAACCTGATTTTGTCACTGACTTCAAGGTGGCATAGATTTCACCACAGGGTTTTTTTGACAAAGCATGTTAAACTTTGAATGTAACTGTTTTAAAAGGAGACCAAATATGTTCTTCTTAGTCATGGTTCTTTTACAAGGTTTTTGGAATGCAGTGACAAAAAGTTAACATGTCTAATACAACTTTTCTCCTACTTCGTTCCAAGTTTTGTGTGTATTAGAAATGTATTCACATTTTAAATTATTTATACATGTTGGATACATATGGAGGATCGTCAGCAGAGCATATATGTGTAAGGTATACATGTAAATAAAACAACTGTATTTTGCCTATCTGTGTTTTTAAGGTTTACAGACCATGAAGAAGTTGCATTACTAGCATTGCTATACTTGCATATAAATTGCTATACTTGCATATAAATGTCTTTCCATTCATGAGACACATATGTTAAGTAATTTAATTATAACAACTTCCCTCCCTATGTCTTCCTGCATGAAACATATTTTTAAAGATGAATAGGAATATGATAATTAATAAGATGCATGTGTTATGCAGGTTAGTAATGTGTCTCTTAAACTCCCAGCATTTGAACTCTATTGCACCTTTTCTCAATTTAAAGGCTCAAGCAGTGGAGATCCTACCAGGTTCATAGATAGGCTGTTACAGTGATAAACTGTGCCTATCGTAAAACATTCTTGCCCATGTTTGATTTTTCATCCCCTTAGTTTCATTTTCCAGGCAGTGGATCTTATTGTACCCTTTTCTCCTAGATTAAAAAGCTGGCCACTCTTAGAAATTTGTTCCTCATGCACTTGCTTGTAGCTTCTGGACAAGCTGTGCCTTAACCTTCTTTTCTTCTTATTGAAGAGAATGAACTCATTAAATCTTTTGCTGTGTCAAACATCCTTGAGAGGTGAATCATAGCTGAAGAACTTATCTGAAACCTTTCTGTTTTGCAATAAACTGGACAACATATACAGGTAACTGTCTGCTATGCAGCATGAAGTGCTTATAAACTTGCCTACTTCTACATTTTATTTTTTCCTTAGGCATCACCTTGATACAGAAAAAAAAGCCAACAAAATTCACTCAAACAGTAAAATAAATTAATGATTTCCTAGTGAATGTTGTAGTTTTAGTTGATTCTTCCTAGTCAGTTAATTTTAAAGATATCCCTTTGGTGTTATCAGACAAAGCCTTTATCAATAAAACCAAACATGTCTTTTTAAATTAGTTTCATCTTATTTTCTTTAAAATACTACCATCTTTAAAAATATTTTAAAAATTTTTTCTAAATTTATATGAAATTTAAAGACAATTACTGTCAAATAATTTATATTTGTTTCTTCTTACAGCCACAGGTGTGTTCTCTGCTTCAATTTTCTAAGGAATTCCCTCAAACTGCTAGGCAAATGCCTACGTTTTAAAAAGTGTTGGACCACATCTCAACCAACCCTCGGTTCTTTAACTATACTAGCATTGGAAAATATCAGAGGATAACTGCCACAAGGAGATGAGCTGCACAGTCAGAAACATCAAGAAGAGGGACTTAGGAGACAGAGAGCTGTCTGAACAGAGAAAGCAGGTGATGAGGAATCAGAGGCAGCACCACTGGTACCCCATATAATGCCTGGGTACACACAAATGCACAATGTCCATTACTCTTGAATCATAAATTTTGGTTTACAGACAAGACAGGGATTATATGTACTACAGGAATGATATATAAATATATATAATCATATACAAATATATGTTTTCTGTCTTCATAAATATATGTACACATATATATCTATAGAATATGCATTGCATACATATATATAATATAAACACACATATATATGTGATTATATATTTATAATAAATAGTGTACATATTACATTACTAACATTGCTACATGTAAACATTTTATCATCCTTCTAACAATCCTATTAAGAAATTATTATATAAATTAGACCTTTTTTAGAAATGTGCAGGAATTTAAAAATAAATTTCTCAGATCTTTAAACATTTAGGGACAATCAGTATTTTCATTAAAGGAAAAAATGTGTCTTACAGTTAATTCATATTTTATTTCAAAAAATCCTCGATTATTTTTTCCTTAAAAACTACCATAAAGTTGGTTATAATACAAAAAATAAATTGATAAGGATGTACTTGTGATTTCCTAGATGGGACTAAATACAGACTTTTCTGTCTCTGAGAAAGGGGTAACATTTAGCCAACACTGGATTAAATGAAATGTTCAGATGTTCAGTTCAGGAAAAAGTTCATGCTTAAAAGACACACTTAAAAATCCATTTTTACCAAGTAGTAATGTTTCTCTCTCTCCCCCCCCCCCCCACCCCAATATATATATTTATATGTACATATATATATATGTATATAACATACATGCACACAATCATATATATAAATATACATATGTATGATGACATACTAAATACATAACTACAGAGAAGTTTGTTTAAGAGATTTGAGGTTTAGAGGGAAGAACCAGTAAATATTCTAGTGAGGGTTAAAAGGTGGATTCTCATTTTCCTTTAATACAGTACACCAACTGCAAGATTATTCTTATTTCCTTCAATGTTAGATTAAAATTCGGCTACTTAGGTCATGGGACTCGTTTTGAGAAACGTGATCTACTGGGTGCTGACGAGGTCCATCTGTCAGAGAAGGCAAAGAGCATCTTTGGTCACAGGCTTGCCAAGCTGGTGAAGAGGGCTTTAAACTAGAGATGCCGGGGAAGGGGAACCTCAATCCATCCCACTCCTACCAGTTTGATGCCAGGGCCAGCAATAGATGCCCAGAGCCTGGAGAAGGAACACAGGTCAGCAGGAGAGCGCCTGAAGAGCAGCACAAAGGAACTCCAGCCAGTAAGACAGCTT